>NW_026870950.1:0-300000 GCF_033118175.1 Dama dama | reverse complement strand
GCCTCTGGGCAGCAGGGAGAGCAAGACGCCCAACTTGCCGCTAGGGCGGCTCTGCCCCTTCCCACACAGGCGGCCAACCCAGCAGCTGCCTGACAGACTCTGGCTCCCCCAAGCTCTCTGCCGGTGCAGGGGACAGGAACAGACGTGGGCATGTGGTTCTGCCTTGGCCTGGGAGTGTGTTCCCCATGCCTTGCCCCCAGGCTCAGGGGCAAGGGCCCGGAGAGAGCACCACCCCGAAGCGCTTTTCTCCCGGGCTTGGGAGCATTGTGCAAGTCTGGCGTGAACAGCGGTGGGAGTGTTGGCAAACAGGACTTTAGAGGCAGCCGGGGAGGTCTTCCAGTTGGAGAGGGCCGGTTGTGCTCAGAGGCCCCACAGGCCAGGGGCAGGACCCAGCAGGTCCCCTGCCCCTGGCCAGCCTTTCCCAGACCTTCCTGGCCTCCGGGGGTACTGCCCCACCAAGGGGCAGGCTGCGGGGACTGGGTCCAGACATGTCCGGGCGCCTCCCCAGGCTCATCCCCGCTGGTGCCTTTCCCCTGGTCATAGGTCTCGGTTGAGGCCTCCTTGGAGAGGAGGTTGCTGGCAGGGGCTGTCTCCACACTGCAAGGTGCTGGAGCTCAGAGGGCCTCGTCAGAGGGAAGGGACAAGCAAAGGGCTGGATGCCCAAGACCTCTTTGCCCCAGCAGCCTCAGGGCAGCAGGGAGAGCAAGAGGCCCAACTTGCCCCTAGGTCGGCTCTGCCCCTTCCCACAAAGGCGGCCAGCCCAGCAGCTGCCTGACAGACTCTGGCTCCCCCGAGCTCTCTGCCGGTGCAGGGGTCAGGAACAGACGTGTGCATGTGGTTCTGCCTTGGCCTGGGAGTGTGGAACCCCTGCCTGGCCCCCAGGCTCAGGGGCAAGGGCCCGGAGAGAGCACCACCCCGAAGCGCTTTTCTCCCGGGCTTGGGAGCATTGTGCGTGCCTGGCGGGAACAGCGGGCGGGAGTGCTTGCAAACCGGCCTTTGGAGGCAGACGGGGAGGTCTTCCAGCGGGAGAGTGCCGGTTGTGCTCAGACGCCCCACAGGCCAGGGGCACGACCCAGCAGGGCCCCTGCCCCTCGCAGCCTTGCCCAGACCTTCCTGGCCTCGGGGGGTACTGCCCCACCAAGGGGCAGGCTGCGGGGACTGGGTCCAGACATGCCCGTGCGCCTCCACTGGCTCATCCCCGCTGGTGCCTTTCCCCTGGGCCTAGGCCTCGGTTGAGGCCTCCTTGGAGAGGAGGTTGCTGGCAGGGGCTGTCTCCACACTGCAAGGTGCTGGAGCTCAGAGGGCCTCGTCAGAGGGAAGGGACCAGCAAGGGGCTGGATGGCCAAGACCTCTTTGGCCCAGCAGCCTCATGGCAGCAGGGAGAGCAAGAGGCCCATCTTGCCCCTAGGTCGGCTCTGCCCCTTCCCACACAGGCGGCCAGCCCAGCAGCTGCCTGACAGACTCTGGCTCCCCCGAGCTCTCTGCCGGTGCAGGGGGCAGATCAGACGTGTGCATGTGGTTCTGCCTTGGCCTGGGAGTGTGGACACCCTGCCTTGCCCCCAGGCTCAGGGGCAAGGGCCCAGAGAGAGCACCACCCTGAAGCGCTTTTCTCCCGGGCTTGGGAGCATTGTGCACGCCTGCTGGGAACAGTGGGCGGGAGCGCTTGCAAACCGGCCTTTGGAGGCAGCCGGGGAGGTCTTCCAGTGGGAGAGGGCCGGTTGGGCTCAGAGGCCCCACAGGCCAGGGGCAGGACCCAGCAGGGCCCCTGCCCCTGGCCAGCCTTGCCCAGACCTTCCTGGCCTCCGGGGGTACTGCCCCACCAAGGGGCAGGCTGCGGGGACTGGGTCCAGACATGCTCGGGCGCCTCCCCTGGCTCATCACCGCTGGTGCCTTTCCCCTGGGCCTAGGCCTCCCTTGAGGCCTCCATGGAGAGGAGGTTGCTGGCAGGGGCTGTCTCCACAGTGCAAGGTGCTGGAGCTCAGAGGGCCTCGTCAGAGGGAAGAGACCAGTAAGGGGCTGGATGCACAAGATGTCTTTGGCCGAGCAGCCTCAGGGCAGCAGGGAGAGCAAGAGGCCCAACTTGCCCCTAGGTCGGCTCTGCCCCATCCCAGACAGGCAGCCAGCCCAGCAGCAGCCTGGCATTCTCTGGCTCCCCCGAGCTCTCTACCGGTGTAGGGGGCAGGAACAGACGTGTGCATGTCGTTCTGCCTTGGCCTGGGAGTGTGTTCCCCCTGCCTGGCCCCCAGGCTCAGGGGCAAGGGCCCGGAGAGAGCACCACCCCGAAGCGCTTTTCTCCCGGGCTGGTAGCATTGTGCGTGCCTGGCGGGAACAGCGGGCGGGAGTGCTTGCAAACCGGCCTTTGGAAGCAGCCAGGGAGGTCTTCCAGCGGGAGAGTGCCGGTTGTGCTCAGACGCCCCAGAGGCCAGGGGCAGGACCCAGCAGTGTCCCTGCCCCTGGCAGCCTTGCCCAGACCCTCCTCGCCTCCGGGGTTACTACCCCACCAAGGGGCAGGCTGCGGGGACTGGGTCCAGACATGCCCGGGCGCCTCCCCAGGCTCATCCCCGCTGGTGCCTTTCCCCTGGGCCTAGGCCTCGGTTGAGGCCTCCTTGGAGAGGAGGTTGCTGGCAGGGGCTGTCTCCACACTGCAAGGTGCTGGAGCTCAGAGGGCCTCGGCAGCGGGAAGGGACCAGCAAGGGGCTGGATACCCAAGACCTCTTTGGCCCAGCAGCCTCAGGGCAGCAGGGAGAGGAAGAGGCCCAACTTCCCCTAGGTCGGCTCTGCCCCTTCCCACACAGGCAGCCAACCCAGCAGCTGCCTGACAGACTGTGGCTCCCCCGAGCGCTCTGCCGGTGCAGGGGTCAGGAACAGACGTGTGCATGTGGTTCTGCCTTGGTCTGGGAGTGTGGACACACTGCCTGGACCCCAGGCTCATGGGCAAGGGCTCGGAGAGAGCAACACCCCGAAGCGCTTTTCTCCCGGGCTTGGGAGCATTGTGCGTGCCTGGCGGGAACAGGGGGCGGGAGTGTTGGCAAACCGGCCTTTGGAGGCAGCCGGGGAGGTCTTCCAGTGGGAGAGGGCCGGTTGTGCTCAGAGGCCCCACAGGCCAGGGGCAGGACCCAGCAGGGCCCCTGCCCCTGGCCAGCCTTGCCCAGACCTTCCTGGCCTCCGGGGGTACTGCCCCACCAAGGGGCAGGCTGCGGGGACTGGGTCCAGACATGCCCGTGCGCCTCCACTGGCTCATCCCCGCTGGTGCCTTTCCCCTGGGCCTAGGCCTCGGTTGAGGCCTCCTTGGAGAGGAGGTTGCTGGCAGGGGCTGTCTCCACACTGCAAGGTGCTGGAGCTCAGAGGGCCTCGTCAGTGGGAAGGGACCAGCAAGGGGCTGGATGCCCAAGACCTCTTTGGCCCAGCAGCCTCAGGGCAGCAGGGAGAGCAAGAGGCCCAACTTGCCCCTAGGTCGGCTCTGCCCCTTCCCACACAGGCGGCCAGCCCAGCAGCTGCCTGACAGACTCTGGCTCCCCCCAGCTCTCTGCCGGTAGAGGGGGCAGGAACAGACGTGTGCATGTGGTTCTGCCTTGGCCTGGGACTGTGGATCCCCTGCCTGGCCCCCAGGCTCAGGGGCAGGGGCCCGGAGAGACCACCACCCCGAAGCGCTTTTCTCCTGGGCTTGGGAGCATTGTGCGTGCCTGGCGGGAACAGCGGGCAGGAGTGTTGGCAAACTGGCCTTTGGAGGCAGCCGGGGAGGTCTTCCAGCGGGAGAGGGCCGGTTGTGCTCAGAGGCCCTACAGGCCAGGGGCAGGACCCAGCAGGGCCCCTGCCCCTGGCCAGCCTTGCCCAGACCTTCCTGGCCTCCGGGGGTACTGCCCCACCAAGGGGCAGGCTGCGGGGACTGGGTCCAGACATGCCCGGGCGCCTCCCCAGGCTCATCCCCGCTGGTGCCTTTCCCCTGGGCCTAGGCCTCGGTTGAGGCCTCCTTGGAGAGGAGGTTGCTGGCAGGGGCTGTCTCCACACTGCAAGGTGCTGGAGCTCAGAGGGCCTCGTCAGAGGGAAGGGACCAGCAAGGGGCTGGATGCCCAAGACCTCTTTGGCCCAGCAGCCTCAGGGCAGCAGGGAGAGCAAGAGGCCCAACTTGCCCCTAGGTCGGCTCTGCCCCTTCCCACACAGGCGGCCAGCCCAGCAGCTGCCTGACAGACTCTGGCTCGCCCGAGCTCTCTGCCGGTGCAGGGGGCAGATCAGTCGTGTGCATGTGGTTCTGCCTTGGCCTGGGAGTGTGGACACCCTGCCTGTCCCCCAGGCTCAGGGGCAAGGGCCCGGAGAGAGCACCACCCCGAAGCGCTTTTCTCCCGGGCTTAGGAGCATTGTGCACGCCTGCTGGGAACAGTGGGCGGGAGCGCTTGCAAACCGGCCTTTGGAGGCAGCCGGTGAGGTCTTCCAGTGGGAGAGGGCCGGTTGTGCTCAGAGGCCCCACAGGCCAGGGTCAGGACCCAGCAGGGCCCCTGCCCCTGGCCAGACTTGCCCAGACCTTCCTGGCCTCCGGGGGTACTGCCCAACCAAGGGGCAGGCTGAGGAGACTGGGTCCAGACATGTCTGTGCGCCTCCCCAGGATCATCCCCGCTGGTGCCTTTCCCCTGGTTGTAGGCCTCGGTTGAGGACTCTTTGGAGAGGAGGTTGCTGAAAGGGGCTGTCTCCACACTGCAAGGTGCTGGAGCTCAGAGGGCCTCGTCAGAGGGAAGGCACCAGCAAAGCGCTGGATGCCCAAGACCTCTTTGACCCAGCAGCCTCAGGGCAGCAGGGAGAGCAAGAGGCCCAACTTGCCCCTAGGTCGGCTCTGCCCCTTCCCACACAGGCGGCCAGCCCAGCACCTGCCTGAGAGACTCTGGCTCCCCCGAGCTCTCTGCCGGTGCAGGGGACAGGACCAGACGTGTGCATGTGTTTCTGCCTTGGTCTGGGAGTGTGTTCCCCTTGCCTTGCCCACAGGCTCAGGGGCAAGGGCCCGGAGAGAGCACCACCCCGAAGCGCTTTTCTCCCGGGCTTGGGAGCATTGTGCGTGCCTGGCGGGAAGAGCGGGCAGGAGTGTTGGCAAACTGGCCTTTGGAGGCAGCCGGGGAGGTCTTCCAGTGGGAGAGGGCCGGTTGTGCTCAGAGGCCCCACAGGCCATGGGGAGGACCCAGCAGGGCCCCTGCCCCTGGCCAGCCTTGCCCAGATCTTCCTGGCCTCCGGGGGTACTGCCCCACCAAGGGGCAGGCTGCGGGGACTGGGTCCAGACATGCCCGGGCGCCTCCCCAGGCTCATCCCCGCTGGTGCCTTTCCCCTGGGCCTAGGCCTCGGTTGAGGCCTCCTTGGAGAGGAGGTTGCTGGCAGGGGCTGTCTCCACACTGCAAGGTGCTGGAGCTCAGAGGGCCTCGTCAGAGGGAAGGGACAAGCAAAGGGCTGGATGCCCAAGACCTCTTTGGCCCAGCAGCCTCAGGGCAGCAGGGAGAGCAAGAGGCCCAACTTGCCCCTAGGTCGGCTCTGCCCCTTCCCACAAAGGCGGCCAGCCCAGCAGCTGCCTGACAGACTCTGGCTCCCCCGAGCTCTCTGCCGGTGCAGGGGTCAGGAACAGACGTGTGCATGTGGTTCTGCCTTGGCCTGGGAGTGTGGAACCCCTGCCTGGCCCCCAGGCTCAGGGGCAAGGGCCCGGAGAGAGCACCACCCCGAAGCGCTTTTCTCCCGGGCTTGGGAGCATTGTGCGTGCCTGGCGGGAACAGCGGGCGGGAGTGCTTGCAAACCGGCCTTTGGAGGCAGACGGGGAGGTCTTCCAGCGGGAGAGTGCCGGTTGTGCTCAGACGCCCCACAGGCCAGGGGCACGACCCAGCAGGGCCCCTGCCCCTCGCAGCCTTGCCCAGACCTTCCTGGCCTCGGGGGGTACTGCCCCACCAAGGGGCAGGCTGCGGGGACTGGGTCCAGACATGCCCGTGCGCCTCCACTGGCTCATCCCCGCTGGTGCCTTTCCCCTGGGCCTAGGCCTCGGTTGAGGCCTCCTTGGAGAGGAGGTTGCTGGCAGGGGCTGTCTCCACACTGCAAGGTGCTGGAGCTCAGAGGGCCTCGTCAGAGGGAAGGGACCAGCAAGGGGCTGGATGGCCAAGACCTCTTTGGCCCAGCAGCCTCATGGCAGCAGGGAGAGCAAGAGGCCCATCTTGCCCCTAGGTCGGCTCTGCCCCTTCCCACACAGGCGGCCAGCCCAGCAGCTGCCTGACAGACTCTGGCTCCCCCGAGCTCTCTGCCGGTGTAGGGGGCAGGAACAGACGTGTGCATGTCGTTCTGCCTTGGCCTGGGAGTGTGTTCCCCCTGCCTGGCCCCCAGGCTCAGGGGCAAGGGCCCGGAGAGAGCACCACCCCGAAGCGCTTTTCTCCCGGGCTGGTAGCATTGTGCGTGCCTGGCGGGAACAGCGGGCGGGAGTGCTTGCAAACCGGCCTTTGGAAGCAGCCAGGGAGGTCTTCCAGCGGGAGAGTGCCGGTTGTGCTCAGACGCCCCAGAGGCCAGGGGCAGGACCCAGCAGTGTCCCTGCCCCTGGCAGCCTTGCCCAGACCCTCCTCGCCTCCGGGGTTACTACCCCACCAAGGGGCAGGCTGCGGGGACTGGGTCCAGACATGCCCGGGCGCCTCCCCAGGCTCATCCCCGCTGGTGCCTTTCCCCTGGGCCTAGGCCTCGGTTGAGGCCTCCTTGGAGAGGAGGTTGCTGGCAGGGGCTGTCTCCACACTGCAAGGTGCTGGAGCTCAGAGGGCCTCGTCAGAGGGAAGGGACCAGCAAGGGGCTGGATGCCCAAGAACTCTTTGGCCCAGCAGCCTCAGGGCAGCAGGGAGAGGAAGAGGCCCAACTTCCCCTAGGTCGGCTCTGCCCCTTCCCACACAGGCAGCCAACCCAGCAGCTGCCTGACAGACTGTGGCTCCCCCGAGCGCTCTGCCGGTGCAGGGGTCAGGAACAGACGTGTGCATGTGGTTCTGCCTTGGTCTGGGAGTGTGGACACACTGCCTGGACCCCAGGCTCATGGGCAAGGGCTCGGAGAGAGCAACACCCCGAAGCGCTTTTCTCCCGGGCTTGGGAGCATTGTGCGTGCCTGGCGGGAACAGGGGGCGGGAGTGTTGGCAAACCGGCCTTTGGAGGCAGCCGGGGAGGTCTTCCAGTGGGAGAGGGCCGGTTGTGCTCAGAGGCCCCACAGGCCAGGGGCAGGACCCAGCAGGGCCCCTGCCCCTGGCCAGCCTTGCCCAGACCTTCCTGGCCTCCGGGGGTACTGCCCCACCAAGGGGCAGGCTGCGGGGACTGGGTCCAGACATGCCCGTGCGCCTCCACTGGCTCATCCCCGCTGGTGCCTTTCCCCTGGGCCTAGGCCTCGGTTGAGGCCTCCTTGGAGAGGAGGTTGCTGGCAGGGGCTGTCTCCACACTGCAAGGTGCTGGAGCTCAGAGGGCCTCGTCAGTGGGAAGGGACCAGCAAGGGGCTGGATGCCCAAGACCTCTTTGGCCCAGCAGCCTCAGGGCAGCAGGGAGAGCAAGAGGCCCAACTTGCCCCTAGGTCGGCTCTGCCCCTTCCCACACAGGCGGCCAGCCCAGCAGCTGCCTGACAGACTCTGGCTCCCCCCAGCTCTCTGCCGGTAGAGGGGGCAGGAACAGACGTGTGCATGTGGTTCTGCCTTGGCCTGGGACTGTGGATCCCCTGCCTGGCCCCCAGGCTCAGGGGCAGGGGCCCGGAGAGACCACCACCCCGAAGCGCTTTTCTCCTGGGCTTGGGAGCATTGTGCGTGCCTGGCGGGAACAGCGGGCAGGAGTGTTGGCAAACTGGCCTTTGGAGGCAGCCGGGGAGGTCTTCCAGCGGGAGAGGGCCGGTTGTGCTCAGAGGCCCTACAGGCCAGGGGCAGGACCCAGCAGGGCCCCTGCCCCTGGCCAGCCTTGCCCAGACCTTCCTGGCCTCCGGGGGTACTGCCCCACCAAGGGGCAGGCTGCGGGGACTGGGTCCAGACATGCCCGGGCGCCTCCCCAGGCTCATCCCCGCTGGTGCCTTTCCCCTGGGCCTAGGCCTCGGTTGAGGCCTCCTTGGAGAGGAGGTTGCTGGCAGGGGCTGTCTCCACACTGCAAGGTGCTGGAGCTCAGAGGGCCTCGTCAGAGGGAAGGGACCAGCAAGGGGCTGGATGCCCAAGACCTCTTTGGACCAGCAGCCTCAGGGCAGCAGGGAGAGCAAGAGGCCCAACTTGCCCCTAGGTCGGCTCTGCCCCTTCCCACACAGGCGGCCAGCCCAGCAGCTGCCTGACAGACTCTGGCTCGCCCGAGCTCTCTGCCGGTGCAGGGGGCAGATCAGTCGTGTGCATGTGGTTCTGCCTTGGCCTGGGAGTGTGGACACCCTGCCTGTCCCCCAGGCTCAGGGGCAAGGGCCCGGAGAGAGCACCACCCCGAAGCGCTTTTCTCCCGGGCTTAGGAGCATTGTGCACGCCTGCTGGGAACAGTGGGCGGGAGCGCTTGCAAACCGGCCTTTGGAGGCAGCCGGTGAGGTCTTCCAGTGGGAGAGGGCCGGTTGTGCTCAGAGGCCCCACAGGCCAGGGTTAGGACCCAGCAGGGCCCCTGCCCCTGGCCAGACTTTCCCAGACCTTCCTGGCCTCCGGGGGTACTGCCCAACCAAGGGGCAGGCTGAGGAGACTGGGTCCAGACATGTCTGTGCGCCTCCCCAGGATCATCCCCGCTGGTGCCTTTCCCCTGGTTGTAGGCCTCGGTTGAGGACTCTTTGGAGAGGAGGTTGCTGAAAGGGGCTGTCTCCACACTGCAAGGTGCTGGAGCTCAGAGGGCCTCGTCAGAGGGAAGGCACCAGCAAAGCGCTGGATGCCCAAGACCTCTTTGACCCAGCAGCCTCAGGGCAGCAGGGAGAGCAAGAGGCCCAACTTGCCCCTAGGTCGGCTCTGCCCCTTCCCACACAGGCGGCCAGCCCAGCACCTGCCTGAGAGACTCTGGCTCCCCCGAGCTCTCTGCCGGTGCAGGGGACAGGACCAGACGTGTGCATGTGTTTCTGCCTTGGTCTGGGAGTGTGTTCCCCTTGCCTTGCCCACAGGCTCAGGGGCAAGGGCCCGGAGAGAGCACCACCCCGAAGCGCTTTTCTCCCGGGCTTGGGAGCATTGTGCGTGCCTGGCGGGAAGAGCGGGCAGGAGTGTTGGCAAACTGGCCTTTGGAGGCAGCCGGGGAGGTCTTCCAGTGGGAGAGGGCCGGTTGTGCTCAGAGGCCCCACAGGCCATGGGGAGGACCCAGCAGGGCCCCTGCCCCTGGCCAGCCTTGCCCAGATCTTCCTGGCCTCCGGGGGTACTGCCCCACCAAGGGGCAGGCTGCGGGGACTGGGTCCAGACATGCCCGGGCGCCTCCCTAGGCTCATCCCCGCTGGTGCCTTTCCCCTGGGCCTAGGCCTCGGTTGAGGCCTCCTTGGAGAGGATGTTGCTGGCAGGGGCTGTCTCCACACTGCAAGGTGCTGGAGCTCAGAGGGCCTCGTCAGAGGGAAGGGACCAGCAAGGGGCTGGATGCCCAAGAACTCTTTGGCCCAGCAGCCTCAGGGCAGCAGGGAGAGGAAGAGGCCCAACTTGCCCCTAGGTCGGCTCTGCCCCTTCCCACACAGGCGGCCAGCCCAGCAGCTGCCTGACAGACTCTGGCTCCCCCGAGCTCTCTGCCGGTGCAGGGGGCAGCAACAGACGTGTGCATGTGGTTCTGCCTTGGTCTGGGAGTGTGGACCAACTGCCTGGCCCCCAGGCTCAGGGGCAAGGGCCCGAGGAGAGCACCACCCCGAAGCGCTTTTCTCCCGGGCTTGGGAGCATTGTGCTTGCCTGGTGGGAACAGCGGGCGGGAGTGTTGGCAAACTGGCCTTTGGAGGCAGCCGGGGAGGTCTTCCAGGGCCCGGTGTGAGCACCACCCCAAAATGCTTTTCTCCCGGGCTTGGGAGCATTGTGCGTGGCTGGCGGGAACAGCAGGAAGGAGTCCTTGCAAACCGGCCTTTGGAGGCAGCCGGGGAGGTCTTCCAGGGCCCGGTGTGAGCACCACCCCAAAATGCTTTTCTCCCGGGCTTGGGAGCATTGTGCGCGGATGGCGGGAACAGGGAGTGGGAGTGCTTGCAAACCGGCCTTTGGGGGCACCCCGGGAGGTCTTCCATGGGCACGGAGAGAACACCACCCCGAAGCGCTTTTCTCCGGGGTTTTGGAGGATTGTGCGTGGCTGGCGGGAACAGCGAGTGGGAGTGCTTGCAAACCGGCCTTTGGGGGCAGCCAGGGAGGTCCTCCATTGGCACGGAGAGAACACCACCCCGAAGCGCTTTTCTCCCGGTCTTGGGAGCATTGTGCGAGGCTGGCGGGAACAGCGGGCGGGAGTGCTTGCAAACCGGCCTTTGGAGGCAGCTTGGGAGGTCTTCCAAGGGCCCGGAGAGAGCACCATCCTGAAGCACTTTTCTCACGGAATTGGGAGCATTGTTCGCGGCTGTCGGGAACAGAGGACATGAGTGCTTGCAAACCGGCCTTTAGAGGCAGCCGGGGAGTCTTCCAAGGGCCCGGAGAGAGACCACCTCAAAATGCTTTTCTCCCGGGCTTGGGAGCATTGTGTGCGGCTGGCGGGTCAGCGGGAGGGAGTTCTTGAAAACCAGCCTTTGGAGGCAGCCGGGGAGGTCTTCCAAGGGCCGGGAGAGAGCACCACCCCGAAGCGCTTTTCTCCCGGGCTTGGGAGCATTGTGCGCGGCTGGCGGGAACAGCGGGATTGAGTGCTTGCAAACCGGCCTTTGGAGGCAGCCGGGGAGGTCTTCCAAGGGCCGGGAGAGAGCACCACCCCGAAGCGCTTTTCTCCTAGGCTTGGGAGCATTGTGCGCGGCTGGCGGGAACAGCGGGCATGAGTGCTTGCAAACCGGCCTTTGGAGACAAACGGGGAGGTCTTCCAAGGGCCCGTAGAGAGCACCACCCCGAAGCGCTTTTCTCCCGTGATTGGGAGCATTGTGTGCGGCTGGCGGGACAGCGGGAGGGAGTACTTGAAATCCAGCCTTTGGAGGCAGCCGGGGAGGTCTTCCAAGGGCCGGGAGAGAGCACCACCCTGAAGGGCTTTTCTCCTGGGCTTGGAGCATTTGCACGGATGGCGGGAACAGTGAGTGGGAGTGCTTGCAAACCGGCATTTGGGGGCAGCCCGGGAGGTCTTTCTTGGGTCCAGAGAGAACACCACCCCGAAACGCTTTTCTCCCGGGCTTGGGAGCATTGTGCGCGGGTGGCGGGAACAGCAGGCAGAAGTGCTTGCAAACCGGCCTTGGAGGCAGCCGGGGAGGTCTTCCAAAGCCCGGAGTGAGCACCACCCCAAAATGCTTTTCTCCCGGGCTTGGGAGCATTGTGCGCAGCTGGCGTGAACAGCGGGATTGAGTGCTTGCAAATCAGCCTTTGGAGGCAGCCGGGGAGGTCTTCCAGCGGGAGAGTGCCAGTTGTTCTCAGAGGCCCCACAGGCCAGGGGCAGGACCCAGCAGTGTCCCTGCCTCTGGCAGCCTTGCCCAGACCTTCCTGGCCTCCGGGGGTACTACCCCACCAAGGGGCAGGCTGCGGGGACTGGGTCCAGACATGCCCGGGCGCCTCCCCAGGCTCATCCCCGCTGGTGCCTTTCCCCTGGGCCTAGGCCTCGGTTGAGGCCTCCTTGGAGAGGAGGTTGCCGGCAGGGGCTGTCTGCACACTGCAAGGTGCTGGAGCTCAGAGGGCCTCGTCAGAGGGAAAGGACCAGCAAAGGGCTGGATGCCCAAGACCTCTTTGACCCAGCAGCCTCAGGGCAGCAGGGAGAGCAAGAGGCCCAACTTGCCCCTAGGTCGGCTCTACCCCGTCCCACACAGGCAGCCAGCCCAGCAGCAGCCTGGCAGTCTCTGGCTCCCCCGAACTCTCTGCCGGTGTAGGGGGCAGGAACAGACGTGTGCATGTCGTTCTGCCTTGGCCTGGGAGTGTGTTCCCCCTGCCTGTCCCCCAGGCTCAGGGGCAAGGGCCCGGAGAGAGCACCACCCCGAAGCGCTTTTCTCCCGGGCTTGGGAGCATTGTGCGTGCCTGGCGGGAACAGCGGGCGGGAGTGCTTGCAAACCGGCCTTTGGAGGCAGCCGGGGAGGTCTTCCAGCGGGAGAGTGCCGGTTGTGCTCAGACGCCCCACAGGCCAGGGGCAGGACCCAGCAGTGTCCCTGCCCCTGGCAGCCTTGCCCAGAACCTCCTGGCCTCCGGGGGTACTGCCCCACCAAGGGGCAGGCTGCGGGGCCTGGGTCCAGACATGGCCGGGCGCCTCCCCAGGCTCATCCCCGCTGGTGCCTTTCCCATGGGCCTAGGCCTCAGTTGAGGCCTCCTTGGAGAGGAGGTTGCTGGCAGGGGCTGTCTCCACACTGCAAGGTGCTGGAGCTCAGAGGGCCTCGTCAGAGGGAAGGGACCAGCAAGGGGCTGGATGCCCAAGACCTCTTTGGCCCAGCAGCCTCAGGGCAGCAGGGAGAGCAAGAGGCCCAACTTGCCCCTAGGTCGGCTCTGCCCCTTCCCACACAGGCGGCCAGCCCAGCAGCTGCCTGACAGACTCTGGCTCCCCCGAGCTCTCTGCCGGTGCAGGGGGCAGATCAGACGTGTGCATGTGGTTCTGCCTTGTCCTGGGAGTGTGGACACCCTGCCTTGCCCCCAGGCTCAGGGGCAAGGGCCCGGAAAGAGCACCACCCTGAAGCGCTTTTCTCCCGGGCTTGGGAGCATTGTGCACGCCTGCTGGGAACAGTGGGCGGGAGCGCTTGCAAACCGGCCTTTGGAGGCAGCCGGGGAGGTCTTCCAGTGGGAGAGGGCCGGTTGTGCTCAGAGGCCCCACATGCCAGGGGCAGGACGCAGCAGGGCCCCTGCCCCTGGCCAGCCTTGCCCAGACCTTCCTGGCCTCCGGGGGTACTGCCCCACCAAGGGGCAGGCTGCGGGGCCTGGGTCCAGACATGCCCGGGCGCCTCCCCAGGCTCATCCCCGCTGGTGCCTTTCCCCTGGGCCTAGGCCTCGGTTGAGGCCTACTTGGAGAGGAGGTTGCTGGCAGGGGCTGTCTTCACACTGCAAGGTGCTGGAGCTCAGAGGGCCTCGTCAGAGGGAAGGGACCAGCAAGGGGCTGGATGCCCAAGACCTCTTTGGCCCAGCAGCCTCAGGGCAGCAGGGAGAGCAAGAGGCCCAACTTGCCCCTAGGGCGGCTCTGCCCCTTCCCACACAGGCGGCCAACTCAGCAGCTGCCTGACAGACTCTGGCTCCCCCAAGCTCTCTGCCGGTGCAGGGGACAGGAACAGACGTGGGCATGTGGTTCTGCCTTGGCCTGGGAGTGTATTCCCCCTGCCTTGCCCCCAGGCTCAGGGGCAAGGGCCCGGAGAGAGCACCACCCCGAAGCGCTTTTCTCCCGGGCTTGGGAGCATTGTGCGAGCCTGCTGGGAACAGTGGGCGGGAGTGTTTGCAAACAGGACTTTGGAGGCAGCCGTGGAGGTTTTCCAGTGGGAGAGGGCCGGTTGTGCTCAGAGGCCTCACAGGCCAGGGGCAGGACCCAGCAGGTCCCCTGCCCCTGGCCAGCCTTGCCCAGACCTTCCTGGCCTCCGGGGGTACTGCCCCACCAAGGGGCAGGCTGCGGGGACTGGGTCCAGACATGCCTGGGCGCCTCCCCTGGCTCATCCCCGCTGGTGCCTTTCCCCTGGGCATAGGCCTCGGTTGATGCCTCCTTGGAGAGGAGGTTGCTGGCAGGGGCTGTCTCCACACTGCAAGGTGCTGGAGCTCAGAGGGCCTCGTCAGCGGGAAGGGACCAGCAAGGGGCTGGATGCCCAAGACCTCTTTGGCCCAGCAGCCTCAGGGCAGCAGGGAGAGCAAGAGGCCCAACTTGCCCCTAGGTCGGCTCTGCCCCTTCCCACACAGGCAGCCAACCCAGCAGCTGCCTGATAGACTCTGGCTCCCCCGAGCTCTCTGCCGGTTCAGGGGTCAGGAACAGACGTGTGCATGAGGTTCTGCCTTGGTCTGGGAGTGTGGACCCACTGCCTGGACCCCAGGCTCAGGAGCAAGGGCCCGGAGAGGGCAACACCCCGAAGCGCTTTTCTCCTGGCCTTGGGAGCGTTGTGCGTGCCTGGCGGGAACAGCGGGCGGGAGTGTTGGCAAACCCGCCTTTGAAGGCAGCCGGGGAGGTCTTCCAGTGGGAGTGGGCCGGTTGTGCTCAGAGGCCCCACAGGCCAGGGGCAGGACCTAGCAGGGACCCTGCCCCTGGCCAGCCTTGCCCAGACCTTCCTGGCCTCCGGGGGTACTGCCCCACCAAGGGGCAGGCTGCGGGGACTGGGTCCTGATATGCCCGTGCGCCTCCACTGGCTCATCCCCGCTGGTGCCTTTCCCCTGGGCCTAGGCCTCGGTTGAGGCCTCCTTGGAGAGGAGGTTGCTGGCAGGGTCTGTCTCCACACTGCAAGGTGCTGGAGCTCAGAGGGCCTCGTCAGAGGGAAGGGACCAGCAAGGGGCTGGATGCCCAAGACCTCTTTGGCACAGCAGCCTCAGGGCAGCAGGGAGAACAAGAGGCCCAACTTGCCCCTAGGGCGGCTCTGCCCCTTCCCATACAGGCGGCCAGCCCAGCAGCTGCCTGACAGACTCTGGCTCCCCCCAGCTCTCTGCCGGTGGAGGGGGCAGGAACAGACGTCTGCATGTTGTTGTGCCTTGGCCTGGGACTGTGGATCCCCTGCCTGGCCCCCAGGCTCAGGGGCAAGGGCCCGGAGAGACCACCACCCCGAAGCGCTTTTCTCCCGGGCTTGGGAGCATTGTGCGCGCCTGGCGGGAACAGTGGGCGGGAGTGCTTGCAAACCGGCCTTTGGAGGCAGCCGGGGAGGTCTTCTAGTGGGAGAGGGCTGGTTGTGCTCAGAGGCCCCACAGGCCAGGGGCAGGACCCAGCAGGGCCCCTGCCCCTGGCCAGCCTTGCCCAGACCTTCCTGGCCTCCGGGGGTACTGCCCCACCAAGGGGCAGGCTGCGGGGACAGGGTCCAGACATGCCCGGGCGCCTCCCCTGGCTCAACCCCGCTGGTGCCTTTCCCCTGGGCCTAGGCCTCGGTTGAGGCCTCCTTGGAGAGGAGATTGCTGGCAGGGGCTGTCTCCACACTGCAAGGTGCTGGAGCTCAGAGGGCCTCGTCAGAGGGAAGAGACCAGCAAAGTGCTGGATGCCCAAGACCTCTTTGACCCAGCAGCCTCAGGGCAGCAGGGAGAGCAAGAGGCCCAACTTGCCCCTAGGTCGGCTCTGCCCCTTTCCACACAGGCCGCCAACCCAGCAGCTGCCTGGCATACTCTGGCTCCCCCGAGCTCTCTGCCGGTGCAGGGACCAGGAACAGACGTTTGCATGTGGTTCTGCCTTGGCCTGGGAGTGTGTTCCCCCTGCATTGCCCCCAGGCTCAGGGGCAAGGGCCCGGTGAGAGCACCACCCCGAAGCGCTTTTCTCCCGGGCTTGGGAGCATTGTGCGTGCCTGGCGGGAACAGCGGGCATGAGTTCTTGCAAACTGTCCTTTGGAGGCAGCCGGGGAGGTCTTCCAAGGGCCCGGACTGATCACCACCCCAAAAAGCTTTTCCCCCGGGCTTGGGAGCATTGTGCGCGGCTGTCGGGAACAGCGGACATGAGTGCTTGCAAACCGGCCTTTGGAGGCAGCCCGGGAGGTCTTCCAAGGGCCCGGAGAGAGTACTACCCCAAAATGCTTTTCTTCCGGGCTTGGGAGCATTGTGCGCGTGTGGCGGGAACAGCAGGCAGGAGTGCTTGCAAACCGGCCTTTGGAGGCAGCCGGGGAGGTCTTCCAAGGGCCCGGAGAGAGCACCACCTCGAAGCGCTTTTCTCTCGGGTTTTGGAGCATTGTGTGCGGCTGGTGGGACAGCGGGAGGGAATTCTTGCAAACCGGCCTTTGGCGGCAGCCAGAGAAGTCTTCCAAGGGCGCGGAGAGAGCACCACCCCGAAGCGCTTTTCTCCGGGGTTTTGGAACATTGTGTGTGCCTGGCGGGAACAGCGAGTGGGAATGCTTGCAAACCGGCCTTTGGGGGCAGCCGGGGAGGTCCTCCATGGTCCCTGAGAGAACACCACCCCGAAGCGCTTTTCTCACGGTCTTGGGAGCATTGTGCGCGGCTGGCGGGAACAGCGGGCATGAGTGCTTGCAAACTGTCCTTTGGAGGCAGCCGGGGAGGTCTTCCAAGGGCCGGACTGATCACCACCCCAAAATGCTTTTCTCTCGGGCTTGGGAACATTGAGCGCGGCTGTCGGGAACAACGGACATGAATGCTTGCAAACCGGCCTTTGGAGGCAGCCCGGGAGGTCTTCCAAGGGCCCGGAGAGAGCACCACCCCAAAATGCTTTTCTCCCGGGCTTGGGAGCATTGTGCGTGGCTGGCGGAAGCAGCGGGAATGAGTACTTACAAACCGGCCTTTGGAGGCAGCCGGGGAGGTCTTGAAAGGGCCCGGAGAGAGCACCACCCCGAAGCGCTTTTCTCCCGGGCTTGGGAACATTGTGCGCGGCTGGCGGGAACAGCAGGCAGGACTGCTTGCAAACTGGCCTTTGGAGGCAGCCGGGGAGGTCTTCCAAGGGCCCGGAGTGAGCACCACCCCAAAATGCTTTTCTCCCGGGCTTGGGAGCATTGTGCGCGGCTGGTGGGAACAACGGGCATGAGTGCTTGCAAACCGGCCTTTGGAGGCAGCCGGGGACGTCTTCCAAGGGCCCGGAGAGAGCACCACCCCGAAGCGCTTTTCTCCCGGGCTTGGGAGCATTGTGCGCGGCTGGCGGGAACAGCAGGCAGGACTGCTTGCAAACTGGCCTTTGGAGGCAGCCGGGGAGGTCTTCCAAGGGCCCGGAGTGAGCACCACCCCAAAATGCTTTTCTCCCGGGCTTGGGAGCATTGTGCGCGGCTGGTGGGAACAACGGGCATGAGTGCTTGCAAACCGGCCTTTGGAGGCAGCCGGGGACGACTTCCAAGGGCCCGGAGAGATCACCACCCCGAAGCACTTTTCTCCCGGGCTTGGGAGCATTGTGCGTGGCTGGCGGGAACAGCAGGAAGGAGTCCTTGCAAACCGGCCTTTGGAGGCAGCGGGGGAGGTCTTCCAAGGGCCTGTAGAGAGCACCACCCCGAAGCGCTTTTCTCCCGGGCTTGGGAGTATTGTGCGCGGCTGGCGGGAACAGCAGGCAGGAGTGCTTGAAAACCGGCCTTTGCAGGCAGCCGGGGAGGTCTTCCAGGGCCCGGTGTGAGCACCACCCCAAAAAGCTTTTCTCCCGGGTTTGGGAGCATTGTGCGCGGCTGGTGGGAACAGCGGGCATGAGTGCTTGCAAACTGGCCACTGGAGGCAGCCGGGGAGGTCTTCCAAGGGCCCGGAGTGAGCACCACCCCAAAATGCTTTTCTCCCGGGCTTGGGAGCATTGTGCATGGCTGGCGGGAACAGCAGGAAGGAGTCCTTGCAAACCGGCCTTTGGAGGCAGCCGGGGAGGTCTTCCAAGGGCCTGTAGAGAGCACCACCCCGAAGCGCTTTTCTCCCGCGCTTGGGAGCATTCTGCGCGGGTGGCGGGAACAGCAGGCAGGAGTGCTTGAAAACCGTCCTTTGGAGGCAGCCGGGGAGGTCTTCCAGGGCCCGGTGTGAGCACCACCCCAAAATGCTTTTCTCCCGGGCTTGGGAGCATTGTGCGCGGATGGCGGGAACAGCAGGAAGGAATCCTTGCAAACCGGCCTTTGGAGGCAGCCGGGGAGGTCTTCCAAGGGCCTGTAGAGAGCACCACCCCGAAGCGCTTTTCTCCCGGGCTTGGGAGCATTGTGCGCGGGTGGCGGGAACAGCAGGCAGGAGTGCTTGAAAACCGTCCTTTGGAGGCAGCCGGGGAGGTCTTCCAGGGCCCGGTGTGAGCACCACCCCAAAATGCTTTTCTCCCGGGCTTGGGAGCATTGTGCGCGGATGGCGGGAACAGCGAGTGGAAGTGCTTCCAAACCGGCCTTTGGGGGCACCCCGGGAGGTCTTCCATGGGCACGGAGAGAACACCACCCCGAAGCGCTTTTCTCCGGGGTTTTGGAGGATTGTGCGTGGCTGGCGGGAACAGCGAGTGGGAGTGCTTGCAAACCAGCCTTTGGGGGCAGCCAGGGAGGTCCTCCATTGGCACGGAGAGAACACCACCCCGAAGCGCTTTTCTCCCGGTCTTGGGAGCATTGTGCGAGGCTGGCGGGAACAGCGGGCGGGAGTGCTTGCAAACCGGCCTTTGGAGGCAGCTTGGGAGGTCTTCCAAGGGCCCGGAGAGAGCACCATCCCGAAGCACTTTTCTCACGGAATTGGGAGCATTGTTCGCGGCTGTCGGGAACAGAGGACATGAGTGCTTGCAAACCGGCCTTTAGAGGCAGCCTGGGAGTCTTCCAAGGGCCCGGAGAGAGACCACCCCAAAATGCTTTTCTCCCGGGCTTGGGAGCATTGTGTGCGGCTGGCGGGTCAGCGGGAGGGAGTTCTTGAAAACCAGCCTTTGGAGGCAGCCGGGGAGGTCTTCCAAGGGCCGGGAGAGAGCACCACCCCGAAGCGCTTTTCTCCCAGGCTTGGGAGCATTGTGCGCGGCTGGCGGGAACAGCGGGATTGAGTGCTTGCAAACCGGCCTTTGGAGGCAGCCGGGGAGGTCTTCCAAGGGCCCGTAGAGAGCACCACCCCGAAGCGCTTTTCTCCCGTGATTGGGAGCATTGTGTGCGGCTGGCGGGACAGCGGGAGGGAGTACTTGAAATCCAGCCTTTGGAGGCAGCCGGGGAGGTCTTCCAAGGGCCGGGAGAGAGCACCACCCTGAAGGGCTTTTCTCCTGGGCTTGGAGCATTTGCACGGATGGCGGGAACAGCGAGTGGGAGTGCTTGCAAACCGGCATTTGGGGGCAGCCCGGGAGGTCTTTCTTGGGCCCAGAGAGAACACCACCCCGAAACGCTTTTCTCCCGGGCTTGGGAGCATTGTGCGCGGGTGGCGGGAACAGCAGGCAGAAGTGCTTGCAAACCGGCCTTGGAGGCAGCCGGGGAGGTCTTCCAAAGCCCGGAGTGAGCACCACCCCAAAATGCTTTTCTCCCGGGCTTGGGAGCATTGTGCGCAGCTGGCGTGAACAGCGGGATTGAGTGCTTGCAAACCAGCCTTTGGAGGCAGCCGGGGAGGTCTTCCAGCGGGAGAGTGCCAGTTGTTCTCAGAGGCCCCACAGGCCAGGGGCAGGACCCAGCAGTGTCCCTGCCTCTGGCAGCCTTGCCCAGACCTTCCTGGCCTCCGGGGGTACTACCCCACCAAGGGGCAGGCTGCGGGGACTGGGTCCAGACATGCACGGGCGCCTCCCCAGGCTCATCCCCGCTCGTGCCTTTCCCCTGGGCCTAGGCCTCGGTTGAGGCCTCCTTGGAGAGGAGGTTGCCGGCAGGGGCTGTCTGCACACTGCAAGGTGCTGGAGCTCAGAGGGCCTCGTCAGAGGGAAAGGACCAGCAAAGGGCTGGATGCCCAAGACCTCTTTGACCCAGCAGCCTCAGGGCAGCAGGGAGAGCAAGAGGCCCAACTTGCCCCTAGGTCGGCTCTACCCCGTCCCACACAGGCAGCCAGCCCAGCAGCAGCCTGGCAGTCTCTGGCTCCCCCGAACTCTCTGCCGGTGTAGGGGGCAGGAACAGACGTGTGCATGTCGTTCTGCCTTGGCCTGGGAGTGTGTTCCCCCTGCCTGTCCCCCAGGCTCAGGGGCAAGGGCCCGGAGAGAGCACCACCCCGAAGCGCTTTTCTCCCGGGCTTGGGAGCATTGTGCGTGCCTGGCGGGAACAGCGGGCGGGAGTGCTTGCAAACCGGCCTTTGGAGGCAGCCGGGGAGTTCTTCCAGTGGGAGAGGGCCGGTTGTGCTCAGAGGCCCCACAGGCCAGGGGCAGGACCCAGCAGGGCCCCTGCCCCTGGCCAGCCTTGCCCAGACCTTCCTGGCCTCCGGGGGTACTGCCCCACCAAGGGGCAGGCTGCGGGGACTGGGTCCAGACATGCCCGGGCGCCTCCCCAGGCTCATCCCCGCTGGTGCCTTTCCCCTGGGCCTAGGCCTCGGTTGAGGCCTCCTTGGAGAGGAGGTTGCTGGCAGGGGCTGTCTCCACACTGCAAGGTGCTGGAGCTCAGAGGGCTTCGTCAGAGGGAAGGGACCAGCAAGGGGCTGGATGCCCAAGACCTCTTTGGCCCAGCAGCCTCAGGGCAGCAGGGAGAGCAAGAGGCCCAACTTGCCCCTAGGTCGGCTCTGCCACTTCCCACACAGGCGGCCAGCCCAGCAGCTGCCTGACAGACTCTGGCTCCCCCGAGCTCTCTGCCGGTGCAGGGGGCAGGAACAGACGTGTGCATGTGGTTCTGACTTGGCCTGGGAGTGTGGACACCGTGCCTTGACCCCAGGCTCAGGGGCAAGGGCCCGGAGAGAGCACCACCCTGAAGCGCTTTTCTCCCGGGCTTGGGAGCATTGTGCACGCCTGCTGGGAACAGTGGGCGGGAGCGCTTGCAAACCGGCCTTTGGAGGCAGCCGGGGAGGTCTTCCAGTGGGAGAGGGCCGGTTGTGCTCAGAGGCCCCACAGGCCATGGGGAGGACCCAGCAGGGCCCCTGCCCCTGGCCAGCCTTGCCCAGATCTTCCTGGCCTCCGGGGGTACTGCCCCACCAAGGGGCAGGCTGCGGGGACTGGGTCCAGACATGCACGGGCGCCTCCCCAGGCTCATCCCCGCTGGTGCCTTTCCCCTGGGCCTAGGCCTCGGTTGAGGCCTCCTTGGAGAGGATGTTGCTGGCAGGGGCTGTCTCCACACTGCAAGGTGCTGGAGCTCAGAGGGCCTCGTCAGAGGGAAGGGACCAGCAAGGGGCTGGATGCCCAAGACCTCTTTGGCCCAGCAGCCTCAGGGCAGCAGGGAGAGGAAGAGGCCCAACTTGCCCCTAGGTCGGCTCTGCCCCTTCCCACACAGGCGGCCAGCCCAGCAGCTGCCTGACAGACTCTGGCTCCCCCGAGCTCTCTGCCGGTGCAGGGGTCAGGAACAGACGTGTGCATGTGGTTCTGCCTTGGTCTGGGAGTGTGGACCAACTGCCTGGCCCCCAGGCTCAGGGGCAAGGGCCCGAGGAGAGCACCACCCCGAAGCGCTTTTCTCCCGGGCTTGGGAGCATTGTGCTTGCCTGGCGGGAACAGCGGGCGGGAGTGTTGGCAAACTGGCCTTTGGAGGCAGCCGGGGAGTTCTTCCAGTGGGAGAGGGCCGGTTGTTCTCAGAGGCCCCACAGGCCAGGGGCAGGACCAGCAGGGCCCCTGCCCCTGGCCAGCCTTGCCCAGACCTTCCTGGCCTCCGGGGGTACTGCCCCACCAAGGGGCAGGCTGCGGGGACTGGGTCCAGACATGCCCGGGCGCCTCCCCAGGCTCATCCCCGCTGGTGCCTTTCCCCTGGGCCTAGGCCTCGGTTGAGGCCTCCTTGGAGAGGAGGTTGCTGGCAGGGGCTGTCTCCACACTGCAAGGTGCTGGAGCTCAGAGGGCCTCGTCAGAGGGAAGGGACCAGCAAGGGGCTGGATGCCCAAGACCTCTTTGGCCCAGCAGCCTCAGGGCAGCAGGGAGAGAAAGAGGCCCAACTTGCCCCTAGGTCGGCTCTGCCACTTCCCACACAGGCGGCCAGCCCAGCAGCTGCCTGACAGACTCTGGCTCCCCCGAGCTCTCTGCCGGTGCAGGGGGCAGATCAGACGTGTGCATGTGGTTCTGCCTTGGCCTGGGAGTGTGGACACCCTGCCTTGCCCCCAGGCTCAGGGGCAAGGGCCCAGAGAGAGCACCACCCTGAAGCGCTTTTCTTCCGGGCTTAGGAGCATTGTGCCCGCCTGCTGGTAACAGTGGCCGGGAACGCTTGCAAACCGGCCTTTGGAGGCAGCCGGGGAGGTCTTCCAGTGGGAGAGGGCCGGTTGTGCTCAGAGGCCCCACCGGCCAGGGGCAGGACCCAGCAGGGCCCCTGCCCCTGGCCAGCCTTACCCAGACCTTCCTGGCCTCCAGGGGTACTGCCCCACCAAGGGGCAGGCTGCGGGGACTGGGTCCAGACATGCTCGGGCGCCTCCCCTGGCTCATCCCCGCTGGTGCCTTTCCCCTGGGCCTAGGCCTCGGTTGAGGCCTCCTTGGAGAGGAGGTTGCTGGCAGGGGCTGTCTCCACACTGCAAGGTGCTGGAGCTCAGAGGGCCTCGTCAGAGGGAAGGGACCAGCAAGGGGCTGGATGCCCAAGACGTCTTTGGCCCAGCAGCTTCAGGGCAGCAGGGAGAGCAAGAGGCCCAACTTGCCCCTAGGGCGGCTCTGCCCCTTCCCACACAGGCGGCCAACCCAGCAGCTGCCTGACAGACTCTGGCTCCCCCAAGCTCTCTGCCGGTGCAGGGGACAGGAACAGACGTGGGCATGTGGTTCTGCCTTGGCCTGGGAGTGTGTTCCCCATGCCTTGCCCCCAGGCTCAGGGGCAAGGGCCCGGAGAGAGCACCACTCCGAAGCGCTTTTCTCCCGGGCTTGGGAACATTGTGCAAGTCTGGCCTGAACAGCGGGTGGGAGTGTTGGCAAACAGGACTTTGGAGGCAGCCGGGGAGGTCTTCCAGTGGGAGAGGGCCGGTTGTGCTCAGAGGCCCCACAGGCCAGGGGCAGGACCCAGCAGGTCCCCTGCCCCTGGCCAGCCTTTCCCAGACCTTCCTGGCCTCCGGGGGTACTGCCCCACCAAGGGGCAGGCTGCGGGGACTGGGTCCAGACATGCCCGGGCGCCTCCCCAGGCTCATCCCCGCTGGTGCCTTTCCCCTGGTCCTAGGTCTCGGTTGAGGCCTCCTTGGAGAGGAGGTTGCTGGCAGGGGCTGTCTCCACACTGCAAGGTGCTGGAGCTCAGAGGGCCTCGTCAGAGGGAAGGGACAAGCAAAGGGCTGGATGCCCAAGACGTCTTTGGCCCAGCAGCCTCAGGGCAGCAGGGAGAGCAAGAGGCCCAACTTGCCCCTAGGTCGGCTCTGCCCCTTCCCACAAAGGCGGCCAGCCCAGCAGCTGCCTGACAGACTCTGGCTCCCCCGAGCTCTCTGCCGGTGCAGGGGTCAGGAACAGACGTGTGCATGTGGTTCTGCCTTGGCCTGGGAGTGTGGACCCCCTACCTGGACCCCAGGCTCAGGGGCAAGGGCCCGGAGAGAGCACCACCCCGAAGCGCTTTTCTCCCGGGCTTGGGAGCATTGTGCGCGCTTGCTGGGAACAGTGGGCGGGAGTGCGTGCAAAACGGCCTTTGGAGGCAGCCGGGGAGGTCTTCCAGTGGGAGAGGGCCGGTTGTGCTCAGAGGCCCCACAGGCCATGGGCAGGACGCAGCAGGTCCCCTGCCCCTGGTCAGCCTTGCCCAGACCTTCCTGGCCTCCAGGGGTACTGCCCCACCAAGTGGCAGGCTGCGGGGACTGGGTCCAGACATGCCCGGGCGCCTCCCCAGGCTTATCCCCGCTGATGCCTTTCCCCTGGGCCTAGGCCTCGGTTGAGGCCTCCTTGGAGAGGAGATTGCTGGCAGGTGCTGTCTCCACACTGCAAGGTGCTGGAGCTCAGAGGGCCTCGTCAGAGGGAAGGGACCAGCAAAGGGCTGGATGCCCAAGACGTCTTTGGCCCAGCAGCCTCAGGGCAGCAGGGAGAGCAAGAGGCCCAACTTGCCCCTAGGTCGGCTCTGCCCCTTCCCACACAGGCGGCCAACCCAGCACCTGCCTGAGAGACTCTGGCTCCCCCGAGCTCTCTGCCGGTGTAGGTGGCAGGAACAGACGTGTTCATGTCGTTCTGTCTTGGCCTGGGAGTGTGTTCCCCCTGCCTGGCGCGCAGGCTTAGGGGCAAGGGCCCGGAGAGAGCACCACCCCGAAGCGCTTTTCTCCCGGGCTTGGGAGCATTGTGCGTGCCTGGCGGGAACAGCGGGCGGGAGTGCTTGCAAACCGGCCTTTCGAGGCAGACGGGGAGGTCTTCCAGCGGGAGAGTGCCGGTTGTGCTCAGACGTCCCACAGGCCAGGGGCAGGACCCAGCAGTGTCCCTGCCCCTGGCAGCCTTGCACAGACCTTCCTGGCCTCCGGGGGTACTGCCCCACCAAGGGGCAGGCTGCGGGGACTGGGTCCAGACATGCCCGGGCGCCTCCCCAGGCTCAGCCCCGCTGGTGCCTTTCCCCTGGGCCTAGGCCTCGGTTGAGGCCTCATTGGAGAGGAGGTTGCTGGCAGGGGCTGTCTCCACACTGCAAGGTGCTGGAGCTCAGAGGGCCTCGTCAGAGGGAAGGGACCAGCAAGGGGCTGGATGCCCAAGACGTCTTTGGCCCAGCAGCCTCAGGGCAGCAGGGAGATGAAGAGGCCCAACTTGCCCCTAGGTCGGCTCTGCTTCTTCCCACACAGGCGGCCAGCCCAGCACCTGCCTGACAGACTCTGGCTCCCCCGAGCTCTCTGCCGGTGCAGGGGTCAGGAACAGACGTGTGCATGTGGTTCTGCCTTGGTCTGGGAGTGTGGACCCACTGCCTGGCCCCCAGGCTCAGGGGCAAGGGCCCGGAGAGAGCACCACCCCGAAGCGCTTTTCTCCCGGGCTTGGGAGCATTGTGCGAGCCTGGCGTGAACAGCGGGCGGGAGTGTTTGCAAACAGGACTTTGGAGGCAGCTGGGGAGGTCTTCCAGTGGGAGAGGGCCGGTTGTGCTCAGAGGCCTCACAGGGCAGGGGCAGGACCCAGCAGGGCCCCTGCCCCTGGCCAGCCTTGCCCAGACCTTCCTGGCCTCCGGGGGTACTGCCCCACCAAGGGGCAGGCTGCGGGGACTGGGTCCAGACATGCCCGGGCGCCTCCCCTGGCTCATCCCCGCTGGTGCCTTTCCCCTGGGCCTAGGCCTCGGTTGAGGCCTCCTTGGAGAGGAGGTTGCTGGCAGGGGCTGTCTCCACACTGCAAGGTGCTGGAGCTCAGAGGGCCTCGTCAGAGGGAAGGGACCAGTAAGGGGCTGGATGCCCAAGACGTCTTTGGCCCAGCAGCCTCAGGGCAGCAGGGAGAGCAAGAGGCCCAACTTGCCCCTAGGTCGGCTCTGCCCCTTCCCACACAGGCGGCCAACCCAGCAGCTGCCTGCCAGACTCTGGCTCCCCCAAGCTCTCTGCCGGTGCAGGGGACAGGAACAGACGTGGGCATGTGGTTCTGCCTAAGCCAGGGAGTGTGTTCCCCGTGCCTTGCCCCCAGGCTCAGGGGCAAGGGCCCGGAGAGAGACCCACCCCAATGCGCTTTTCTCCCGGGCTTGGGAGCATTGTGCGAGCCTGGCGTGAACAGCGGGCGGGAGTGTTTGCAAACAGGACTTTGGAGGCAGCCGGGGAGGTCTTCCAGTGGGAGAGGGCCGGTTGTGCTCAGAGGCCCCACAGGCCAGGGGCAGGACCCAGCAGGGCCCCTGACCCTGGCCAGCCTTGCCCAGACCTTCCTGGCCTCCGGGGGTACTGCCCCACCAAGGGGCAGGCTGCGGGGACTGGGTCCAGACATCCCCGGGCGCCTCCCCAGGCTCATCCCAGCTGGTGCCTTTCCCCTGGGCCTAGGCCTCGGTTGAGGCCTCCTTGGAGAGGAGGTTGCTGGCAGGGGCTGTCTCCACACTGCAAGGTGCTGGAGATCAGAGGGCCTCGTCAGAGGGAAGGGACCAGCAAAGGGCTGGATGCCCAAGACCTCTTTGACCCAGCAGCCTCAGGGCAGCAGGGAGAGCAAGAGGCCCAACTTGCCCCTAGGTCGGCTCTGCCACGTCCCACACAGGCGGCCAGCCCAGCAGCAGCCTGGCAGTCTCTGGCTCCCCCGAGCTCTCTGCCGGTGTAGGGGGCAGGAACAGACGTGTGCATGTCGTTCTGCCTTGGCCTGGGAGTGTGTTCCCCCTGCCTGGCCCCCAGGCTCAGGGGCAAGGGCCCGGAGAGAGCACCACCCCGAAGCGCTTTTCTCCCGGGCTTGGGAGCATTGTGCGTGCCTGGCGGGAACAGCGGGCGGGAGTGCTTGCAAACCGGCCTTTCGAGGCAGACGGGGAGGTCTTCCAGCGGGAGAGTGCCGGTTGTGCTCAGACGCCCCACAGGCCAGGGGCAGGACCCAGCAGTGTCCCTGCCCCTGGCAGCCTTGCCCAGACCTTCCTGGCCTCCGGGGGTACTGCCCCACCAAGGGGCAGGCTGCGGGGACTGGGTCCAGACATGCCCGGGCGCCTCCCCAGGCTCATCCCCGCTGGTGCCTTTCCCCTGGGCCTAGGCCTCGGTTGAGGCGTTCTTGGAGAGGAGGTTGCTGGCAGGGGCTGTCTCCACACTGCAAGGTACTGGAGCTTAGAGGGCCTCGTCAGAGGGAAGGGACCAGCAAGGGGCTGGATGCCCAAGACGTCTTTGGCCCTGCAGCCTCAGGGCAGCAGGGAGAGCAAGAGGCCCAACTTGCCCCTAGGTCGGCTCTGCCCCTTCCCACACAGGCGGCCAGCCCAGCAGCTGCCTGACAGACTCTGGCTCCCCCGAGATCTCTGCCGGTGCAGGGGGCAGATCAGACGTGTGCATGTGGTTCTGCCTTGTCCTGGGAGTGTGGACACCCTGCCTTGCCCCCAGGCTCAGGGGCAAGGGCCCGGAGAGAGCACCACCCTGAAGCGCTTTTCTCCCGGGCTTGGGAGCATTGTGCACGCCTGCTGGGAACAGTGGGCGGGAGCGCTTGCAAACCGGCCTTTGGAGGCAGCCGGGGAGGTCTTCCAGTGGGAGAGGGCCGGTTGTGCTCAGAGGCCCCACAGGCCAGGGGCAGGACGCAGCAGGGCCCCTGCCCCTGGCCAGCCTTGCCCAGACCTTCCTGGCCTCCGGGGGTACTGCCCCACCAAGGGGCAGGCTGCGGGGCCTGGGTCCAGACATGCCCGGGCGCCTCCCCAGGCTCATCCCCGCTGGTGCCTTTCCCCTGGGCCTAGGCCTCGGTTGAGGCCTCCTTGGAGAGGAGGTTGCTGGCAGGGGCTGTCTCCACACTGCAAGGTGCTGGAGCTCAGAGGGCCTCGTCAGAGGGAAGGGACCAGTAAGGGGCTGGATGCCCAAGACGTCTTTGGCCCAGCAGCCTCAGGGCAGCAGGGAGAGCAAGAGGCCCAACTTGCCCCTAGGGCGGCTCTGCCCCTTCCCACACAGGCGGCCAACCCAGCAGCTGCCTGACAGACTCTGGCTCCCCCAAGCTCTCTGCCGGTGCAGGGGACAGGAACAGACGTGGGCATGTGGTTCTGCCTTGGCCTGGGAGTGTGTTCCCCCTGCCTTGCCCCCAGGCTCAGGGGCAAGGGCCCGGAGAGAGCAACACCCCGAAGCGCTTTTCTCCTGGCCTTGGGAGCGTTGTGCGTGCCTGGCGGGAACAGCGGGCGGGAGTGTTGGGAAACCCGCCTTTGGAGGCAGCCGGGGAGGTCTTCCAGTGGGAGAGGGCCGGTTGTGCTCAGAGGCCCCACAGGCCAGGGGCAGGACCCAGCAGGGACCCTGCCCCTGGTCAGCCTTGCCCAGACCTTCCTGGCCTCCGGGGGTACTGCCCCACCAAGGGGCAGGCTGCGGGGACTGGGTCCTGATATGCCCGTGCGCCTCCACTGGCTCATCCCCGCTGGTGCCTTTCCCCTGGGCCTAGGCCTCGGTTGAGGCCTCCTTGGAGAGGAGGTTGCTGGCAGGGGCTGTCTCCACACTGCAAGGTGCTGGAGCTCAGAGGGCCTCGTCAGAAGGAAGGGACCAGCAAGGGGCTGGATGCCCAAGACCTCTTTGGCCCAGCAGCCTCAGGGCAGCAAGGAGAGCAAGAGGCCCAACTTGCCCCTAGGTCGGCTCTGCCCCTTCCCACACAGGCGGCCAGCCCAGCAGCTGCCTGACAGACTCTGGCTCCCCCCAGCTCTCTGCCGGTGGAGGGGGCAGGAACAGACGTGTGCATGTTGTTGTGCCTTGGCCTGGGACTGTGGATCCCCTGCCTGACCCTCAGGCTCAGGGGCAAGGGCCCGGAGAGACCACCACCCCGAAGCGCTTTTCTCCCGGGCTTGGGAGCATTGTGCGCGCCTGGCGGGAACAGTGGGCGGGAGTGCTTGCAAACCGGCCTTTGGAGGCAGCCGGGGAGTTCTTCCAGTGGGAGAGGGCCGGTTGTGCTCAGAGGCCCCACAGGCCAGGGGCAGGACCCAGCAGGGCCCCTGCCCCTGGCCAGCCTTGCCCAGACCTTCCTGGCCTCCGGGGGTACTGCCCCACCAAGGGGCAGGCTGCGGGGACAGGGTCCAGACATGCCCGGGCGCCTCCCCTGGCTCAACCCCGCTGGTGCCTTTCCCCTGGGCCTAGGCCTCGGTTGAGGCCTCCTTGGAGAGGAGATTGCTGGCAGGGGCTGTCTCCACACTGCAAGGTGCTGGAGCTCAGAGGGCCTCGTCAGAGGGAAGGGACCAGTAAGGGGCTGGATGCCCAAGACGTCTTTGGCCCTGCAGCCTCAGGGCAGCAGGGAGAGCAAGAGGCCCAACTTGCCCCTAGGTCGGCTCTGCCCCTTCCCACACAGGCGGCCAGCCCCGTACCTGCCTGAGAGACTCTGGCTCCCCCGAGCTCTCTGCCGGTGCCGGGGACAGGACCAGACGTGTGCATGTGTTTCTGCCTTGGTCTGGGAGTGTGTTCCCCCTGCCTTGCCCACAGGCTCAGGGGCAAGGGCCCGGAGAGAGCACCACCCCGAAGCGCTTTTCTCCCGGGCTTGGGAGCATTGTGCGTGCCTGGCGGGAAGAGCGGGCAGGAGTGTTGGCAAACTGGCCTTTGGAGGCAGCCCGGGAGGTCTTCCAGTGGGAGAGGGCCGGTTGTGCTCAGAGGCCCCACAGGCCATGGGGAGGACCCAGCAGGGCCCCTGCCCCTGGCCAGCCTTGCCCAGATCTTCCTGGCCTCCGGGGGTACTGCCCCACCAAGGGGCAGGCTGCGGGGACTGGGTCCAGACATGCCCGGGCGCCTCCCCAGGCTCATCCCCGCTGGTGCCTTTCCCCTGGGCCTAGGCCTCGGTTGAGGCCTCCTTGGAGAGGATGTTGCTGGCAGGGGCTGTCTCCACACTGCAAGGTGCTGGAGCTCAAAGGGCCTCGTCAGAGGGAAGGGACCAGCAAGGGGCTGGATGCCCAAGACCTCTTTGGCCCAGCAGCCTCAGGGCAGCAGGGAGAGGAAGAGGCCCAACTTGCCCCTAGGTTGGCTCTGCCCCTTCCCACACAGGCGGCCAACCCAGCAGCTGCCTGACAGACTCTGGCTCCCCCGAGCTCTCTGCCGGTGCAGGGGTCAGGAACAGACGTGTGCATGTGGTTCTGCCTTGGTCTGGGAGTGTGGACCAACTGCCTGGCCCCCAGGCTCAGGGGCAAGGGCCCGAGGAGAGCACCACCCCGAAGCGCTTTTCTCCCGGGCTTGGGAGCATTGTGCTTGCCTGGCGGGAACAGCGGGCGGGAGTGTTGGCAAACTGGCCTTTGGAGGCAGCCGGGGACGTCTTCCAGTGGGAGAGGGCCGGTTGTGCTCAGAGGCCCCACAGGCCAGGGGCAGGACCCAGCAGGGCCCCTGCCCCTGGCCAGCCTTGCCCAGACCTTCCTGGCCTCCGGGGGTACTGCCCCACCAAGGGGCAGGCTGCGGGGACTGGGTCCAGACATGCCCGGGCGCCTCCCCAGGCTCATCCCCGCTGGTGCCTTTCCCCTGGGCCTAGGCCTCGGTTGAGGCCTCCTTGGAGAGGAGGTTGCTGGCAGGGGCTGTCTCCACACTGCAAGGTGCTGGAGCTCAGAGAGCCTCGTCAGAGGGAAGGGACCCGCAAGGGGCTGGATGCCCAAGACCTCTTTGGCCCAGCAGCCTCAGGGCAGCAGGGAGAGCAAGAGGCCCAACTTGCCCCTAGGTCGGCTCTGCCCCTTCCCACACAGGCGGCCAGCCCAGCAGCTGCCTGACAGACTCTGGCTCCCCCGAGCTCTCTGCCGGTGCAGGGGGCAGATCAGACGTGTGCATGTGGTTCTGCCTTGGCCTGGGAGTGTGGACACCCTGCCTTGCCCCCAGGCTCAGGGGCAAGGGCCCAGAGAGAGCACCACCCTGAAGCGCTTTTCTTCCGGGCTTAGGAGCATTGTGCCCGCCTGCTGGTAACAGTGGCCGGGAACGCTTGCAAACCGGCCTTTGGAGGCAGCCGGGGAGGTCTTCCAGTGGGAGAGGGCCGGTTGTGCTCAGAGGCCCCACCGGCCAGGGGCAGGACCCAGCAGGGCCCCTGCCCCTGGCAAGCCTTACCCAGACCTTCCTGGCCTCCGGGGGTTCTGCCCCACCAAGGGGCAGGCTGCGGGGACTGGGTCCAGACATGCTCGGGCGCCTCCCCTGGCTCATCCCCGCTGGTGCCTTTCCCCTGGGCCTAGGCCTCGGTTGAGGCCTCCTTGGAGAGGAGGTTGCTGGCAGGGGCTGTCTCCACACTGCAAGGTGCTGGAGCTCAGAGGGCCTCGTCAGAGGGAAGGGACCAGTAAGGGGCTGGATGCCCAAGACGTCTTTGGCCCAGCAGCCTCAGGGCAGCAGGGAGAGCAAGAGGCCCAACTTGCCCCTAGGGCGGCTCTGCCCCTTCCCACACAGGCGGCCAACCCAGCAGCTGCCTGACAGACTCTGGCTCCCCCAAGCTCTCTGCCGGTGCAGGGGACAGGAACAGACGTGGGCATGTGGTTCTGCCTTGGCCTGGGAGTGTGTTCCCCATGCCTGGCCCCCAGGCTCAGGGGCAAGGGCCCGGAGAGAGCACCACCCCGAAGCGCTTTTCTCCCGGGCTTGGGAGCATTGTGCAAGTCTGGCGTGAACAGCGGGTGGGAGTGTTGGCAAACAGGAATTTGGAGGCAGCCGGGGAGGTCTTCCAGTGGGAGAGGGCCGGGTGTGCTCAGAGGCCCCACAGGCCAGGGGCAGGACCCAGCAGGTCCCCTGCCCCTGGCCAGCCTTTCCCAGACCTTCCTGGCCTCCGGGGGTACTGCCCCACCAAGGGGCAGGCTGCGGGGACTGGGTCCAGACATGCCCGGGCGCCTCCCCAGGCTCATCCCCGCTGGTGCCTTTCCCCTGGTCCTAGGTCTCGGTTGAGGCCTCCTTGGAGAGGAGGTTGCTGGCAGGGGCTGTCTCCACACTGCAAGGTGCTGGAGCTCAGAGGGTCTCGTCAGAGGGAAGGGACAAGCAAAGGGCTGGATGCCCAAGACGTCTTTGGCCCAGCAGCCTCAGGGCAGCAGGGAGAGCAAGAGGCCCAACTTGCCCCTAGGTCGGCTCTGCCCCTTCCCACAAAGGCGGCCAGCCCAGCAGCTGCCTGACAGACTCTGGCTCCCCCGAGCTCTCTGCCGGTGCAGGGGTCAGGAACAGACGTGTGCATGTGGTTCTGCCTTGGCCTGGGAGTGTGGACCCCCTGCCTGGCCCCCAGGCTCAGGGGCAAGGGCCCGGAGAGAGCACCACCCCGAAGCGCTTTTCTCCCGGGCTTGGGAGCATTGTGCGCGCTTGGTGGGAACAGTGGGCGGGAGTGCGTGCAAAACGGCCTTTGGAGGCAGCCGGGGAGGTCTTCCAGTGGGAGAGGGCCGGTTTTGCTCAGAGGCCCCACAGGCCATGGGCAGGACCCAGCAGGTCCCCTGCCCCTGGTCAGCCTTGCCCAGACCTTCCTGGCCTCCAGGGGTACTGCCCCACCAAGGGGCAGGCTGCGGGGACTGGGTCCAGACATGCCCGGGCGCCTCCCCAGGCTCATCCCCGCTGGTGCCTTTCCCCTGGGCCTAGGCCTCGGTTGAGGCCTCCTTGGAGAGGAGATTGCTGGCAGGTGCTGTCTCCACACTGCAAGGTGCTGGAGCTCAGAGGGCCTCGTCAGAGGGAAGGGACCAGCAAAGGGCTGGATGCCCAAGACGTCTTTGGCCCAGCAGCCTCAGGGCAGCAGGGAGAGCAAGAGGCCCAACTTGCCCCTAGGTCGGCTCTGCCCCTTCCCACACAGGCGGCCAGCCCAGCACCTGCCTGAGAGACTCTGGCTCCCCCGAGCTCTCTGCCGGTGTAGGGGGCAGGAACAGACGTGTTCATGTCGTTCTGTCTTGGCCTGGGAGTGTGTTCCCACTGCCTGGCCCGCAGGCTTAGGGGCAAGGGCCCGGAGAGAGCACCACCCCGAAGCGCTTTTCTCCCGGGCTTGGGAGCATTGTGCGTGCCTGGCGGGAACAGCAGGTGCGAGAGTGCTTGCAAACCGGCCTTTCGAGGCAGACGGGGAGGTCTTCCAGCGGGAGTGTGCCGGTTGTGCTCAGACGTCCCACAGGCCAGGGGCAGGACCCAGCGCTGTCCCTGCCCCTGGCAGCCTTGCACAGACCTTCCTGGCCTCCGGGGGTACTGCCCCACCAAGGGGCAGGCTGCGGGGACTGGGTCCAGACATGCCCGGGCGCCTCCCCAGGCTCATCCCCGCTGGTGCCTTTCCCCTGGGCCTAGGCCTCGGTTGAGGCCTCATTGGAGAGGAGGTTGCTGGCAGGGGCTGTCTCCACACTGCAAGGTGCTGGAGCTCAGAGGGCCTCGTCAGAGGGAAGGGACCAGCAAGGGGCTGGATGCCCAAGACGTCTTTGGCCCTGCAGCCTCAGGGCAGCAGGGAGAGGAAGAGGCCCAACTTGCCCCTAGGTCGGCTCTGCCCCTTCTCACACAGGCGGCCAGCCCAGCACCTGCCTGACAGACTCTGGCTCCCCCGAGCTCTCTGCCGGTGCAGGGGTCAGGAACAGACGTGTACATGGGGTTCTGCCTTGGTCTGGGAGTGTGGACCCACTGCCTGGCCCCCAGGCTCAGGGGCAAGGGCCCGGAGAGAGCACCACCCCGAAGCGCTTTTCTCCCGGGCTTGGGAGCATTGTGCGAGCCTGGCGTGAACAGCGGGCGGGAGTGTTTGCAAACAGGACTTTGGAGGCAGCTGGGGAGGTCTTCCAGTGGGAGAGGGCCGGTTGTGCTCAGAGGCCTCACAGGCCAGGGGCAGGACCCAGCAGGGCCCCTGCCCCTGGCCAGCCTTGCCCAGACCTTCCTGGCCTCCGGGGGTACTGCCCCACCAAGGGGCAGGCTGCGGGGACTGGGTCCAGACATGTCCGTGCGCCGCCCCAGGATCATCCCCGCTGGTGCTTTTCCCCTGGGCGTAGGCCTCGGTTGAGGCCTCTTTGGAGAGGAGGTTGCTGGCAGGGGCTGTCTCCACACTGCAAGGTGCTGGAGCTCAGAGGGCCTCGTCAGAGGGAAGGGACCAGCAAAGGGCTGGATGCCCAAGACCTCTTTGACCCAGCAGCCTCAGGCCAGCAGTTAGAGCAAGAGGCCCAACTTGCCCCTAGATCGGCTCTGCCCCATCCCACACAGGCAGCCAGCCCAGCAGCAGCCTGGCAGTCTCTGGCTCCCCCGAGCTCTCTGCCGGTGTAGAGGGCAGGAACAGACGTGTGCATGTCGTTCTGCCTTGGCCTGGGAGTGTGTTCCAACTGCCTGGCCCCCAGGCTCAGGGGCAAGGGCCCGGAGAGAGCACCACCCCGAAGCGCTTTTCTCCCGGGCTTGGGAGCATTGTGCGTGCCTGGCGGGAACAGCGGGCGGGAGTGCTTGCAAACCGGCCTTTGGAGGCAGCCCGGGAGGTCTTCCAAGGGCCTGTAGAGAGCACCACCCCGAAGCGCTTTTCTCCCGCGCTTGGGAGCATTCTGCGCGGGTGGCGGGAACAGCAGGCAGGAGTGCTTGAAAACCGTCCTTTGGAGGCAGCCGGGGAGGTCTTCCAGGGCCCGGTGTGAGCACCACCCCAAAATGCTTTTCTCCCGGGCTTGGGAGCATTGTGCGCGGATGGCGGGAACAGCAGGAAGGAGTCCTTGCAAACCGGCCTTTGGAGGCAGCCGGGGAGGTCTTCCAAGGGCCTGTAGAGAGCACAACCCCGAAGCGCTTTTCTCCCGGGCTTGGGAGCTTTGTGCGCGGGTGGCGGGAACAGCAGGCAGGAGTGCTTGAAAACCGTCCTTTGGAGGCAGCCGGGGAGGTCTTCCAGGGCCCGGTGTGAGCACCACCCCAAAATGCTTTTCTCCCGGGCTTGGGAGCATTGTGCGCGGATGGCGGGAACAGCGAGTGGGAGTGCTTGCAAACCGGCCTTTGGGGGCACCCCGGGAGGTCTTCCATGGGCACGGAGAGAACACCACCCCGAAGCGCTTTTCTCCGGGGTTTTGGAGGATTGTGCATGGCTGGCGGCAACAGCGAGTGGGAGTGCTTGCAAACCGGCCTTTGGGGGCAGCCAGGGAGGTCCTCCATTGGCACGGAGAGAACACCACCCCGAAGCGCTTTTCTCCCGGTCTTGGGAGCATTGTGCGAGGCTGGCGGGAACAGCGGGCGGGAGTGCTTGCAAACCGGCCTTTGGAGGCAGCTTGGGAGGTCTTCCAAGGGCCCGGAGAGAGCACCATCCCGAAGCACTTTTCTCACGGAATTGGGAGCATTGTTCGCGGCTGTCGGGAACAGAGGACATGAGTGCTTGCAAACCGGCCTTTAGAGGCAGCCGGGGAGTCTTCCAAGGGCCCGAGAGAGACCACCCCAAAATGCTTTTCTCCCGGGCTTGGGAGCATTGTGTGCGGCTGGGGGGTCAGCGGGAGGGAGTTCTTGAAAACCAGCCTTTGGAGGCAGCCGGGGAGGTCTTCCAAGGGCCGGGAGAGAGCACCACCCCGAAGCGCTTTTCTCCCGGGCGTGGGAGCATTGTGCGCGGCTGGCGGGAACAGCGGGATTGAGTGCTTGCAAACCGGCCTTTGGAGGCAGCCGGGGAGGTCTTCCAAGGGCCGGGAGAGAGCACCACCCCGAAGCGCTTTTCTCCTAGGCTTGGGAGCATTGTGCGCGGCTGGCGGGAACAGCGGGCATGAGTGCTTGCAACCCGGCCTTTGGAGACAAACGGGGAGGTCTTCCAAGGGCCCGTAGAGAGCACCACCCCGAAGCGCTTTTCTCCCGTGATTGGGAGCATTGTGTGCGGCTGGCGGGACAGCGGGAGGGAGTACTTGAAATCCAGCCTTTGGAGGCAGCCGGGGAGGTCTTCCAAGTGCCGGGAGAGAGCACCACCCTGAAGGGCTTTTCTCCTGGGCTTGGAGCATTTGCACGGATGGCGGGAACAGCGAGTGGGAGTGCTTGCAAACCGGCATTTGGGGGCAGCCCGGGAGGTCTTTCTTGGGCCCAGAGAGAACACCACCCCGAAACGCTTTTCTCCCGGGCTTGGGAGCATTGTGCGCGGGTGGCGGGAACAGCAGGCAGAAGTGCTTGCAAACCGGCCTTGGAGGCAGCCGGGGAGGTCTTCCAAAGCCCGGAGTGAGCACCACCCCAAAATGCTTTTCTCCCGGGCTTGGGAGCATTGTGCGCAGCTGGCGTGAACAGCGGGATTGAGTGCTTGCAAACCAGCCTTTGGAGGCAGCCGGGGAGGTCTTCCAGCGGGAGAGTGCCAGTTGTGCTCAGAGGCCTCACAGGCCAGGGGCAGGACCCAGCAGGGCCCCTGCCCCTGGCCAGCCTTGCCCAGACCTTCCTGGCCTCCGGGGGTACTGCCCCACCAAGGGGCAGGCTGCGGGGCCTAGGTCCAGACATGCCCGGGCGCCTCCCCAGGCTCATCCCCGCTGGTGCCTTTCCCCTGGGCCTAGGCCTCGGTTGAGGCCTCCTTGGAGAGGAGGTTGCCGGCAGGGGCTGTCTGCACACTGCAAGGTGCTGGAGCTCAGAGGGCCTCGTCAGAGGGAAAGGACCAGCAAAGGGCTGGATGCCCAAGACCTCTTTGACCCAGCAGCCTCAGGGCAGCAGGGAGAGCAAGAGGCCCAACTTGCCCCTAGGTCGGCTCTACCCTGTCCCACACAGGCAGCCAGCCCAGCAGCAGCCTGGCAGTCTCTGGCTCCCCCGAACACTCTGCCGGTGTAGGGGGCAGGAACAGACGTGTGCATGTCGTTCTGCCTTGACCTGGGAGTGTGTTCCCCTTGCCTGTCCCCCAGGCTCAGGGCCAAGGGCCCGGAGAGAGCACCACCCCGAAGCGCTTTTCTCCCGGGCTTGGGAGCATTGTGCGTGCCTGGCGGGAACAGCGGGCGGGAGTGCTTGCAAACCGGCCTTTGGAGGCAGCCGGGGAGGTCTTCCAGCGGGAGAGTGCCGGTTGTGCTCAGAGGCCCCACAGGCCAGGGGCAGGACCCAGCAGTGTCCCTGCCCCTGGCAGCCTTGCCCAGACCCTCCTGGCCTCCGGGGGTACTGCCCCACCAAGGGGCAGGCTGCGGGGACTGGGTCCAGACATGCCCGGGCGCCTCCCCAGGCTCATCCCCGCTGGTGCCTTTCCCCTGGGCCTAGGCCTCGGTTGAGGCCTCCTTGGAGAGGAGGTTGCTGGCAGGGGCTGTCTCCACACTGCAAGGTGCTGGAGCTCAGAGGGCCTCGTGAGAGGGAAGGGACCAGCAAGGGACTGGATGCCCAAGACCTCTTTGGCCCAGCAGCCTCAGGGCAGCAGGGAGAGGAAGAGGCCCAACTTGCCCCTAGGGCGGCTCTGCCCCTTCCCACACAGGCGGCCAGCCCAGCAGCTGCCTGACAGACTCTGGCTCCACCGAGCTCTCTGCCGGTGCAGGGGGCAGATCAGACGTGTGCATGTGGTTCTGCCTTGTCCTGGGAGTGTGGACACCCTGCCTTGCCCCCAGGCTCAGGGGCAAGGGCCCAGAGAGAGCACCACCCTGAAGCGCTTTCCTCCCGGGCTTAGGAGCATTGTGCACGCCTGCTGGGAACAGTGGGCGGTAGCGCTTGCAAACCGGCCTTTGGAGGCAGCCGGGGAGGTCTTTCAGTGGGAGAGGGCCGGTTGTGCTCAGAGGCCCCACAGGCCAGGGGCAGGACGCAGCAGGGCCCGTGCCCCTGGCCAGCCTTGCCCAGACCTTCCTGGCCTCCGGGGGTACTGCCCCACCAAGGGGCAGGCTGCGGGAACTGGGTCCAGACATGCTCGGGCGCCTCCCCTGGCTCATCCCCGCTGGTGCCTTTCCCCTGGGCCTAGGCCTCGGTTGAGGCCTCCTTGGAGAGGAGGTTGCTGGCAGGGGCTGTCTCCACACTGCAAGGTGCTGGAGCTCAGAGGGCCTCGTCAGAGTGAAGGGACCAGTGAGGGGCTGGATGCCCAAGACGTCTTTGGCCCAGCAGCCTCAGGGCAGCAGGGAGAGCAAGAGGCCCAACTTGCCCCTAGGTCGGCTCTGCCCCTTCCCACACAGGCGGCCAACCCAGCACCTGCCTGACAGACTCTGGCTCCCCCAAGCTCTCTGCCGGTGCAGGGGACAGGAACAGACGTGTGCATGTGTTTCTGCCTTGGCCTGGGAGTGTGTTCCCCCTGCCTTGCCCCCAGGCTCAGGGGCAAGGGCCCGGAGAGAGCACCACTCCGAAGTGCTTTTCTCCCGGGCTTGGGAGCATTGTGCGAGCCTGACGTGAACAGCGGGCGGGAGTGTTTGCAAACAGGACTTTGGAGGCAGCCGGGGAGGTCTTCCAGTGGGAGAGGGCCGGTTGTGCTCAGAGGCCCCACAGGCCAGGGTCAGGACCCAGCAGGGCCCCTGCCCCCGGCCAGACTTGCCCAGACCTTCCTGGACTCCGGGGGTACTGCCCCACCAAGGGGCAGGCTGCGGGAACTGGGTCCAGACATGCTGGGGCGCCTCCCCTGGCTCATCCCCGCTGGTGCCTTTCCCCTGGGTGTAGTCCTCGGTTGAGGCCTCTTTGGAGAGGAGGTTGCTGGCAGGGGCTGTCTCCACAGTGCAAGGTGCTGGAGCTCAGAGGGCCTCGTCAGAGGGAAGGCACCAGCAAAGGGCTGGATGCCCAAGACCTCTTTGGCCCAGCAGCCTCAGGGCAGCAGGGAGAGCAAGAGGCCCAACTTGCCCCTAGGTCGGCTCTGCCCCGTCCCACACAGGCAGCCAGCCCAGCAGCAGCCTGGCAGTCTCTGGCTCCCCCGAGCTCTCTGCCGGTGTAGGGGGCAGGAACAGACGTGTGCATGTCGTTCTCCCTTGGCCTGGGAGTGTGTTCCCCCTGCCTGGCCCCAGGCTCAGGGGCAAGGGCCCGGAGAGAGCACCAACCCGAAGCGCTTTTCTCCCGGGCTTGGGAGCATTGTGCGTGCCTGGGGGAACAGCGGGTGGGAGTGCTTGCAAACCGTCTTTTGGAGGCAGACGGGGAGGTCTTCCAGCGGGAGAGTGCCGGTTGTGTTCAGACGCCCAACAGGCCAGGGGCAGGACCCAGCAGTGTCCCTGCCCCTGGCAGCCTTGCCGAGACCTTCCTGGCTTCCGGGGGTACAGCCCCACCAAGGGGCAGGCTGCGGGGACTGGGTCAAGACATGGCCGGGCGCCTCCCCAGGCTCATCCCCGCTGGTGCCTTTCCCCTAGGCCTAGGCCTCGGTTGAGGCCTCCTTGGAGAGGAGGTTGCTGGCAGGGGCTGTCTCCACACTGCAAGGTGCTGGAGCTCAGAGGGCCTCATCAGAGGGAAGGGACCAGCAAGGGGCTGGATGCCCAAGACCTCTTTGGCCCAGCAGCCTCAGGGCAGCAGGGAGAGGAAGAGGCCCAACTTGCCCCTAGGTCGGCTCTGCCCCTTCCCACACAGGCAGCCAGCCCAGCAGCTGCCTGACAGACTCTGGCTCCCCTGAGCTCTCTGCCGGTGCAGGGGTCAGGAACAGACGTGTGCATGTGGTTCTGCCTTGGTCTCCGAGTGTGGACCAACTGCCTGGCCCCCAGGTTCAGGGGCAAGGGCCCGGAGAGAGCACCACCCCGAAGCGCTTTTCTCCCGGGCTTGGGAGAATTGTGCACGCTTGGTGGGAACAGTGGGCGGGAGTGCTTGCAAACCGGCCTTTGGAGGCAGCCGGGGAGGTCTTCCAGTGGGAGAGGGCCGGTTGTGCTCAGAGGCCCCACAGGCCAGGGGCAGGACCCAGCAGGGCCCCTGCCCCTGGCCAGCCTTGCCCAGACCTTCCTGCCTCCGGGGTTACAGCCCCACAAAGGGGTAGGCTGCGGGGAATGGGTCCAGACATGCCTGGGCGCCTCCCCAGGCTCATCCCCGCTGGTGCCTTTCCCCTGGGCCTAGGCCTCGGTTGAGGCCTCCTTGGAGAGGAGGTTGCTGGCAGGGATTGTCTCCACACTGCAAGGTGCTGGAGCTCAGAGGGCCTCGTCAGAGGGAAGGGACCAGCAACGGGATGGATGCCCAAGACCTCTTTGGCCCAGCAGCCTCAGGGCAGCAGGGAGAGGAAGAGGCCCAACTTGCCCCTAGGTCGGCTCTGCCCCTTCCCACACAGGCGGCCAGCCCAGCAGCTGCCTGACAGACTCTGGCTCCCCCGAGCTCTCTGCCGGTGCAGGGGGCAGGAACAGACGTGTGCATGTGGTTCTGACTTGGCCTGGGAGTGTGGACACCGTGCCTTGACCCCAGGCTCAGGGGCAAGGGCCCGGAGAGAGCACCACCCTGAAGCGCTTTTCTCCCGGGCTTGGGAGCATTGTGCGTGCCTGGCGGGAACAGCGGGCAGGAGTGTTGGCAAACTGGCCTTTGGAGGCAGCCGGGGAGGTCTTCCAGCGGGAGAGGGCCGGTTGTGCTCAGAGGCCCCACAGGCCAGGGGCAGGACCCAGCAGGGCCCCTGCCCCTGGCCAGCCTTGCCCAGACCTTCCTGGCCTCCGGGGGTACTGCCCCACCAAGGGGCAGGCTGCGGGGACTGGGTCCAGACATGCCCGGGCGCCTCCCCAGGCTCATCCCCGCTGGTGCCTTTCCCCTGGGCCTAGGCCTCGGTTGAGGCCTCCTTGGAGAGGAGGTTGCTGGCAGGGGCTGTCTCCACACTGCAAGGTGCTGGAGCTCAGAGGGCCTCGTCAGAGGGAAGGGACCAGCAAGGGGCTGGATGCCCAAGACCTCTTTGGCCCAGCAGCCTCAGGGCAGCAGGGAGAGCAAGAGGCCCAACTTGCCCCTAGGTCGGCTCTGCCCCTTCCCACACAGGCGGCCAGCCCAGCAGCTGCCTGACAGACTCTGGCTCCCCCGAGCTCTCTGCCGGTGCAGGGGGCAGATCAGTCGTGTGCATGTGGTTCTGCCTTGGCCTGGGAGTGTGGACACCCTGCCTGTCCCCCAGGCTCAGGGGCAAGGGCCCGGAGAGAGCACCACCCCGAAGCGCTTTTCTCCCAGGCTTAGGAGCATTGTGCACGCCTGCTGGGAACAGTGGGCGGGAGCGCTTGCAAACCGGCCTTTGGAGGCAGCCGGGGAGGTCTTCCAGTGGGAGAGGGCCGGTTGTGCTCAGAGGCCCCACAGGCCAAGGGCAGGACGCAGCAGGGCCCCTGCCCCTGGCCAGCCTTGCCCAGACCTTCCTGGCCTCCGGGGGTACTGCCCCACGAAGGGGCAGGCTGCGGGGACTGGGTCCAGACATGCTCGGGCGCCTCCCCTGGCTCATCCCCGCTGGTGCCTTTCCCCTGGGCCTAGGCCTCGGTTGAGGCCTCCTTGGAGAGGAGGTTGCTGGCAGGGGCTGTCTCCACACTGCAAGGTGCTGCAGCTCAGACAGCCTCGTCAGAGAGAAGGGACCAGTAAAGGGCTGGATGCCCAAGACATCTTTGGCCCAGCAGCCTCAGGGCAGCAGGGAGAGCAAGAGGCCCAACTTGCCCCTAGGGCGGCTCTGCCCCTTCCCACACAGGCGGCCAACCCAGCAGCTGCCTGACAGACTCTGGCTCCCCCAAGCTCTCTGCCGGTGCAGGGGACAGGAACAGATGTGGGCATGTGGTTCTGCCTTGGCCTGGGAGTGTGTTCTCCCTGCCTTGCCCCCAGGCTCATGGGCAAGGGCCCGGAGAGAGCACCACACCGAAGCGCTTTTCTCCCCGGCTTGGGAGCTTTGTGCATTCCTGACGTGAACAGCGGGCGGGAGTGTTGCAAACAGGACTTTGGAGGCAGCCGGGGAGGTCTTCCAGTGGGAGAGGGCCGGTTGTGCTCAGAGGCCCCACAGGCCAGGGTCAGGACCCAGCAGGGCCCCTGCCCCTGGCCAGACTTGCCCAGACCTTCCTGGCCTCCGGGGGTACTGCCCCACCAAGGGGCAGGCTGAGGAGACTGGGTCCAGACATGTCTGTGCGCCTCCCCAGGATCATCCCCGCTGGTGCCTTTCCCCTGGTTGTAGGCCTCGGTTGAGGACTCTTTGGAGAGGAGGTTGCTGACAGGGGCTGTCTCCACACTGCAAGGTGCTGGAGCTCAGAGGGCCTCGTCAGAGGGAAGGCACCAGCAAAGCGCTGGATGCCCAAGACCTCTTTGACCCAGCAGCCTCAGGGCAGCAGGGAGAGCAAGAGGCCCAACATGCCCCTAGGTCGGCTCTGCCCCGTACCACACAGGCAGCCAGCCCAGCAGCAGCCTGGCAGTCTCTGGCTCCCCCGAGCTCTCTGCCGGTGTAGGGGGCAGGAACACACGTGTGCATGTGGTTCTGCCTTGGTCTGGGAGTGTGGACCCACTGCCTGGACCCCAGGCTCAGGGGCAAGGGCCCGGAGAGAGCACCACCCCGAAGCGCTTTTCTCCCGGGCTTGGGAGCATTGTGCGTGCTTTGTGGGAACAGTGGGCGGGAGTGCTTGCAAACCGGCCTTTGGAGGCAGCCGGGGAGGTCTTCCAGTGGGAGAGGGCCGGTTGTGCTCAGAGGACCCACAGGCCAGGGGCAGGACCCAGCAGGTCCCCTGCCCCTGGCCAGCCTTTCCCAGACCTTCCTGGCCTCAGGGGTACTGCCCCACCAAGGGGCAGGCTGCGGGGCCTGTGTCCAGACATGCCCGGGCGCCTCCCCAGGCTCATCCCCGCTGGTGCCTTTCCCCTGGGCCTAGGCCTCGGTTGAGGCCTCCTTGGAGAGGAGGTTGCTGGCAGGGGCTGTCTCCACACTGCAAGGTGCTGGAGCTCAGAGGGCCTCGTCAGAGGGAAGGGAGCAGCAAGGGGCTGGATGCCCAAGACCTCTATGGCCCAGCAGCCTCAGGGCAGCAGGGAGAGGAAGAGGCCCAACTTGCCCCTAGGTCGGCTCTGCCCCTTCCCACACAGGCGGCCAGCCCAGCAGCTGCCTGACAGACTCTGGCTCCCCCGAGCTCTCTGCCGGTGCAGGGGTCAGGAACAGACGTGTGCATGTGGTTCTGCCTTGGCCTGGGAGTGTGGACCCCCTGCCTGGCCCCCAGGCTCAGGGGCAAGGGCCCGGAGAGAGCACCACCCCGAAGCGCTTTTCTCCCGGGCTTGGGAGCATTGTACGCGCTTGGTGGGAACAGTGGGCGGGAGTGCTTGCAAACCGGCCTTTGGAGGCAGCCGGGGAGGTCTTCCAGTGGGAGAGGGCCGGTTGTGCTCAGAGGCCCCACAGGCCAGGGGAAGGGCCCAGCAGGGCCCCTGCCCCTGGCCAGCCTTGCCCAGACCTTCCTGCCTCCGGGGTTACAGCCCCACCAAGGGGCAGGCTGCGGGGACTGGGTCCAGACATGCCTGGGCGCCTCCCCAGGCTCATCCCCGCTGGTGCCTTTCCCCTGGGCCTAGGCCTCGGTTGAGGCCTCCTTGGAGAGGAGGTTGCTGGCAGGGGCTGTCTGCACACTGCAAGGTGCTGGAGCTCAGAGGGCCTCGTCAGAGGGAAGGGACCAGCAAGGTGCTGGATGCCGAAGACCTCTTTGGCCCAGCAGCCTCAGGGCAGCAGGGAGAGGAAGAGGCCCAACTTGCCCCTAGGTCGGCTCTGCCCCTTCCCACACAGGCGGCCAGCCCAGCAGCTGCCTGACAGACTCTGGCTCCTCCGAGCTCTCTGCCGGTGCAGGGGACAGGAACAGACGTGGGCATGTGGTTCTGCCTTGGTCTGGGAGTGTGGACCCACTGCCTGGCCCCCACGCTCAGGGGCAAGGGCCCGGAGAGAGCAACACCCCAAAGCGCTTTTCTCCCGGGCTTGGGAGCATTGTGCGTGCCTGGCGGGAACAGCGGGCGGGAGTGTTGGCAAACCGGCCTTTGGAGGCAGCCGGGGAGGTCTTCCAGTGGGAGAGGGCCGGTTGTGCTCAGAGGCCCCCCAGGCCAGGGGCAGGGCCCAGCAGGGCCCCTGCCCCTGGCCAGCCTAGCCCAGACCTTCCTGGCCTCCGGGGGTACTGCCCCACCAAGGGGCAGGCTGCGGGGACTGGGTCCAGACATGCCCGGGCGCCTCCCCAGGCTCTTCCCCGCTGGTGCCTTTCCCCTGGGGCTAGGCCTCGGTTTAGGCCTCCTTGGAGAGGAGGTTGCTGGCAGGGGCTGTCTCCACACTGCAAGGTCCTGGAGCTCAGAGGGCCTCGTCAGAGGGAAGGGACCAGCAAGGGGCTGGATGCCCAAGACCTCTTTGGCCCAGCAGCCTCAGGGCAGCAGGGAGAGCAGAGGCCCAACATGCCCCTAGGTCGGCTCTGCCACTTCCCACACAGGCGGCCAGCCCAGCAGCTGCCTGAGAGACTCTGGCTCCCCCGAGCTCTCTGCCGGTGTAGGGGGCAGTAACAGACGTGTGCATGTCGTTCTCCCTTGGCCTGGGAGTGTGTTCCACCTGCCTGGCCCCCAGGCTCAGGGGCAAGGGCCCGAGGAGAGCACCACCCCGAAGCACTTTTCTCCCGGGCTTGGGAGCATTGTGCGTGCCTGGCGGGAACAGCGGGTGGGAGTGCTTGCAAACAGGCCTTTGGAGGCAGACGGGGAGGTCTTCCAGCGGGAGGGTGCTGGTTGTGCTCAGACGCCCCACAGGCCAGGGGCAGGACCCAGCGCTGTCCCTGCCCCTGGCAGCCTTGCCTAGACCTTCCTGGCCTCCGGGGGTACTGCCCCACCAAGGGGCAGGCTGCGGGGACTGGGTCCAGACATGCCCGGGCGCCTCCCCTGGCTCATCCCCGCTGGTGCCTTTCCCCTGGGCCTAGGCCTCGGTTGAGGCCTCCTTGGAGAGGAGGTTGCTGGCAGGGGCTGTCTCCACACTGCAAGGTGCTGGAGCTCAGAGGGCCTCGTCAGAAGGAAGGGACCAGCAAGGGGCTGGATGCCCAAGACCTCTTTGGCCCAGCAGCCTCAGGGCAGCAGGGAGAGCAAGAGGCCCAACTTGCCCCTAGGTCGGCTCTGCCCCTTTCCACACAGGCCGCCAACCCAGCAGCTGCCTGGCATTCTCTGGCTCCCCCGAGCTCTCCGCCGGTGCAGGGACCAGGAACAGACGTTTACATGTGGTTCTGCCTTGGCCTGGGAGTGTGTTCCCCCTGCATTGCCCCCAGGCTCAGGGGCAAGGGCCCGGTGAGAGCACCACCCCGAAGCGCTTTTCTCCCGGGCTTGGGAGCATTGTGCGCGGCTGGTGGGAACAGCGGGCATGAGTGCTTGCAAACTGGCCATTGGAGGCAGCCGGGGAGGTCTTCCAAGGGCCCGGAGTGAGCACCACCCCAAAATGCTTTTCTCCCGGGCTTGGGAGCATTGTGCGCAGGTGGCGGGAACAGCAGGCAGGAGTGCTTGAAAACTGGCCTTTGGAGGCAGCCGGGGAAGTCTTCCAGGGCCCGGTGTGAGCACCACCCCAAAAAGCTTTTCTCCCGGGCTTGGGAGCATTGTGCGCGGCTGGTGGGAACAGCGGACATGAGTGCTTGCAAACTGGCCATTGGAGGCAGCCGGGGAGGTCTTCCAAGGGCCCGGAGTGAGCACCACCCCAAAATGCTTTTCTCCCGGGCTTGGGAGCATTGTGCGTGGCTGGCGGGAACAGCAGGAAGGAGTCCTTGCAAATCGGCCTTTGGAGGCAGCCGGGGAGGTCTTCCAAGGGCCTGTAGAGAGCACCACCCCGAAGCGCTTTTCTCCCGCGCTTGGGAGCATTCTGCGCGGGTGGCGGGAACAGCAGGCAGGAGTGCTTGAAAACCGTCCTTTGGAGGCAGCCGGGGAGGTCTTCCAGGGCCCGGTGTGAGCACCACCCCAAAATGCTTTTCTCCCGGGCTTGGGAGCATTGTGCGCGGATGGCGGGAACAGCAGGAAGGAGTCCTTGCAAACCGGCCTTTGGAGGCAGCCGGGGAGGTCTTCCAAGGGCCTGTAGAGAGCACCACCCCGAAGCGCTTTTCTCCCGGGCTTGGGAGCATTGTGCGCGGGTGGCGGGAACAGCAGGCAGGAGTGCTTGAAAACCGTCCTTTGGAGGCAGCCGGGGAGGTCTTCCAGGGCCCGGTGTGAGCACCACCCCAAAATGCTTTTCTCCCGGGCTTGGGAGCATTGTGCGCGGATGGCGGGAACAGCGAGTGGGAGTGCTTGCAAACCGGCCTTTGGGGGCACCCCGGGAGGTCTTCCATGGGCACGGAGAGAACACCACCCCGAAGCGCTTTTCTCCCCGTCTTGGGAGCATTGTGCGAGGCTGGCGGGAACGGCGGGCGGGAGTGCTTGCAAACCGGCCTTTGGGGGCAGCCAGGGAGGTCCTCCATTGGCACGGAGAGAACACCACCCCGAAGCGCTTTTCTCCCGGTCTTGGGAGCATTGTGCGAGGCTGGCGGGAACAGCGGGCGGGAGTGCTTGCAAACCGGCCTTTGGAGGCAGCTTGGGAGGTCTTCCAAGGGCCCGGAGAGAGCACCATCCCGAAGCACTTTTCTCACGGAATTGGGAGCATTGTTCGCGGCTGTCGGGAACAGAGGACATGAGTGCTTGCAAACCGGCCTTTAGAGGCAGCCGGGGAGTCTTCCAAGGGCCCGGAGAGAGACCACCCCAAAATGCTTTTCTCCCGGGCTTGGGAGCATTGTGTGCGGCTGGCGGGTCAGCGGGAGGGAGTTCTCGAAAACCAGCCTTTGGAGGCAGCCGGGGAGGTCTTCCAAGGGCCAGGAGAGAGCACCACCCCGAAGCGCTTTTCTCCCGGGCTTGGGAGCATTGTGCGCGGCTGGCGGGAACAGCGGGATTGAGTGCTTGCAAACTGGCCTTTGGAGGCAGCCGGGGAGGTCTTCCAAGGGCCGGGAGAGAGCACCACCCCGAAGCGCTTTTCTCCTAGGCTTGGGAGCATTGTGCGCGGCTGGCGGGAACAGCGGGCATGAGTGCTTGCAAACCGGCCTTTGGAGACAAACGGGGAGGTCTTCCAAGGGCCCATAGAGAGCACCACCCCGAAGCGCTTTTCTCCCGTGATTGGGAGCATTGTGTGCGGCTGGCGGGACAGCGGGAGGGAGTACTTGAAATCCAGCCTTTGGAGGCAGCCGGGGAGGTCTTCCAAGGGCCGGGAGAGAGCACCACCCTGAAGGGCTTTTCTCCTGGGCTTGGAGCATTTGCACGGATGGCGGGAACAGCGAGTGGGAGTGCTTGCAAACCGGCATTTGGGGGCAGCCCGGGAGGTCTTTCTTGGGCCCAGAGAGAACACCACCCCGAAACGCTTTTCTCCCGGGCTTGGGAGCATTGTGCGCGGGTGGCGGGAACAGCAGGCAGAAGTGCTTGCAAACCGGCCTTGGAGGCAGCCGGGGAGGTCTTCCAAAGCCCGGAGTGAGCACCACCCCAAAATGCTTTTCTCCCGGGCTTGGGAGCATTGTGCGCAGCTGGCGTGAACAGCGGGATTGAGTGCTTGCAAACCAGCCTTTGGAGGCAGCCGGGGAGGTCTTCCAGCGGGAGAGTGCCAGTTGTTCTCAGAGGCCCCACAGGCCAGGGGCAGGACCCAGCAGTGTCCCTGCCTCTGGCAGCCTTGCCCAGACCTTCCTGGCCTCCGGGGGTACAACCCCACCAAGGGGCAGGCTGCGGGGCCTGGGTCCAGAGATGCCCGGGCGCCTCCCCAGGCTCATCCCCGCTGGTGCCTTTCCCCTGGGCCTAGGCCTCGGTTGAGGCCTCCTTGGAGAGGAGGTTGCCGGCAGGGGCTGTCTGCACACTGCAAGGTGCTGGAGCTCAGAGGGCCTCGTCAGAGGGAAAGGACCAGCAAAGGGCTGGATGCCCAAGACCTCTTTGACCCAGCAGCCTCAGGGCAGCAGGGAGAGCAAGAGGCCCAACTTGCCCCTAGGTCGGCTCTACCCCGTCCCACACAGGCAGCCAGCCCAGCAGCAGCCTGGCAGTCTCTGGCTCCCCCGAACTCTCTGCCGGTGTAGGGGGCAGGAACAGACGTGTGCATGTCGTTCTGCCTTGGCCTGGGAGTGTGTTCCCCCTGCCTGTGCCCCAGGCTCAGGGGCAAGGGCCCGGAGAGAGCACCACCCCGAAGCGCTTTTCTCCCGGGCTTGGGAGCATTGTGCGTGCCTGGCGGGAACAGCGGGCGGGAGTGCTTGCAAACCGGCCTTTGGAGGCAGCCGGGGAGGTCTTCCAGCGGGAGAGTGCCGGTTGTGCTCAGACGCCCCACAGGCCAGGGGCAGGACCCAGCAGTGTCCCTGCCCCTGGCAGCCTTGCCCAGACCCTCCAGGCCTCCGGGGGTACTGCCCCACCAAGGGGCAGGCTGCGGGGACTGGGTCCAGACATGGCCGGGCGCCTCCCCAGGCTCATCCCCGCTGGTGCCTTTCCCCTGGGCCTAGGCCTCGGTTGAGGCCTCCTTGGAGAGGAGGTTGCTGGCAGGGGCTGTCTCCACACTGCAAGGTGCTGGAGCTCAGAGGGCCTCGTCAGAGGGAAGGGACCAGCAAGGGGCTGGATGCCCAAGACCTCTTTGGCCCAGCAGCCTCAGGGCAGCAGGGAGAGGAAGAGGCCCAACTTGCCCCTAGGTCGGCTCTGCCCCTTCCCACACAGGCGGCCAGCCCAGCAGCTGCCTGACAGACTCTGGCTCCCCCGAGCTCTCTGCCGGTGCAGGGGTCAGGAACAGACGTGTGCATGTGGTTCTGCGTTGGTCTGGGAGTGTGGACCCACTGCCTCGCCCCCAGGCTCATGGGCAAGGGCCCGGAGAGAGCACCACCCCGAAGCGCTTTTCTCCCGGGCTTGGGAGAATTGTGCGTGCCTGGCGGGAACAGCGGGCGGGAGTGTTGGCAAACCGGCCTTTGGAGGCAGCCGGGGAAGTCTTCCAGTGGGAGAGGGCCGGTTGTGCTCAGAGGCCCCACAGGCCAGGGGCAGGACCCAGCAGGGCCCCTGCCCCTGGCCAGCCTTGCCCAGACCTTCCTGGCTTCCGGGGGTACTGCCCCACCAAGGGGCAGGCTGCGGGGACTGGGTCCAGACATGCCCGGGCGCCTCCCCAGGCTCATCCCCGCTGGTGCCTTTCCCCTGGGCCTAGGCCTCGGTTGAGGCCTCCTTGGAGAGGAGGTTGCTGGCAGGGGCTGTCTCCACACTGCAAGGTGCTGGAGCTCAGAGGGCCTCGTCAGAGGGAAGGGACAAGCAAGGGGCTGGATGCCCAAGATCTCTTTGGCCCAGCAGCCTCATGGCAGCAGGAAGAGCAAGAGGCCCAACTTGCCCCTAGGTCGGCTCTGCCCCTTCCCACACAGGCGGCCAGCCCAGCAGCTGCCTGACAGACTTTGGCTCCCCCGAGCTCTCTGCCGGTGCATGGGGCAGGAACAGACGTGTGCATGTCGTTCTGCCTTGGCCTGGGAGTGTGGACACCCTGCCTGGCCCCCAGGCTCAGGGGAAAGGGCCCGGAGAGAGCACCACCCCGAGGCGACTTTCTCCCGGGCTTGGGAGCGTTGTGCGCCCTTGGTTGGAACAGTGGGCGGGAGTGCTTGCAAACCGGCCTTTGGAGGCAGCCGGGGACGTCTTCCAGTGGAGAGGGCCGGTTGTGCTCAGAGGCCCCACAGGCCAGGGGCAGGACCCAGCAGGTCCCCTGCCCCTGGCCAGCCTTTCCCAGACCTTCCTCGCCTCCGGGGGTACTGCCCCACCAAGGGGCAGGCTGCGGGGACTGGGTCCATACATGCCCGGGCGCCTCCCCAGGCTCATCCCCGCTGGTGCTTTTCCCCTGTGCCTAGGCCTCGGTTTAGGCCTCCTTGGAGAGGAGGTTGCTGGCAGGGGCTGTCTCCACACTGCAAGGTGCTGGAGCTCAGAGGGCCTCGTCAGAGGGAAGGGACCAGCAAGGGGTTGGATGCCCAAGACCTCTTTGGCCCAGCAGCCTCAGGGCAGCAGGGAGGGCAAGAGGCCCAACTTGCCCCTAGGTCGGCTCTGCCACTTCCCACACAGGCGGCCAGCCCAGCAGCTGCCTGACAGACTCTGGCTCCCCCGAGCTCTCTGCCGGTGCAGGGGGCAGGAACAGACGTGTGCATGTGGTTCTGACTTGGCCTGGGAGTGTGGACACCGTGCCTTGACCCCAGGCTCAGGGGCAAGGGCCCGGAGAGAGCACCACCCTGAAGCGCTTTTCTCCCGGGCTTGGGAGCATTGTGCACGCCTGCTGGGAACAGTGGGCGGGAGCGCTTGCAAACCGGCCTTTGGAGGCAGCCGGGGAGGTCTTCCAGTGGGAGAGGGCGGGTTGTGCTCAGAGGCCCCACAGGCCAGGGGCAGGACGCAGCAGGGCCCCTGCCCCTGGCCAGCCTTGCCCAGACCTTCCTGGCCTCCGGGGGTACTGCCCCACCAAGGGGCAGGCTGCGGGGACTGGGTCCAGACATGCTCGGGCGCCTCCCCTGGCTCATCCCCGCTGGTGCCTTTCCCCTGGGCCTAGGCCTCGGTTGAGGCCTCCTTGGAGAGTAGGTTGCTGGCAGGGGCTGTCTCCACACTGCAAGGTGCTGGAGCTCAGAGGGCCTCGTCAGAGGGAAGGGACCAGTAAGGGGCTGGATGCCCAAGACGTCTTTGGCCCAGCAGCCTCAGGGCAGCAGGGAGAGCAAGAGGCCCAACTTGCCCCTCGGTCGGCTCTGCCCCTTCCCACACAGGCGGCCAACCCAGCAGCTGCCTGCCAGACTCTGGCTCCCCCAAGCTCTCTGCCGGTGCAGGGGACAGGAACAGACGTGGACATGTGGTTCTGCCTTGGCCAGGGAGTGTGTTCCCCGTGCCTTGCCCCCAGGCTCAGGGGCAAGGGCCCGGAGAGAGAACCACCCCAATGCGCTTTTCTCCCGGGCTTGGGAGCATTGTGCGAGCCTGGCGTGAACAGCGGGCGGGAGTGTTAGCAAACAGGACTTTGGAGGCAGCCGGGGAGGTCTTCCAGTGGGAGAGGGCCGGTTGTGCTCAGAGGCCCCACAGGCCAGGGGCAGGACCCAGCAGGGCCCCTGACCCTGGCCAGCCTTGCCCAGACCTTCCTGGCCTCCGGGGGTACTGCCCCACCAAGGGGCAGGCTGCGGGGACTGGGTCCAAACATGCCTGGACGCCTCCCCAGGCTCATCCCCGCTGGTGCCTTTCCCCTGGGCATAGGCCTCGGTTGATGCCTCCTTGGAGAGGAGGTTGCTGGCAGGGGCTGTCTCCACACTGCAAGGTGCTGGAGCTCAGAGGGCCTCGTCAGCGGGAAGGGACCAGCAAGGGGCTGGATGCCCAAGACCTCTTTGGCCCAGCAGCCTCAGGGCAGCAGGGAGAGCAAGAGGCCCAACTTGCCCCTAGGTCGGCTCTGCCCCTTCCCACACAGGCAGCCAACCCAGCAGCTGCCTGATAGACTCTGGCTCCCCCGAGCTCTCTGCCGGTTCAGGGGTCAGGAACAGACGTGTGCATGTGGTTCTGCCTTGGTCTGGGAGTGTGGACCCACTGCCTGGACCCCAGGCTCAGGGGCAAGGGCCCGGAGAGAGCAACACCCCGAAGCGCTTTTCTCCTGGCCTTGGGATCGTTGTGCGTGCCTGGCGGGAACAGCGGGCGGGAGTGTTGGCATACCCGCCTTTGAAGGCAGCCGGGGAGGTCTTCCAGTGGGAGAGGGCCGGTTGTGCTCAGAGGCCCCACAGGCCAGGGGCAGGACCCAGCAGGGACCCTGCCCCTGGCCAGCCTTGCCCAGACCTTCCTGGCCTCCGGGGGTACTGCCCCACCAAGGGGCAAGCTGCGGGGACTGGGTCCAGACATGCCCGGGCCCCTCCACTGGCTCATCCCCGCTGGTGCCTTTCCCCTGGGCCTAGGCCTCGGTTGAGGCCTCCTTGGAGAGGAGGTTGCTGGCAGGGTCTGTCTCCACACTGCAAGGTGCTGGAGCTCAGAGGGCCTCGTCAGAGGGAAGGGACCAGCAAGGGGCTGGATGCCCAAGACCTCTTTGGCCCAGCAGCCTCAGGGCAGCAGGGAGAGCAAGAGGCCCAACTTGCCCCTAGGTCGGCTCTGCCCCTTCCCACACAGGCGGCCAGCCCAGCAGCTGCCTGACAGACTCTGGCTCCCCCCAGCTCTCTGCCGGTGGAGGGGGCAGGAACAGACGTGTGCATGTTGTTGTGCCTTGGCCTGGGACTGTGGATCCCCTGCCTGGCCCCCAGGCTCAGGGGCAAGGGCCCGGAGAGACCACCACCCCGAAGCGCTTTTCTCCCGGGCTTGGGAGCATTGTGCGCGCCTGGCGGGAACAGTGAGCGGGAGTGCTTGCAAACCGGCCTTTGGAGGCAGCCGGGGAGGTCTTCCAGTGGGAGAGGGCCGGTTGTGCTCAGAGGCCCCACAGGCCAGGGGCAGGACCCAGCAGGGCCCCTGCCCCTGGCCAGCCTTGCCCAGACCTTCCTGGCCTCCGGGGGTACTGCCCCACCAAGGGGCAGGCTGCGAGGACAGGGTCCAGACATGCCCGGGAGCCTCCCCTGGCTCAACCCCGCTGGTGCCTTTCCCCTGGGCCTAGTCCTCGGTTGAGGCCTCCTTGGAGAGGAGATTGCTGGCAGGGGCTGTCTCCACACTGCAAGGTGCTGGAGCTCAGAGGGCCTCGTCAGAGGGAAGGGACCAGTAAGGGGCTGGATGCCCAAGACGTCTTTGGCCCTGCAGCCTCAGGGCAGCAGGGAGAGCAAGAGGCCCAACTTGCCCCTAGGTCGGCTCTGCCCCGTCCCACACAGGCAGCCAGCCCAGCAGCAGCCTGGCAGTCTCTGGCTCCCCCGAGCTCTCTGCCGGTGTAGGGGGCAGGAACAGACGTGTGCATGTCGTTCTGCATTGGCCTGGGAGTGTGTTCCAACTGCCTGGCCCCCAGGCTCAGGGGCAAGGGCCCGGAGAGAGCACCACCCCGAAGCGCTTTTCTCCCGGGCTTGGGATCATTGTGCGTGCCTGGCGGGAACAGCGGGCGGGAGTGCTTGCAAACCGGCCTTTGGAGGCAGACGGGGAGGTCTTCCAGTGGGAGAGTGCCGGTTGTGCTCAGACGCCCCACAGGCCAGGGGCACGACCCAGCAGGGCCCCTGCCCCTCGCAGCCTTGCCCAGACCTTCCTGGCCTCCGGGGGTACTGCCCCACCAAGGGGCAGGCTGCGGGGACTGGGTCCAGACATGCCCGTGCGCCTCCACTGGCTCATCTCCGCTGGTGCCTTTCCCCTGGGCCTAGGCCTCGGTTGAGGCCTCCTTGGAGAGGAGGTTGCTGGCAGGGGCTGTCTCCACACTGCAAGGTGCTGGAGCTCAGAGGGCCTCGTCAGAGGGAAGGGACCAGCAAGGGGCTGGATGCCCAAGACCTCTTTGGCCCAGCAGCCTCAGGGCAGCAGGGAGAGCAAGAGGCCCAACTTGCCCCTAGGTCGGCTCTGCCCCTTCCCACACAGGCGGGCAGCCCAGCAGCTGCCTGACAGACTCTGGCTCCCCCCAGCTCTCTGCCGGTGCAGGGGGCAGGAACAGACGTGTGCATGTGGTTCTGCCTTGGCCTGGGACTGTGGATCCCCTGCCTGGCCCCCAGGCTCAGGGGCAGGGGCCCGGAGAGACCACCACCCCGAAGCGCTTTTCTCCGGGGTTTTGGAACATTGTGTGTGCCTGGCGGGAACAGCGAGTGGGAATGCTTGCAAACCGGCCTTTGGGGGCAGCCGGGGAGGTCCTCCATGGTCCCTGAGAGAACACCACCCCGAAGCGCTTTTCTCACGGTCTTGGGAGCATTGTGCGCGGCTGGCGGGAACAGCGGGCATGAGTGCTTGCAAACTGTCCTTTGGAGGCAGGCGGGGAGGTCTTCCAAGGGCCGGACTGATCACCACCCCAAAATGCTTTTCTCTCGGGCTTGGGAGCATTGTGCGCGGCTGTCGGGAACAACGGACATGAATGCTTGCAAACCGGCCTTTGGAGGCAGCCCGGGAGGTCTTCCAAGGGCCCGGAGAGAGCACCACCCCAAAATGCTTTTCTCCCGGGCTTGGGAGCATTGTGCGTGGCTGGCGGAAGCAGCGGGAATGAGTACTTACAAACCGGCCTTTGGAGGCAGCCGGGGAGGTCTTGAAAGTGCCCGGAGAGAGCACCACCCCGAAGCGCTTTTCTCCCGGGCTTGGGAACATTGTGCGCGGCTGGCGGGAACAGCAGGCAGGACTGCTTGCAAACTGGCCTTTGGAGGCAGCCGGGGAGGTCTTCCAAGGGCCCGGAGTGAGCACCACCCCAAAATGCTTTTCTCCCGGGCTTGGGAGCATTGTGCGCGGATGGCGGGAACAGCGAGTGGGAGTGCTTGCAAACCGGCCTTTGGGGGCACCCCGGGAGGTCTTCCATGGGCACGGAGAGAACACCACCCCGAAGCGCTTTTCTCCGGGGTTTTGGAGGATTGTGCGTGGCTGGCGGGAACAGCGAGTGGGAATGCTTGCAAACCGGCCTTTGGGGGCAGCCAGGGAGGTCCTCCATTGGCACGGAGAGAACACCACCCCGAAGCGCTTTTCTCCCGGTCTTGGGAGCATTGTGCGAGGCTGGCGGGAACAGCGGGCGGGAGTGCTTGCAAACCGGCCTTTGGAGGCAGCTTGGGAGGTCTTCCAAGGGCCCGGAGAGAGCACCATCCCGAAGCACTTTTCTCACGGAATTGGGAGCATTGTTCGCGGCTGTCGGGAACAGAGGACATGAGTGCTTGCAAACCGGCCTTTAGAGGCAGCCGGGGAGTCTTCCAAGGGCCCGGAGAGAGACCACCCCAAAATGCTTTTCTCCCGGGCTTGGGAGCATTGTGTGCGGCTGGCGGGTCAGCGGGAGGGAGTTCTCAAAAACCAGCCTTTGGAGGCAGCCGGGGAGGTCTTCCAAGGGCCAGGAGAGAGCACCACCCCGAAGCGCTTTTCTCCCGGGCTTGGGAGCATTGTGCGCGGCTGGCGGGAACAGCGGGATTGAGTGCTTGCAAACTGGCCTTTGGAGGCAGCCGGGGAGGTCTTCCAAGGGCCGGGAGAGAGCACCACCCCGAAGCGCTTTTCTCCTAGGCTTGGGAGCATTGTGCGCGGCTGGCGGGAACAGCGGGCATGAGTGCTTGCAAACCGGCCTTTGGAGACAAACGGGGAGGTCTTCCAAGGGCCCGTAGAGAGCACCACCCCGAAGCGCTTTTCTCCCGTGATTGGGAGCATTGTGTGCGGCTGGCGGGACAGCGGGAGGGAGTACTTGAAATCCAGCCTTTGGAGGCAGCCGGGGAGGTCTTCCAAGGGCCGGGAGAGAGCACCACCCTGAAGGGCTTTTCTCCTGGGCTTGGAGCATTTGCACGGATGGTGGGAACAGCGAGTGGGAGTGCTTGCAAAAAGGCATTTGGGGGCAGCCCGGGAGGTCTTTCTTGGGCCCAGAGAGAACACCACCCCGAAACGCTTTTCTCCCGGGCTTGGGAGCATTGTGCGCGGGTGGCGGGAACAGCAGGCAGAAGTGCTTGCAAACCGGCCTTGGAGGCAGCCGGGGAGGTCTTCCAAAGCCCGGAGTGAGCACCACCCCAAAATGCTTTTCTCCCGGGCTTGGGAGCATTGTGCGCAGCTGGCGTGAACAGCGGGATTGAGTGCTTGCAAACCAGCCTTTGGAGGCAGCCGGGGAGGTCTTCCAGCGGGAGAGTGCCAGTTGTTCTCAGAGGCCCCACAGGCCAGGGGCAGGACCCAGCAGTGTCCCTGCCTCTGGCAGCCTTGCCCAGACCTTCCTGGCCTCCGGGGGTACTACCCCACCAAGGGGCAGGCTGCGGGGCCTGGGTCCAGACATGCCCGGGCGCCTCCCCAGGCTCATCCCCGCTGGTGCCTTTCCCCTGGGCCTAGGCCTCGGTTGAGGCCTCCTTGGAGAGGAGGTTGCCGGCAGGGGCTGTCTGCACACTGCAAGGTGCTGGAGCTCAGAGGGCCTCGTCAGAGGGAAAGGACCAGCAAAGGGCTGGATGCCCAAGACCTCTTTGACCCAGCAGCCTCAGGGCAGCAGGGAGAGCAAGAGGCCCAACTTGCCCCTAGGTCGGCTCTACCCCGTCCCACACAGGCAGCCAGCCCAGCAGCAGCCTGGCAGTCTCTGGCTCCCCCGAACTCTCTGCCGGTGTAGGGGGCAGGAACAGACGTGTGCATGTCGTTCTGCCTTGGCCTGGGAGTGTGTTCCCCCTGCCTGTCCCCCAGGCTCAGGGGCAAGGGCCCGGAGAGAGCACCACCCCGAAGCGCTTTTCTCCCGGGCTTGGGAGCATTGTGCGTGCCTGGCGGGAACAGCGGGCGGGAGTGCTTGCAAACCGGCCTTTGGAGGCAGCCGGGGAGGTCTTCCAGCGGGAGAGTGCCGGTTGTGCTCAGACGCCCCACAGGCCAGGGGCAGGACCCAGCAGGTCCCCTGCCCCTGGCAGCCTTGCCCAGACCCTCCTGGCCTCCGGGGGTACTGCCCCACCAAGGGGCAGGCTGCGGGGACTGGGTCCAGACATGGCCGGGCGCCTCCCCAGGCTCATCCCCGCTGGTGCCTTTCCCCTGGGCCTAGGCCTCAGTTGAGGCCTCCTTGGAGAGGAGGTTGCTGGCAGGGGCTGTCTCCACACTGCAAGGTGCTGGACCTCAGAGGGCCTCGTCAGAGGGAAGGGACCAGCAAGGGGCTGGATGCCCAAGACCTCTTTGGCCCAGCAGCCTCAGGGCAGCAGGGAGAGGAAGAGGCCCAACTTGCCCCTAGGTCGGCTCTGCCCCTTCCCACACAGGCGGCCAGCCCAGCAGCTGCCTGACAGACTCTGGCTCCCCCGAGCTCTCTGCCGGTGCAGGGGTCAGGAACAGACGTGTGCATGTGGTTCTGCGTTGGTCTGGGAGTGTGGACCCACTGCCTCGACCCCACGCTCAGGGGCAAGGGCCCGGAGAGAGCACCACCCCGAAGCGCTTTTCTCCCGGGCTTGGGAGAATTGTGCGTGCCTGGCGGGAACAGCGGGCGGGAGTGTTGGCAAACCGGCCTTTGGAGGCAGCCGGAGAAGTCTTCCAGTGGGAGAGGGCCGGTTGTGCTCAGAGGCCCCACAGGCCAGGGGCAGGACCCAGCAGGGCCCCTGCCCCTGGCCAGCCTTGCCCAGACCTTCCTGGCTTCCGGGGGTACTGCCCCACCAAGGGGCAGGCTGCGGGGACTGGGTCCAGACATGCCCGGGCGCCTCCCCAGGCTCATCCCCGCTGGTGCCTTTCCCCTGGGCCTAGGCCTCGGTTGAGGCCTCCTTGGAGAGGAGGTTGCTGGCAGGGGCTGTCTCCACACTGCAAGGTGCTGGAGCTCAGAGGGCCTCGTCAGAGGGAAGGGACAAGCAAGGGGCTGGATGCCCAAGATCTCTTTGGCCCAGCAGCCTCAGGGCAGCAGGGAGAGCAAGAGGCCCAACTTGCCCCTAGGTCGGCTCTGCCCCTTCCCACACAGGCGGCCAGCCCAGCAGCTGCCTGACAGACTCTGGCTCCCCCGAGCTCTCTGCCGGTGCATGGGGCAGGAACAGACGTGTGCATGTCGTTCTGCCTTGGCCTGGGAGTGTGGACACCCTGCCTGGCCCCCAGGCTCAGGGGAAAGGGCCCGGAGAGAGCACCACCCCGAGGCGATTTTCTCCCGGGCTTGGGAGCGTTGTGCGCCCTTGGTTGGAACAGTGGGCGGGAGCGCTTGCAAACCGGCCTTTGGAGGCAGCAGGGGACGTCTTCCAGTGGGAGAGGGCCGGTTGTGCTCAGAGGCCCCACAGGCCAGGGGCAGGACCCAGCAGATCCCCTGCCCCTGGCCAGCCTTTCCCAGACCTTCCTCGCCTCCGGGGGTACTGCCCCACCAAGGGGCAGGCTGCGGGGACTGGGTCCATACATGCCCGGGCGCCTCCCCAGGCTCATCCCCGCTGGTGCCTTTCCCCTGTGCCTAGGCCTCGGTTGAGGCCTCCTTGGAGAGGAGGTTGCTGGCAGGGGCTGTCTCCACACTGCAAGGTGCTGGAGCTCAGAAGGCCTCGTCAGAGGGAAGGGACCAGTAAGGGGCTGGATGCCCAAGACGTCTTTGGCCCAGCAGCCTCAGGGCAGCAGGGAGAGCAAGAGGCCCAACTTGCCCCTAGGTCGGCTCTGCCCCTTCCCACACAGGCGGCCAACCCAGCAGCTGCCTGCCAGACTCTGGCTCCCCCAAGCTCTCTGCCGGTGCAGGGGACAGGAACAGACGTGGGCATGTGGTTCTGCCTTGGCCAGGGAGTGTGTTCCCCGTGCCTTGCCCCCAGGCTCAGGGGCAAGGGCCCGGAGAGAGAACCACCCCAATGCGCTTTTCTCCCGGGCTTGGGAGCATTGTGCGAGCCTGGCGTGAACAGCGGGCGGGAGTGTTAGCAAACAGGACTTTGGAGGCAGCCGGGGAGGTCTTCCAGCGGGAGAGGGCCGGTTGTGCTCAGAGGCCCCACAGGCCAGGGGCAGGACCCAGCAGGGACCCTGCCCCTGGCCAGCCTTGCCCAGACCTTCCTGGCCTCCGGGGGTACTGCCCCACCAAGGGGCAGGCTGTGGGGACTGGGTCCAGACATGCCCGGGCCCCTCCACTGGCTCATCCCCGCTGGTGCCTTTCCCCTGGGCCTAGGCCTCGGTTGAGGCCTCCTTGGAGAGGAGGTTGCTGGCAGGGTCTGTCTCCACACTGCAAGGTGCTGGAGCTCAGAGGGCCTCGTCAGAGGGAAGGGACCAGCAAGGGGCTGGATGCCCAAGACCTCTTTGGCCCAGCAGCCTCAGGGCAGCAGGGAGAGCAAGAGGCCCAACTTGCCCCTAGGTCGGCTCTGCCCCTTCCCACACAGGCGGGCAGCCCAGCAGCTGCCTGACAGACTCTGGCTCCCCCCAGCTCTCTGCCGGTGGAGGGGGCAGGAACAGACGTGTGCATGTGGCCTTGGCCTGGGACTGTGGATCCCCTGCCTGGCCCCCAGGCTCAGGGGCAGGGGCCCGGAGAGACCACCACCCCGAAGCGCTTTTCTCCGGGGTTTTGGAACATTGTGTGTGCCTGGCGGGAACAGCGAGTGGGAATGCTTGCAAACCGGCCTTTGGGGGCAGCCGGGGAGGTCCTCCATGGTCCCTGAGAGAACACCACCCCGAAGCGCTTTTCTCACGGTCTTGGGAGCATTGTGCGCGGCTGGCGGGAACAGCGGGCATGAGTGCTTGCAAACTGTCCTTTGGAGGCAGCCGGGGAGGTCTTCCAAGGGCCGGACTGATCACCACCCCAAAATGCTTTTCTCTCGGGCTTGGGAGCATTGTGCGCGGCTGTCGGGAACAACGGACATGAATGCTTGCAAACCGGCCTTTGGAGGCAGCCCGGGAGGTCTTCCAAGGGCCCGGAGAGAGCACCACCCCAAAATGCTTTTCTCCCGGGCTTGGGAGCATTGTGCGCGGATGGCGGGAACAGCAGGAAGGAGTCCTTGCAAATCGGCCTTTGGAGGCAGCCGGGGAGGTCTTGAAAGTGCCCGGAGAGAGCACCACCCCGAAGCGCTTTTCTCCCGGGCTTGGGAACATTGTGCGCGGCTGGCGGGAACAGCAGGCAGGACTGCTTGCAAACTGGCATTTGGAGGCAGCCGGGGAGGTCTTCCAAGGGCCCGGAGTGAGCACCACCCCAAAATGCTTTTCTCCCGGGCTTGGGAGCATTGTGCGCGGCTGGCGGGAACAGCGGGATTGAGTGCTTGCAAACTGGCCTTTGGAGGCAGCCGGGGAGGTCTTCCAAGGGCCGGGAGAGAGCACCACCCCGAAGCGCTTTTCTCCTAGGCTTGGGAGCATTGTGCGCGGCTGGCGGGAACAGCGGGCATGAGTGCTTGCAAACCGGCCTTTGGAGACAAACCGGGAGGTCTTCCAAGGGCCCGTAGAGAGCACCACCCCGAAGCGCTTTTCTCCCGTGATTGGGAGCATTGTGTGCAGCTGGCGGGACAGCGGGAGGGAGTACTTGAAATCCAGCCTTTGGAGGCATCCGGGGAGGTCTTACAAGGGCCGGGAGAGAGCACCACCCTGAAGGGCTTTTCTCCTGGGCTTGGAGCATTTGCACGGATGGCGGGAACAGCGAGTGGGAGTGCTTGCAAACCGGCATTTGGGGGCAGCCCGGGAGGTCTTTCTTGGGCCCAGAGAGAACACCACCCCGAAACGCTTTTCTCCCGGGCTTGGGAGCATTGTGCGCGGGTGGCGGGAACAGCAGGCAGAAGTGCTTGCAAACCGGCCTTGGAGGCAGCCGGGGAGGTCTTCCAAAGCCCGGAGTGAGCACCACCCCAAAATGCTTTTCTCCCGGGCTTGGGAGCATTGTGCGCAGCTGGCGTGAACAGCGGGATTGAGTGCTTGCAAACCAGCCTTTGGAGGCAGCCGGGGAGGTCTTCCAGCGGGAGAGTGCCAGTTGTTCTCAGAGGCCCCACAGGCCAGGGGCAGGACCCAGCAGGGCCCCTGCCTCTGGCAGCCTTGCCCAGACCTTCCTGGCCTCCGGGGGTACTACCCCACCAAGGGGCAGGCTGCGGGGCCTGGGTCCAGACATGCCCGGGCGCCTCCCCAGGCTCATCCCCGCTGGTGCCTTTCCCCTGGGCCTAGGCCTCGGTTGAGGCCTCCTTGGAGAGGAGGTTGCCGGCAGGGGCTGTCTGCACACTGCAAGGTGCTGGAGCTCAGAGGGCCTCGTCAGAGGGAAAGGACCAGCAAAGGGCTGGATGCCCAAGACCTCTTTGACCCAGCAGCCTCAGGGCAGCAGGGAGAGCAAGAGGCCCAACTTGCCCCTAGGTCGGCTCTACCCCGTCCCACACAGGCAGCCAGCCCAGCAGCAGCCTGGCAGTCTCTGGCTCCCCCGAACTCTCTGCCGGTGTAGGGGGCAGGAACAGACGTGTGCATGTCGTTCTGCCTTGGCCTGGAAGTGTGTTCCCCCTGCCTGTCCCCCAGGCTCAGGGGCAAGGGCCCGGAGAGAGCACCACCCTGAAGCGCTTTTCTCCCGGGCTTGGGAGCATTGTGCGTGCCTGGCGGGAACAGCGGGCGGGAGTGCTTGCAAACCGGCCTTTGGAGGCAGCCGGGGAGGTCTTCCAGCGGGAGAGTGCCGGTTGTGCTCAGACGCCCCACAGGCCAGGGGCAGGACCCAGCAGTGTCCCTGCCCCTGGCAGCCTTGCCCAGAACCTCCTGGCCTCCGGGGCTACTGCCCCACCAAGGGGCAGGCTGCGGGGACTGGGTCCAGACATGCCCGGGCGCCTCCCCAGGCTCATCCCCGCTGGTGCCTTTCCCCTGGGCCTAGGCCTCAGTTGAGGCCTCCTTGGAGAGGAGGTTGCTGGCAGGGGCTGTCTCCACACTGCAAGGTGCTGGAGCTCAGAGGGCCTCGTCAGAGGGAAGGGACCAGCAAGGGGCTGGATGCCCAAGACCTCTTTGGCCCAGCAGCCTCAGGGCAGCAGGGAGAGGAAGAGGCCCAACTTGCCCCTAGGTCGGCTCTGCCCCTTCCCACACAGGCGGCCAGCCCAGCAGCTGCCTGACAGACTCTGGCTCCCCCGAGCTCTCTGCCGGTGCAGGGGTCAGGAACAGACGTGTGCATGTGGTTCTGCGTTGGTCTGGGAGTGTGGACCCACTGCCTCGCCCCCACGCTCAGGGGCAAGGGCCCGGAGAGAGCACCACCCTGAAGCGCTTTTCTCCCGGGCTTGGGAGCATTGTGCACGCCTGCTGGGAACAGTGGGCGGGAGCGCTTGCAAACCGGCCTTTGGAGGCAGCCGGGGAGGTCTTCCAGTGGGAGAGGGCCGGTTGTGCTCAGAGGCCCCACAGGCCAGGGGCAGGACGCAGCAGGGCCCCTGCCCCTGGCCAGCCTTGCCCAGACTTTCCTGGCCTCCGGGGGTACTGCCCCACCAAGGGGCAGGCTGCGGGGCCTGTGTCCAGACATGCCCGGGCGCCTCCCCAGGCTCATCCCCGCTGGTGCCTTTCCCCTGGGCCTAGGCCTCGGTTGAGGCCTCCTTGGAGAGGAGGTTGCTGGCAGGGGCTGTCTCCACACTGCAAGGTGCTGGAGCTCAGAGGGCCTCGTCAGAGGGAAGGGACCAGTAAGGGGCTGGATGCCCAAGACGTCTTTGGCCCAGCAGCCTCAGGGCAGCAGGGAGAGCAAGAGGCCCAACTTGCCCCTAGGGCGGCTCTGCCCCTTCCCACACAGGCGGCCAACTCAGCAGCTGCCTGACAGACTCTGGCTCCCCCAAGCTCTCTGCCAGTGCAGGGGACAGGAACAGACGTGGGCATGTGGTTCTGCCTTGGCCTGGGAGTGTGTTCCCCCTGCCTTGCCCCCAGGCTCAGGGGCAAGGGCCCGGAGAGAGCAACACCCCGAAGCGCTTTTCTCCCGGGCTTGGGAGCATTGTGCGAGCCTGGCGTGAACTGCGGGCAGGAGTGTTTGCAAACAGGACTTTGGAGGCAGCCGTGGAGGTCTTCCAGTGGGAGAGGGCCGGTTGTGCTCAGAGGCCTCACAGGCCAGGGGCAGGACCCAGCAGGTCCCCTGCCCCTGGCCAGCCTTGCCCAGACCTTCCTGGCCTCCGGGGGTACTGCCCCACCAAGGGGCAGGCTGCGGGGACTGGGTCCAGACATGCCTGGGCGCCTCCCCAGGCTCATCCCCGCTGGTGCCTTTCCCCTGGGCATAGGCCTCGGTTGATGCCTCCTTGGAGAGGAGGTTGCTGGCAGGGGCTGTCTCCACACTGCAAGGTGCTGGAGCTCAGAGGGCCTCGTCAGCGGGAAGGGACCAGCAAGGGGCTGGATGCCCAAGACCTCTTTGGCCCAGCAGCCTCAGGGCAGCAGGGAGAGCAAGAGGCCCAACTTGCCCCTAGGTCGGCTCTGCCCCTTCCCACACAGGCAGCCAACCCAGCAGCTGCCTGATAGACTCTGGCTCCCCCGAGCTCTCTGCCGGTTCACGGGTCAGGAACAGACGTGTGCATGTGGTTCTGCCTTGGTCTGGGAGTGTGGACCCACTGCCTGGACCCCAGGCTCAGGGACAAGGGCCCGGAGAGAGCAACACCCCGAAGCGCTTTTCTCCTGGCCTTGGGAGCGTTGTGCGTGCCTGGCGGGAACAGCGTGCGGGAGTGTTGGCAAACCCGCCTTTGAAGGCAGCCGGGGAGGTCTTCCAGTGGGAGAGGGCCGGTTGTGCTCAGAGGCCCCACAGGCCAGGGGCAGGACCCAGCAGGGACCCTGACCCTGGCCAGCCTTGCCCAGACCTTCCTGGCCTCCGGGGGTACTGCCTCACCAAGGGGCAGGCTGCGGGGACTGGGTCCAGACATGCCCGGGCCCCTCCACTGGCTCATCCCCGCTGGTGCCTTTCCCCTGGGCCTAGGCCTCGGTTGAGGCCTCCTTGGAGAGGAGGTTGCTGGCAGGGGCTGTCTCCACACTGCAAGGTGCTGGAGCTCAGAGGGCCTCGTCAGAGGGAAGGGACCAGCAAGGGGCTGGATGCCCAAGACGTCTTTGGCCCAGCAGCCTCAGGGCAGCAGGGAGAGCAAGAGGCCCAACTTGCCCCTAGGTCGGCTCTGCCCCTTCCCACACAGGCGGCCAGCCCAGCAGCTGCCTGACAGACTCTGGCTCCCCCCAGCTATCTGCCGGTGGATGGGGCAGGAACAGACGTGTGCATGTGGTTCTGCCTTGGCCTGGGACTGTGGATCCCCTGCCTGGCCCCCAGGCTCAGGGGCAAGGGCCCGGAGAGACCACCACCCCGAAGCGCTTTTCTCCCGGGCTTGGGAGCATTGTGCGCGCCTGGCGGGAACAGTGGGCGGGAGTGCTTGCAAACCGGCCTTTGGAGGCAGCCGGGGAGGTCTTCCAGTGGGAGAGGGCCGGTTGTGCTCAGAGGCCCCACAGGCCAGGGGCAGGACCCAGCAGGGCCCCTGCCCCTGGCCAGCCTTGCCCAGACCTTCCTGGCCTCCGGGGGTACTGCCCCACCAAGGGGCAGGCTGCGGGGACAGGGTCCAGACATGCCCGGGCGCCTCCCCTGGCTCAACCCCGCTGGTGCCTTTCCCCTGGGCCTAGGCCTCGGTTGAGGCCTCCTTGGAGAGGAGATTGCTGGCAGGGGCTGTCTCCACACTGCAAGGTGCTGGAGCTCAGAGGGCCTCGTCAGAGGGAAGGGACCAGTAAGGGGCTGGATGCCCAAGACGTCTTTGGCCCTGCAGCCTCAGGGCAGCAGGGAGAGCAAGAGGCCCAACTTGCCCCTAGGTCGGCTCTGCCCCGTCCCACACAGGCAGCCAGCCCAGCAGCAGCCTGGCAGTCTCTGGCTCTCCCGAGCTCTCTGCCGGTGTAGGGGGCAGGAACAGACGTGTGCATGTCGTTCTGCATTGGCCTGGGAGTGTGTTCCAACTGCCTGGCCCCCAGGCTCAGGGGCAAGGGCCCGGAAAGAGCACCACCCCGAAGCGCTTTTCTCCCGGGCTTGGGAGCATTGTGCGTGCCTGGCGGGAACAGCGGGCGGGAGTACTTGCAAACCGGCCTTTGGAGGCAGACGGGGAGGTCTTCCAGCGGGAGAGTGCCGGTTGTGCTCAGACGCCCCACAGGCCAGGGGCACGACCCAGCAGGGCCCCTGCCCCTCGCAGCCTTACCCAGACCTTCCTGGCCTCCGGGGGTACTGCCCCACCAAGGGGCAGGCTGCGGGGACTGGGTCCAGACATGCCCGGGCGCCTCCACTGGCTCATCTCCGCTGGTGCCTTTCCCCTGGGCCTAGGCCTCGGTTGAGGCCTCCTTGGAGAGGAGGTTGCTGGCAGGGGCTGTCTCCACACTGCAAGGTGCTGGAGCTCAGAGGGCCTCGTCAGAGGGAAGGGACCAGCAAGGGGCTGGATGCCCAAGACCTCTTTGGCCCAGCAGCCTCAGGGCAGCAGGGAGAGCAAGAGGCCCAACTTGCCCCTAGGTCGGCTCTGCCCCTTCCCACACAGGCGGCCAGCCCAGCAGCTGCCTGACAGACTCTGGCTCCCCCCAGCTCTCTGCCGGTGGATGGGGCAGGAACAGACGTGTGCATGTGGTTCTGCCTTGGCCTGGGACTGTGGATCCCCTGCCTGGCCCCCAGGCTCAGGGGCAGGGGCCCGGAGAGACCACCACCCCGAAGCGCTTTTCTCCGGGGTTTTGGAACATTGTGTGTGCCTGGCGGGAACAGCGAGTGGGAATGCTTGCAAACCGGCCTTTGGGGGCAGCCGGGGAGGTCCTCCATGGTCCCTGAGAGAACACCACCCCGAAGCGCTTTTCTCACGGTCTTGGGAGCATTGTGCGCGGCTGGCGGGAACAGCGGGCATGAGTGCTTGCAAACTGTCCTTTGGAGGCAGCCGGGGAGATCTTCCAAGGGCCGGACTGATCACCACCCCAAAATGCTTTTCTCTCGGGCTTGGGAGCATTGTGCGCGGCTGTCGGGAACAACGGACATGAATGCTTGCAAACCGGCCTTTGGAGGCAGCCCGGGAGGTCTTCCAAGGGCCCGGAGAGAGCACCACCCCAAAATGCTTTTCTCCCGGGCTTGGGAGCATTGTGCGTGGCTGGCGGAAGCAGCGGGAATGAGTACTTACAAACCGGCCTTTGGAGGCAGCCGGGGAGGTCTTGAAAGTGCCCGGAGAGAGCACCACCCCGAAGCGCTTTTCTCCCGGGCTTGGGAACATTGTGCGCGGCTGGCGGGAACAGCAGGCAGGACTGCTTGCAAACTGGCCTTTGGAGGCAGCCGGGGAGGTCTTCCAAGGGCCCGGAGTGAGCACCACCCCAAAATGCTTTTCTCCCGGGCTTGGGAGCATTGTGCGCGGCTGGTGGGAACAACGGGCATGAGTGCTTGCAAACCGGCCTTTGGAGGCAGCCGGGGACGTCTTCCAAGGGCCCGGAGAGAGCACCACCCCGAAGCGCTTTTCTCCCGGGCTTGGGAGCATTGTGCGCGGCTGGCGGGAACAGCAGGCAGGACTGCTTGCAAACTGGCCTTTGGAGGCAGCCGGGGAGGTCTTCCAAGGGCCCGGAGTGAGCACCACCCCAAAATGCTTTTCTCCCGGGCTTGGGAGCATTGTGCGCGGCTGGTGGGAACAACGGGCATGAGTGCTTGCAAACCGGCCTTTGGAGGCAGCCGGGGACGACTTCCAAGGGCCCGGAGAGATCACCACCCCGAAGCACTTTTCTCCCGGGCTTGGGAGCATTGTGCGTGGCTGGCGGGAACAGCAGGAAGGAGTCCTTGCAAACCGGCCTTTGGAGGCAGCGGGGGAGGTCTTCCAAGGGCCTGTAGAGAGCACCACCCCGAAGCGCTTTTCTCCCGGGCTTGGGAGTATTGTGCGCGGCTGGCGGGAACAGCAGGCAGGAGTGCTTGAAAACCGGCCTTTGCAGGCAGCCGGGGAGGTCTTCCAGGGCCCGGTGTGAGCACCACCCCAAAAAGCTTTTCTCCCGGGTTTGGGAGCATTGTGCGCGGCTGGTGGGAACAGCGGGCATGAGTGCTTGCAAACTGGCCACTGGAGGCAGCCGGGGAGGTCTTCCAAGGGCCTGTAGAGAGCACCACCCCAAAATGCTTCTCTCCCGGGCTTGGGAGCATTGTGCGTGGCTGGCGGGAACAGCAGGAAGGAGTCCTTGCAAACCGGCCTTTGCAGGCAGCCGGGGAGGTCTTCCAAGGGCCTGTAGAGAGCACCACCCCGAAGCGCTTTTCTCCCGCGCTTGGGAGCATTCTGCGCGGGTGGCGGGAACAGCAGGCAGGAGTGCTTGAAAACCGTCCTTTGGAGGCAGCCGGGGAGGTCTTCCAGGGCCCGGTGTGAGCACCACCCCAAAATGCTTTTCTCCCGGGCTTGGGAGCATTGTGCGTGGCTGGCGGGAACAGCAGGAAGGAGTCCTTGCAAACCGGCCTTTGGAGGCAGCCGGGGAGGTCTTCCAAGGGCCTGTAGAGAGCACCACCCCGAAGCGCTTTTCTCCCGGGCTTGGGAGCATTTTGCGCGGGTGGCGGGAACAGCAGGCAGGAGTGCTTGAAAACCGTCCTTTGGAGGCAGCCGGGGAGGTCTTCCAGGGCCCGGTGTGAGCACCACCCCAAAATGCTTTTCTCCCGGGCTTGGGAGCATTGTGCGCGGATGGCGGGAACAGCAGGAAGGAGTCCTTGCAAACCGGCCTTTGGAGGCAGCCCGGGAGGTCTTCCAAGGGCCTGTAGAGAGCACCACCCCGAAGCGCTTTTCTCCCGGGCTTGGGATTATTGTGCGCGGGTGGCGGGAACAGCAGGCAGGAGTGCTTGAAAACCGTCCTTTGGAGGCAGCCGGGGAGGTCTTCCAGGGCCCGGTGTGAGCACCACCCCAAAATGCTTTTCTCCCGGGCTTGGGAGCATTGTGCGCGGATGGCGGGAACAGCGAGTGGGAGTGCTTGCAAACCGGCCTTTGGGGGCACCCCGGGAGGTCTTCCATGGGCACGGAGAGAACACCACCCCGAAGCGCTTTTCTCCGGGGTTTTGGAGGATTGTGCGTGGCTGGCGGGAACAGCGAGTGGGAGTGCTTGCAAACCGGCCTTTGGGGGCAGCCAGGGAGGTCCTCCATTGGCACGGAGAGAACAGCACCCCGAAGCGCTTTTCTCCCGGTCTTGGGAGCATTGTGCGAGGCTGGCGGGAACAGCGGGCGGGAGTGCTTGCAAACCGGCCTTTGGAGGCAGCTTGGGAGGTCTTCCAAGGGCCCGGAGAGAGCACCATCCCGAAGCACTTTTCTCACGGAATTGGGAGCATTGTTCGCGGCTGTCGGGAACAGAGGACATGAGTGCTTGCAAACCGGCCTTTAGAGGCAGCCGGGGAGTCTTCCAAGGGCCCGGAGAGAGACCACCTCAAAATGCTTTTCTCCCGGGCTTGGGAGCATTGTGTGCGGCTGGCGGGTCAGCGGGAGGGAGTTCTTGAAAACCAGCCTTTGGAGGCAGCCGGGGAGGTCTTCCAAGGGCCGGGAGAGAGCACCACCCCGAAGCGCTTTTCTCCCGGGCTTGGGAGCATTGTGCGCGGCTGGCGGGAACAGCGGGATTGAGTGCTTGCAAACCGGCCTTTGGAGGCAGCCGGGGAGGTCTTCCAAGGGCCGGGAGAGAGCACCACCCCGAAGCGCTTTTCTCCTAGGCTTGGGAGCATTGTGCGCGGCTGGCGGGAACAGCGGGCATGAGTGCTTGCAAACCGGCCTTTGGAGACAAACGGGGAGGTCTTCCAAGGGCCCGTAGAGAGCACCACCCCGAAGCGCTTTTCTCCCGTGATTGGGAGCATTGTGTGCGGCTGGCGGGACAGCGGGAGGGAGTACTTGAAATCCAGCCTTTGGAGGCAGCCGGGGAGGTCTTCCAAGGGCCGGGAGAGAGCACCACCCTGAAGGGCTTTTCTCCTGGGCTTGGAGCATTTGCACGGATGGCGGGAACAGTGAGTGGGAGTGCTTGCAAACCGGCATTTGGGGGCAGCCCGGGAGGTCTTTCTTGGGTCCAGAGAGAACACCACCCCGAAACGCTTTTCTCCCGGGCTTGGGAACATTGTGCGCGGGTGGCGGGAACAGCGGGCAGGAGTGTTGGCAAACTGGCCTTTGGAGGCAGCCGGGGAGGTCTTCCAGCGGGAGAGGGCCGGTTGTGCTCAGAGGCCCTACAGGCCAGGGGCAGGACCCAGCAGGGCCCCTGCCCCTGGCCAGCCTTGCCCAGACCTTCCTGGCCTCCGGGGGTACTGCCCCACCAAGGGGCAGGCTGCGGGGACTGGGTCCAGACATGCCCGGGCGCCTCCCCAGGCTCATCCCCGCTGGTGCCTTTCCCCTGGGCCTAGGCCTCGGTTGAGGCCTCCTTGGAGAGGAGGTTGCTGGCAGGGGCTGTCTCCACACTGCAAGGTGCTGGAGCTCAGAGGGCCTCGTCAGAGGGAAGGGACCAGTAAGGGGCTGGATGCCCAAGACCTCTTTGGCCCAGCAGCCTCAGGGCAGCAGGGAGAGCAAGAAGCCCAACTTGCCCCTAGGTCGGCTCTGCCCCTTCCCACACAGGCGGCCAGCCCAGCAGCTGCCTGACAGACTCTGGCTCCCCCGAGCTCTCTGCCGGTGCAGGGGGCAGATCAGTCGTGTGCATGTGGTTCTGCCTTGGCCTGGGAGTGTGGACACCCTGCCTTGCCCCCACGCTCAGGGGCAAGGGCCCGGAGAGAGCACCACCCCGAAGCGCTTTTCTCCCGGGCTTGGGAGCATTGTGCACGCCTGCTGGGAACAGTGGGCGGCAGCGCTTGCAAACCGGCCTTTGGAGGCAGCCGGGGAGGTCTTCCAGTGGGAGAGGGCCGGTTGTGCTCAGAGGCCCCACAGGCCAAGGGCAGGACGCAGCAGGGCCCCTGCCCCTGGCCAGCCTTGCCCAGACCTTCCTGGCCTCCGGGGGTACTGCCCCACCAAGGGGCAGGCTGCGGGGACTGGGTCCAGACATGCTCGGGCGCCTCCCCTGGCTCATCCCCGCTGGTGCCTTTCCCCTGGGCCTAGGCCTCGGTTGAGGCCTCCTTGGAGAGGAGGTTGCTGGCAGGGGCTGTCTCCACACTGCAAGGTGCTGCAGCTCAGAGAGCCTCGTCAGAGAGAAGGGACAGGAAAGGGCTGGATGCCCAAGACATCTTTGGCCCAGCAGCCTCAGGGCAGCAGGGAGAGCAAGAGGCCCAACTTGCCCCTAGGTCGGCTCTGCCCCTTCCCACACAGGCGGCTAACCCAGCAGCTGCCTGACAGACTCTGGCTCCCCCAAGCTCTCTGCCGGTGCAGGGGACAGGAACAGATGTGGGCATGTGGTTCTGCCTTGGCCTGGGAGTGTGTTCTCCCTGCCTTGCCCCCAGGCTCATGGGCAAGGGCCCGGAGAGAGCACCACACCGAAGCGCTTTTCTCCCCGGCTTGGGAGCTTTGTGCATTCCTGACGTGAACAGCGGGCGGGAGTGTTGCAAACAGGACTTTGGAGGCAGCCGGGGAGGTCTTCCAGTGGGAGAGGGCCGGTTGTGCTCAGAGGCCCCACAGGCCAGGGTCAGGACCCAGCAGGGCCCCTGCCCCTGGCCAGACTTGCCCAGACCTTCCTGGCCTCCGGGGGTACTGCCCCACCAAGGGGCAGGCTGAGGAGACTGGGTCCAGACATGTCTGTGCGCCTCCCCAGGATCATCCCCGCTGGTGCCTTTCCCCTGGTTGTAGGCCTCGGTTGAGGACTCTTTGGAGAGGAGGTTGCTGACAGGGGCTGTCTCCACACTGCAAGGTGCTGGAGCTCAGAGGGCCTCGTCAGAGGGAAGGCACCAGCAAAGCGCTGGATGCCCAAGACCTCTTTGACCCAGCAGCCTCAGGGCAGCAGGGAGAGCAAGAGGCCCAACATGCCCCTAGGTCGGCTCTGCCCCGTACCACACAGGCAGCCAGCCCAGCAGCAGCCTGGCAGTCTCTGGCTCCCCCGAGCTCTCTGCTGGTGTAGGGGGCAGGAACACACGTGTGCATGTGGTTCTGCCTTGGTCTGGGAGTGTGGACCCACTGCCTGGACCCCAGGCTCAGGGGCAAGGGCCCGGAGAGAGCAACACCCCGAAGCGCTTTTCTCCCGGGCTTGGGAGCATTGTGCGTGCTTTGTGAGAACAGTGGGCGGGAGTGCTTGCAAACCGGCCTTTGGAGGCAGCCGGGGAGGTCTTCCATTGGGAGAGGGCCGGTTGTGCTCAGAGGCCCCACAGGCCAGGGGCCGGACCCAGCAGGTCCCCTGCCCCTGGCCAGCCTTTCCCAGACCTTCCTGGCCTCAGGGGTACTGCCCCACCAAGGGGCAGGCTGCGGGGACTGGGTCCAGACATGCCCGGGCGCTTCCCCAGGCTCATCCCCACTGGTGCCTTTCCCCTGGGGCTAGGCCTCGGTTTAGGCCTCTTGGAGAGGAGGTTGCTGGCAGGGGCTGTCTCCACACTGCAAGGTGCTGGAGCTCAGAGGGCCTCGTCAGAGGGAAGGGACCAGCAAGGGGCTGGACGCCCAAGACCTCTTTGGCCCAGCAGCCTCAGGGCAGCAGGGAGAGCAAGAGGCACAACTTGCCCCTAGGTCGGCTCTGCCCCTTCCCACACAGGCGGCTAGCCCAGCAGCTGCCTGACATACTCTGGCTCCCCCGAGCTCTTTGCCGGTGCAGGGGGCAGATCAGAGGTGTGCATGTGGTTCTGACTTGGCCTGGGATTGTGGACACCGTGCCTTGCCCCCAGGCTCAGGAGCAAGGGCCCGGAGAGAGCACCACCCCGAAGCGCTTTTCTCCCGGGCTTGGGAGCATTGTACACGCCTGCTGGGAACAGTGGGCGGGAGCGCTTGCAAACCGGCCTTTGGAGGCAGCCGGGCAGGTCTTCCAGTGGGAGAGTGCTGGTTGTTCTCAGAGGCCCCACAGGCCAGGGGCAGGGCCCAGCAGTGTCCCTGCCCCTGGCAGCTTTGCCCAGACCTTCCTGGCCTCCGGGGGTACTGCCCCACCAAGGGGCAGGCTGCGGGGACTGGGTCCAGACATGCCAGTGCGCCTCCACTGGCTCATCCCCGCTGGTGCCTTTCCCCTGGGCCTAGGCCTCGGTTGAGGCCTCCTTGGAGAGGAGGTTGCTGGCAGGGGCTGTCTCCACACTGCAAGGTGCTAGAGCTCAGAGGGCCTCGTCAGAGGGAAGGGACGAGCAAGGGGCTGGATGCCCAAGACCTCTATGGCCCAGCAGCCTCAGGGCAGCAGGGAGAGCAAGAGGCCCAACTTGCCCCTAGGTCGGCTCTGCCCCTTCCCACACAGGCGGCCAGCCCAGCAGCTGCCTGACAGACTCTGGCTCCCCCGAGCTCTCTGCCGGTGCAGGGGTCAGGAACAGACGTGTGCATGTGGTTCTGCCTTGGCCTGGGAGTGTGGACCCCCTGCCTGGCCCCCAGGCTCAGGGGCAAGGGCCCGGAGAGAGCACCACCCCGAAGCGCTTTTCTCCCGGGCTTGGGAGCATTGTGCGCGCTTGGTGGGAACAGTGGGCGGGAGTGCTTGCAAACCGGCCTTTGGAGGCAGCCGGGGAGGTCGTCCAGTGGGAGAGGGCCGGTTGTGCTCAGAGGCCCCACAGGCCAGGGGAAGGGCCCAGCAGGGCCCCTGCCCCTGGCCAGCCTTGCCCAGACCTTCCTGCCTCCGGGGTTACAGCCCCACCAAGGGGCAGGCTGCGGGGACTGGGTCCAGACATGCCCGGGCGCCTCCCCAGGCTCTTCCCCGCTGGTGCCTTTCCCCTGGGGCTAGGCCTCGGTTTAGGCCTCCTTGGAGAGGAGGTTGCTGGCAGGGGCTGTCTCCACACTGCAAGGTGCTGGAGCTCAGAGGGCCTCGTCAGAGGGAAGGGACCAGCAAGGGGCTGGATGCCCAAGACCTCTTTGGCCCAGCAGCCTCAGGGCAGCAGGGAGAGCAGAGGCCCAACTTGCCCCTAGGTCGGCTCTGCCACTTCCCACACAGGCGGCCAGCCCAGCAGCTGCCTGAGAGTCTCTGGCTCCCCCGAGCTCTCTGCCGGTGTAGGGGGCAGGAACAGACGTGTGCATGTCGTTCTCCCTTGGCCTGGGAGTGTGTTCCACCTGCCTGGCCCCCAGGCTCAGGGGCAAGGGCCCGAGGAGAGCACCACCCCGAAGCACTTTTCTCCCGGGCTTGGGAGCATTGTGCGTGCCTGGCGGGAACAGCGGGTGGGAGTGCTTGCAAACAGGCCTTTGGAGGCAGACGGGGAGGTCTTCCAGCGGGAGGGTGCCGGTTGTGCTCAGACGCCCCACAGGCCAGGGGCAGGACCCAGCAGTGTCCCTGCCCCTCTCAGCCTTGCCCAGACCTTCCTGGCCTCCGGGGGTACTGCCCCACCAAGGGGCAGGCTGCGGGGACTGGGTCCAGACATGCCCGGGCGCCTCCCCAGGCTCATCCCCGCTGGTGCCTTTCCCCTGGGCCTAGGCCTCGGTTGAGGCCTCCTTGGAGAGGAGGTTGCTGGCAGGGGCTGTCTCCACACTGCAAGGTGCTGGAGCACAGAGGGCCTCGTCAGAGGGAAGGGACCAGCAAGGGGCTGGATGCCCAAGACCTCTTTGGCCCAGCAGCCTCAGGGCAGCAGGGAGAGCAAGAGGCCCAACTTGCCCCTAGGTCGGCTCTGCCCCTTTCCACACAGGCCGCCAACCCAGCAGCTGCCTGGCATACTCTGGCTCCCCCGAGCTCTCTGCCGATGCAGGGACCAGGAACAGACGTTTGCATGTGGTTCTGCCTTGGCCTGGGAGTGTGTTCCCCCTGCATTGCCCCCAGGCTCAGGGGCAAGGGCCCGGTGAGAGCACCACCCCGAAGCGCTTTTCTCCCGGGCTTGGGAGCATTGTGCGTGCCTGGCGGGAACAGCGGGCATGAGTTCTTGCAAACTGTCCTTTGGAGGCAGCCGGGGAGGTCTTCCAAGGGCCCGGACTGATCACCACCCCAAAATGCTTTTCTCCCGGGCTTGGGAGCATTGTGCGCGGCTGTCGGGAACAGCGGACATGAGTGCTTGCAAACCGGCCTTTGGAGGCAGCCCGGGAGGTCTTCCAAGGGCCCGGAGAGAGCACTACCCCAAAATGCTTTTCTTCCGGGCTTGGGAGCATTGTGCGCGCGTGGCGGGAACAGCAGGCAGGAGTGCTTGCAAACCGGCCTTTGGAGGCAGCCGGGGAGGTCTTCCAAGGGCCTGGAGAGAGCACCACCTCGAAGCGCTTTTCTCTCGGGTTTTGGAGCATTGTGTGCGGCTGGTGGGACAGCGGGAGGGAATTCTTGCAAACCGGCCTTTGGCGGCAGCCAGAGAAGTCTTCCAAGGGCGCGGAGAGAGCACCACCCCGAAGCGCTTTTCTCCGGGGTTTTGGAACATTGTGTGTGCCTGGCGGGAACAGCGAGTGGGAATGCTTGCAAACCGGCCTTTGGGGGCAGCCGGTGAGGTCCTCCATGGTCCCTGAGAGAACACCACCCCGAAGCGCTTTTCTCACGGTCTTGGGAGCATTGTGCGTGGCTGGCGGGAACAGCGGGCATGAGTGCTTGCAAACTGTCCTTTGGAGGCAGCCGGGGAGGTCTTCCAAGGGCCGGACTGATCACCACCCCAAAATGCTTTTCTCTCGGGCTTGGGAGCATTGTGCGCGGCTGTCGGGAACAACGGACATGAATGCTTGCAAACCGGCCTTTGGAGGCAGCCCGGGAGGTCTTCCAAGGGCCCGGAGAGAGCACCACCCCAAAATGCTTTTCTCCCGGGCTTGGGAGCATTGTGCGTGGATGGCGGAAGCAGCGGGAATGAGTACTTACAAACCGGCCTTTGGGGGCAGCCGGGGAGGTCTTGAAAGTGCCCGGAGAGAGCACCACCCCGAAGCGCTTTTCTCCCGGGCTTGGGAACATTGTGCGCGGCTGGCGGGAACAGCAGGCAGGACTGCTTGCAAACTGGCCTTTGGAGGCAGCCGGGGAGGTCTTCCAAGGGCCCGGAGAGAGCACCACCCCGAAGCGCTTTTCTCCCGGGCTTGGGAGCATTGTGCGCGGCTGGTGGGAACAACGGGCATGAGTGCTTGCAAACCGGCCTTTGGAGGCAGCCGGGGACGTCTTCCAAGGGCCCGGAGAGAGCACCACCCCGAAGCGCTCTTCTCCCGGGCTTGGGAGCATTGTGCGCGGCTGGCGGGAACAGCAGGCAGGACTGCTTGCAAACTGGCCTTTGGAGGCAGCCGGGGAGGTCTTCCAAGGGCCCGGAGTGAGCACCACCCCAAAATGCTTTTCTCCCGGGCTTGGGAGCATTGTGCGCGGCTGGTGGGAACAACGGGCATGAGTGCTTGCAAACCGGCCTTTGGAGGCAGCCGGGGACGACTTCCAAGGGCCCGGAGAGATCACCACCCCGAAGCACTTTTCTCCCGGGCTTGGGAGCATTGTGCGTGGCTGGCGGGAACAGCAGGAAGGAGTCCTTGCAAACCGGCCTTTGGAGGCAGCGGGGGAGGTCTTCCAAGGGCCTGTAGAGAGCACCACCCCGAAGCGCTTTTCTCCCGGGCTTGGGAGTATTGTGCGCGGGTGGCGGGAACAGCAGGCAGGAGTGCTTGCAAACCGGCCTTTGCAGGCAGCCGGGGAGGTCTTCCAAGGGCCCGGTGTGAGCACCACCCCAAAAAGCTTTTCTCCCGGGCTTGGGAGCATTGTGCGCGGCTGGTGGGAACAGCGGGCATGAGTGCTTGCAAACCGGCCTTTGCAGGCAGCCGGGGAGGTCTTCCAAGGGCCCGGTGTGAGCACCACCCCAAAAAGCTTTTCTCCCGGGCTTGGGAGCATTGTGCGCGGCTGGTGGGAACAGCGGGCATGAGTGCTTGCAAACTGGCCACTGGAGGCAGCCGGGGAGGTCTTCCAAGGGCCTGTAGAGAGCACCACCCCAAAATGCTTCTCTCCCGGGCTTGGGAGCATTGTGCGTGGCTGTCGGGAACAGCAGGAAGGAGTCCTTGCAAACCGGCCTTTGGAGGCAGCCGGGGAGGTCTTCCAAGGGCCTGTAGAGAGCACCACCCCGAAGCGCTTTTCTCCCGGGCTTAGGAGCATTGTGCGCAGGTGGCGGGAACAGCAGGCAGGAGTGCTTGAAAACTGGCCTTTGGAGGCAGCCGGGGAGGTCTTCCAGGGCCCGGTGTGAGCACCACCCAAAAAGCTTTTCTCCCGGGCTTGGGAACATTGTGCGCGGCTGGTGGGAACAGCGGACATGAGTGCTTGCAAACTGGCCATTGGAGGCTGCCGGGGAGGTCTTCCAAGGGCCCGGAGTGAGCACCAACCCAAAATGCTTTTCTCCCGGGCTTGGGAGCATTGTGCGTGGCTGGCGGGAACAGCAGGAAGGAGTCCTTGCAAACCGGCCTTTGGAGGCAGCCGGGGAGGTCTTCCAAGGGCCTGTAGAGAGCACCACCCCGAAGCGCTTTTCTCCCGCGCTTGGGAGCATTCTGCGCGGGTGGCGGGAACAGCAGGCAGGAGTGCTTGAAAACCGTCCTTTGGAGGCAGCCGGGGAGGTCTTCCAGGGCCCGGTGTGAGCACCACACCAAAATGCTTTTCTCCCGGGCTTGGGAGCATTGTGCGCGGATGGCGGGAACAGCAGGAAGGAGTCCTTGCAAACCGGCCTTTGGAGGCAGCCGGGGAGGTCTTCCAAGGGCCTGTAGAGAGCACCACCCCGAAGCGCTTTTCTCCCGGGCTTGGGAGCATTGTGTGCGGGTGGCGGGAACAGCAGGCAGGAGTGCTTGAAAACCGTCCTTTGGAGGCAGCCGGGGAGGTCTTCCAGGGCCCGGTGTGAGCACCACCCCAAAATGCTTTTCTCCCGGGCTTGGGAGCATTGTGCGCGGATGGCGGGAACAGCGAGTGGGAGTGCTTGCAAACCGGCCTTTGGGGGCACCCCGGGAGGTCTTCCATGGGCACGGAGAGAACAGCACCCCGAAGCGCTTTTCTCCGGGGTTTTGGAGGATTGTGCGTGGCTGGCGGGAACAGCGAGTGGGAGTGCTTGCAAACCGGCCTTTGGGGGCAGCCAGGGAGGTCCTCCATTGGCACGGAGAGAACACCACCCCGAAGCGCTTTTCTCCCGGTCTTGGGAGCATTGTGCGAGGCTGGCGGGAACAGCGGGCGGGAGTGCTTGCAAACCGGCCTTTGGAGGCAGCTTGGGAGGTCTTCCAAGGGCCCGGAGAGAGCACCATCCCGAAGCACTTTTCTCACGGAATTGGGAGCATTGTTCGCGGCTGTCGGGAACAGAGGACATGAGTGCTTGCAAACCGGCCTTTAGAGGCAGCCGGGGAGTCTTCCAAGGGCCCGGAGAGAGACCACCCCAAAATGCTTTTCTCCCGGGCTTGGGAGCATTGTGTGCGGCTGGCGGGTCAGCGGGAGGGAGTTCTCGAAAACCAGCCTTTGGAGGCAGCCGGGGAGGTCTTCCAAGGGCCAGGAGAGAGCACCACCCCGAAGCGCTTTTCTCCCGGGCTTGGGAGCATTGTGCGCGGCTGGCGGGAACAGCGGGATTGAGTGCTTGCAAACTGGCCTTTGGAGGCAGCCGGGGAGGTCTTCCAAGGGCCGGGAGAGAGCACCACCCCGAAGCGCTTTTCTCCTAGGCTTGGGAGCATTGTGCGCGGCTGGCGGGAACAGCGGGCATGAGTGCTTGCAAACCGGCCTTTGGAGACAAACGGGGAGGTCTTCCAAGGGCCCGTAGAGAGCACCACCCCGAAGCGCTTTTCTCCCGTGATTGGGAGCATTGTGTGCGGCTGGCGGGACAGCGGGAGGGAGTACTTGAAATCCAGCCTTTGGAGGCAGCCGGGGAGGTCTTCCAAGGGCCGGGAGAGAGCACCACCCTGAAGGGCTTTTCTCCTGGGCTTGGAGCATTTGCACGGATGGCGGGAACAGCGAGTGGGAGTGCTTGCAAACCGGCATTTGGGGGCAGCCCGGGAGGTCTTTCTTGGGCCCAGAGAGAACACCACCCCGAAACGCTTTTCTCCCGGGCTTGGGAGCATTGTGCGCGGGTGGCGGGAACAGCAGGCAGAAGTGCTTGCAAACCGGCCTTGGAGGCAGCCGGGGAGGTCTTCCAAAGCCCGGAGTGAGCACCACCCCAAAATGCTTTTCTCCCGGGCTTGGGAGCATTGTGCGCAGCTGGCGTGAACAGCGGGATTGAGTGCTTGCAATCCAGCCTTTGGAGGCAGCCGGGGAGGTCTTCCAGCGGGAGAGTGCCAGTTGTTCTCAGAGGCCCCACAGGCCAGGGGCAGGACCCAGCAGTGTCCCTGCATCTGGCAGCCTTGCCCAGACCTTCCTGGCCTCCGGGGGTACTGCCCCACCAAGGGGCAGGCTGCGGGGCCTGGGTCCAGACATGCCCGGGCGCCTCCCCAGGCTCATCCCCGCTGGTGCCTTTCCCCTGGGCCTAGGCCTCGGTTGAGGCCTCCTTGGAGAGGAGGTTGCCGGCAGGGGCTGTCTGCACACTGCAAGGTGCTGGAGCTCAGAGGGCCTCGTCAGAGGGAAAGGACCAGCAAAGGGCTGGATGCCCAAGACCTCTTTGACCCAGCAGCCTCAGGGCAGCAGGGAGAGCAAGAGGCCCAACTTGCCCCTAGGTCGGCTCTACCCCGTCCCACACAGGCAGCCAGCCCAGCAGCAGCCTGGCAGTCTCTGGCTCCCCCGAACTCTCTGCCGGTGTAGGGGGCAGGAACAGACGTGTGCATGTCGTTCTGCCTTGGCCTGGGAGTGTGTTCCCCCTGCCTGTCCCCCAGGCTCAGGGGCAAGGGCCCGGAGAGAGCACCACCCCGAAGCGCTTTTCTCCCGGGCTTGGGAGCATTGTGCGTGCCTGGCGGGAACAGCGGGCGGGAGTGCTTGCAAACCGGCCTTTGGAGGCAGCCGGGGAGGTCTTCCAGCGGGAGAGTGCCGGTTGTGCTCAGACGCCCCACAGGCCAGGGGCAGGACCCAGCAGTGTCCCTGCCCCTGGCAGCCTTGCCCAGACCCTCCTGGCCTCCGGGGGTACTGCCCCACCAAGGGGCAGGCTGCGGGGACTGGGTCCAGACATGGCCGGGCGCCTCCCCAGGCTCATCCCCGCTGGTGCCTTTCCCCTGGGCCTAGGCCTCGGTTGAGGCCTCCTTGGAGAGGAGGTTGCTGGCAGGGGCTGTCTCCACACTGCAAGGTGCTGGAGCTCAGAGGGCCTCGTCAGACGGAAGGGACCAGCAAGGGGCTGGATGCCCAAGACCTCTTTGGCCCAGCAGCCTCAGGGCAGCAGGGAGAGGAAGAGGCCCAACTTGCCCCTAGGTCGGCTCTGCCCCTTCCCACACAGGCGGCCAGCCCAGCAGCTGCCTGACAGACTCTGGCTCCCCCGAGCTCTCTGCCGGTGCAGGGGTCAGGAACAGACGTGGGCATGTGGTTCTGCGTTGGTCTGGGAGTGTGGACACCCTGCCTGGCCCCCAGGCTCAGGGGAAAGGGCCCGGAGAGAGCACCACCCCGAGGCGATTTTCTCCCGGGCTTGGGAGCGTTGTGCGCCCTTGGTTGGAACAGTGGGCGGGAGTGCTTGCAAACCGGCCTTTGGAGGCAGCCGGGGACGTCTTCCAGTGGGAGAGGGCCGGTTGTGCTCAGAGGCCCCACAGGCCAGGGGCAGGACCCAGCAGGGCCCCTGCCCATGGCCAGCCTTTCCCAAACCTTCCTCGCCTCCGGGGGTACTGCCCCACCAAGGGGCAGGCTGTGGGGACTGGGTCCATACATGCCCGGGCGCCTCCCCAGGCTCATCCCCGCTGGTGCTTTTCCCCTGTGCCTAGGCCTCGGTTTAGGCCTCCTTGGAGAGGAGGTTGCTGGCAGGGGCTGTCTCCACACTGCAAGGTGCTGGAGCTCAGAGGGCCTCGTCAGAGGGAAGGGACCAGCAAGGGGTTGGATGCCCAAGACCTCTTTGGCCCAGCAGCCTCAGGGCAGCAGGGAGGGCAAGAGGCCCAACTTGCCCCTAGGTCGGCTCTGCCACTTCCCACACAGGCGGCCAGCCCAGCAGCTGCCTGACAGACTCTGGCTCCCCCGAGCTCTCTGCCGGTGCAGGGTGCAGGAACAGACGTGTGCATGTGGTTCTGCCTTGGCCTGGGAGTGTGGCCCCCTGCCTTGCCCCCAGGCTCAGGGGCAAGGGACCGGAGAGAGCACCACCCTGAAGCGCTTTTCTCCCGGGCTTGGGAGCATTGTGCACGCCTGCTGGGAACAGTGGGCGGGAGCGCTTGCAAACCGGCCTTTGGAGGCAGCCGGGGAGGTCTTCCAGTGGGAGAGGGCCGGTTGTGCTCAGAGGCCCCACAGGCCAGGGGCAGGACGCAGCAGGGCCCCTGCCCCTGGCCAGCCTTGCCCAGACCTTCCTGGCCTCCGGGGGTACTGCCCCACCAAGGGGCAGGCTGCGGGGACTGGGTCCAGACATGCTCGGGCGCCTCCCCTGGCTCATCCCCGCTGGTGCCTTTCCCCTGGGCCTAGGCCTCGGTTGAGGCCTCCTTGGAGAGGAGGTTGCTGCAGGGGCTGTCTCCACACTGCAAGGTGCTGGAGCTCAGAGGGCCTCGTCAGAGGGAAGGGACCAGTAAGGGGCTGGATGCCCAAGACGTCTTTGGCCCAGCAGCCTCAGGGCAGCAGGGAGAGCAAGAGGCCCAACTTGCCCCTCGGTCGGCTCTGCCCCTTCCCACACAGGCGGCCAACCCAGCAGCTGCCTGCCAGACTCTGGCTCCCCCAAGCTCTCTGCCGGTGCAGGGGACAGGAACAGACGTGGGCATGTGGTTCTGCCTTGGCCAGGGAGTGTGTTCCCCGTGCCTTGCCCCCAGGCTCAGGGGCAAGGGCCCGGAGAGAGAACCACCCCAATGCGCTTTTCTCCCGGGCTTGGGAGCATTGTGCGAGCCTGGCGTGAACAGCGGGCGGGAGTGTTAGCAAACAGGACTTTGGAGGCAGCCGGGGAGGTCTTCCAGTGGGAGAGGGCTGGTTGTGCTCAGAGGCCCCACAGGCCAGGGGCAGGACCCAGCAGTGCCCCTGACCCTGGCCAGCCTTGCCCAGACCTTCCTGGCCTCCGGGGGTACTGCCCCACCAAGGGGCAGGCTGCGGGGACTGGGTCCAGACATCCCCGGGCGCCTCCCCAGGCTCATCCCCGCTGGTGCCTTTCACCTGGGCCTAGGCCTCGGTTGAGGCCTCCTTGGAGAGGAGGTTGCTGGCAGGGGCTCTCTCCACACTGCAAGGTGCTGGAGATCAGAGGGCCTCGTCAGAGGGAAGGGACCAGCAAAGGGCTGGATGCCCAAGACCTCTTTGACCCAGCAGCCTCAGGGCAGCAGGGAGAGCAAGAGGCCCAACTTGCCCCTAGGTCGGCTCTGCCCCGTCCCACACAGGCGGCCAGCCCAGCAGCAGCCTGGCAGTCTCTGGCTCCCCCGAGCTCTCTGCCGGTGTAGGGGGCAGGAACAGACGTGTGCATGTCGTTCTGCCTTGGCCTGGGAGTGTGTTCCCCCTGCCTGGCCCCCAGGCTCAGGGGCAAGGGCCCGGTGAGAGCACCACCCCGAAGCGCTTTTCTCCCGGGCTTGGGAGCATTGTGCGTGCCTGGCGGGAACAGCGGGCGGGAGTGCTTGCAAACCGGCCTTTCGAGGCAGACGGGGAGGTCTTCCAGCGGGAGAGTGCCGGTTGTGCTCAGACGCCCCACAGGCCAGGGGCAGGACCCAGCAGTGTCCCTGCCCCTGGCAGCATTGCCCAGACCTTCCTGGCCTCCGGGGGTACTGCCCCACCAAGGGGCAGGCTGCGGGGACTGGGTCCAGACATGCCCGGGCGCCTCCCCAGGCTCATCCCCGCTGGTGCCTTTCCCCTGGCCCTAGGCCTCGGTTGAGGACTCCTTGGAGAGGAGGTTGCTGGCAGGGGCTGTCTCCACACTGCAAGGTGCTGGAGCTCAGAGGGCCTCGTCCGAGGGAAGGGACCAGCAAGGGGCTGGATGCCCAGACCTCTTTGGCCCAGCAGCCTCAGGGCAGCAGGGAGAGCAAGAGGCCCAACTTGCCCCTAGGTCGGCTCTGCCCCTTCCCACACAGGCGGCCAGCCCAGCAGCTGCCTGACAGACTCTGGCTCCCCCGAGCTCTCTGCCGGTGCAGGGGGCAGATCAGACGTGTGCATGTGGTTCTGCCTTGTCCTGGGAGTGTGGACACCCTGCCTTGCCCCCAGGCTCAGGGGCAAGGTCCCGGAGAGAGCACCACCCTGAAGCGCTTTTCTCCCGGGCTTGGGAGCATTGTGCACGCCTGCTGGGAACAGTGGGCGGGAGCGCTTGCAAACCGGCCTTTGGAGGCAGCCGGGGAGGTCTTCCAGTGGGAGAGGGCCGGTTGTGCTCAGAGGCCCCACAGGCCAGGGGCAGGACGCAGCAGGGCCCCTGCCCCTGGCCAGCCTTGCCCAGACCTTCCTGGCCTCCGGGGGTACTGCCCCACCAAGGGGCAGGCTGCGGGGACTGGGTCCAGACATGCCCGGGCGCCTCCCCAGGCTCATCCCCGCTGGTGCCTTTCCCCTGGGCCTAGGCCTCGGTTGAGGCCTCCTTGGAGAGGAGGTTGCTGGCAGGGGCTGTCTCCACACTGCAAGGTGCTGGAGCTCAGAGGGCCTCGTCAGAGGGAAGGGACCAGTAAGGGGCTGGATGCCCAAGACGTCTTTGGCCCAGCAGCCTCAGGGCAGCAGGGAGAGCAAGAGGCCCAACATGCCCCTAGGGCGGCTCTGCCCCTTCCCACACAGGCGGCCAACTCAGCAGCTGCCTGACAGACTCTGTCTCCCCCAAGCTCTCTGCCGGTGCAGGGGACAGGAACAGACGTGGGCATGTGGTTCTGCCTTGGCCTGGGAGTGTGTTCCCGCTGCCTTGCCCCCAGGCTCAGGGGCAAGGGCCCGGAGAGAGCACCACCCCGAAGCACTTTTCTCCCGGGCTTGGGAGCATTGTGCGAGCCTGGCGTGAACAGCGGGCGGGAGTGTTTGCAAACAGGACTTTGGAGGCAGCCGTGGAGGTCTTCCAGTGGGAGAGGGCCGGTTGTGCTCAGAGGCCTCACAGGCCAGGGGCAGGACCCAGCAGGTCCCCTGCCCCTGGCCAGCCTTGCCCAGACCTTCCTGGCCTCCGGGGGTACTGCCCCACCAAGGGGCAGGCTGCGGGGACTGGGTCCAGACATGCCTGGGCGCCTCCCCAGGCTCATCCCCGCTGGTGCCTTTCCCCTGGGCATAGGCCTCGGTTGATGCCTCCTTGGAGAGGAGGTTGCTGGCAGGGGCTGTCTCCACACTGCAAGGTGCTGGAGCTCAGAGGGCCTCGTCAGCGGGAAGGGACCAGCAAGGGGCTGGATGCCCAAGACCTCTTTGGCCCAGCAGCCTCAGGGCAGCAGGGAGAGCAAGAGGCCCAACTTGCCCCTAGGTCGGCTCTGCCCCTTCCCACACAGGCAGCCAACCCAGCAGCTGCCTGATAGACTCTGGCTCCCCCGAGCTCTCTGCCGGTTCAGGGGTCAGGAACAGACGTGTGCATGTGGTTCTGCCTTGGTCTGGGAGTGTGGACCCACTGCCTGGACCCCAGGCTCAGGGGCAAGGGCCCGGAGAGAGCAACACCCCGAAGCGCTTTTCTCCTGGCCTTGGGAGCGTTGTGCGTGCCTGGCGGGAACAGCGGGCGGGAGTGTTGGCAAACCCGCCTTTGAAGGCAGCCGGGGAGGTCTTCCAGTGGGAGAGGGCCGGTTGTGCTCAGAGGCCCCACAGGCCAGGGGCAGGACCCAGCAGGGACCCTGCCCCTGGCCAGCCTTGCCCAGACCTTCCTGGCCTCCGGGGGTACTGCCCCACCAAGGGGCAGGCTGTGGGGACTGGGTCCAGACATGCCCGGGCCCCTCCACTGGCTCATCCCCGTTGGTGCCTTTCCCCTGGGCCTAGGCCTCGGTTGAGGCCTCCTTGGAGAGGAGGTTGCTGGCAGGGTCTGTCTCCACACTGCAAGGTGCTGGAGCTCAGAGGGCCTCGTCAGAGGGAAGGGACCAGCAAGGGGCTGGATGCCCAAGACCTCTTTGGCCCAGCAGCCTCAGGGCAGCAGGGAGAGCAAGAGGCCCAACTTGCCCCTAGGTCGGCTCTGCCCCTTCCCACACAGGCGGCCAGCCCAGCAGCTGCCTGACAGACTCTGGCTCCCCCCAGCTCTCTGCCGGTGGAGGGGGCAGGAACAGACGTGTGCATGTTTTTGTGCCTTGGCCTGGGACTGTGGATCCCCTGCCTGGCCCCCAGGCTCAGGGGCAAGGGCCCGGAGAGACCACCACCCCGAAGCGCTTTTCTCCCGGGCTTGGGAGCATTGTGCGCGCCTGGCGGGAACAGTGGGCGGGAGTGCTTGCAAACCGGCCTTTGGAGGCAGCCGGGGAGGTCTTCCAGTGGGAGAGGGCCGGTTGTGCTCAGAGGCCCCACAGGCCAGGGGCAGGACCCAGCAGGGCCCCTGCCCCTGGCCAGCCTTGCCCAGACCTTCCTGGCCTCCGGGGGTACTGCCCCACCAAGGGGCAGGCTGCGGGGATTGGGTCCAGACATGCCCGGGCGCCTCCCCAGGCTCATCCCCGCTGGTGCCTTTCCCCTGGGCCTAGGCCTCGGTTGAGGCCTCCTTGGAGAGGAGGTTGCCGGCAGGGGCTGTCTGCACACTGCAAGGTGCTGGAGCTCAGAGGGCCTCGTCAGAGGGAAAGGACCAGCAAAGGGCTGGATGCCCAAGACCTCTTTGACCCAGCAGCCTCAGGGCAGCAGGGAGAGCAAGAGGCCCAACTTGCCCCTAGGTCGGCTCTACCCCGTCCCACACAGGCAGCCAGCCCAGCAGCAGCCTGGCAGTCTCTGGCTCCCCCGAACTCTCTGCCGGTGTAGGGGGCAGGAAGAGACGTGTGCATGTCGTTCTGCCTTGGCCTGGGAGTGTGTTCCCCCTGCCTGTCCCCCAGGCTCAGGGGCAAGGGCCCGGAGAGAGCACCACCCCGAAGCGCTTTTCTCCCGGGCTTGGGAGCATTGTGCGTGCCTGGCGGGAACAGCGGGCGGGAGTGCTTGCAAACCGGCCTTTGGAGGCAGCCGGGGAGGTCTTCCAGCGGGAGAGTGCCGGTTGTGCTCAGACGCCCCACAGGCCAGGGGCAGGACCCAGCAGTGTCCCTGCCCCTGGCAGCCTTGCCCAGAACCTCCTGGCCTCCGGGGGTACTGCCCCACCAAGGGGCAGGCTGCGGGGACTGGGTCCAGACATGGCCGGGCGCCTCCCCAGGCTCATCCCCGCTGGTGCCTTTCCCCTGGGCCTAGGCCTCAGTTGAGGCCTCCTTGGAGAGGAGGTTGCTGGCAGGGGCTGTCTCCACACTGCAAGGTGCTGGAGCTCAGAGGGCCTCGTCAGAGGGAAGGGACCAGCAAGGGGCTGGATGCCCAAGACCTCTTTGGCCCAGCAGCCTCAGGGCAGCAGGGAGAGCAAGAGGCCCAACTTGCCCCTAGGTCGGCTCTGCCCCTTCCCACACAGGCGGCCAGCCCAGCAGCTGCCTGACAGACTCTGGCTCCCCCGAGCTCTCTGCCGGTGCAGGGGGCAGATCAGACGTGTGCATGTGGTTCTGCCTTGTCCTGGGAGTGTGGATCCCCTGCCTGGCCCCCAGGCTCAGGGGCAAGGGCCCGGAGAGACCACCACCCCGAAGCGCTTTTCTCCCGGGCTTGGGAGCATTGTGCGCGCCTGGCGGGAACAGTGGGCGGGAGTGCTTGCAAACCGGCCTTTGGAGGCAGCCGGGGAGGTCTTCCAGTGGGAGAGGGCCGGTTGTGCTCAGAGGCCCCACAGGCCAGGGGCAGGACCCAGCAGGGCCCCTGCCCCTGGCCAGCCTTGCCCAGACCTTCCTGGCCTCCGGGGGTACTGCCCCACCAAGGGGCAGGCTGCGGGGATTGGGTCCAGACATGCCCGGGCGCCTCCCCAGGCTCATCCCCGCTGGTGCCTTTCCCCTGGGCCTAGGCCTCGGTTGAGGCCTCCTTGGAGAGGAGGTTGCCGGCAGGGGCTGTCTGCACACTGCAAGGTGCTGGAGCTCAGAGGGCCTCGTCAGAGGGAAAGGACCAGCAAAGGGCTGGATGCCCAAGACCTCTTTGACCCAGCAGCCTCAGGGCAGCAGGGAGAGCAAGAGGCCCAACTTGCCCCTAGGTCGGCTCTACCCCGTCCCACACAGGCAGCCAGCCCAGCAGCAGCCTGGCAGTCTCTGGCTCCCCCGAACTCTCTGCCGGTGTAGGGGGCAGGAACAGACGTGTGCATGTCGTTCTGCCTTGGCCTGGGAGTGTGTTCCCCCTGCCTGTCCCCCAGGCTCAGGGGCAAGGGCCCGGAGAGAGCACCACCCCGAAGCGCTTTTCTCCCGGGCTTGGGAGCATTGTGCGTGCCTGGCGGGAACAGCGGGCGGGAGTGCTTGCAAACCGGCCTTTGGAGGCAGCCGGGGAGGTCTTCCAGCGGGAGAGTGCCGGTTGTGCTCAGACGCCCCACAGGCCAGGGGCAGGACCCAGCAGTGTCCCTGCCCCTGGCAGCCTTGCCCAGAACCTCCTGGCCTCCGGGGGTACTGCCCCACCAAGGGGCAGGCTGCGGGGACTGGGTCCAGACATGGCCGGGCGCCTCCCCAGGCTCATCCCCGCTGGTGCCTTTCCCCTGGGCCTAGGCCTCAGTTGAGGCCTCCTTGGAGAGGAGGTTGCTGGCAGGGGCTGTCTCCACACTGCAAGGTGCTGGAGCTCAGAGGGCCTCGTCAGAGGGAAGGGACCAGCAAGGGGCTGGATGCCCAAGACCTCTTTGGCCCAGCAGCCTCAGGGCAGCAGGGAGAGCAAGAGGCCCAACTTGCCCCTAGGTCGGCTCTGCCCCTTCCCACACAGGCGGCCAGCCCAGCAGCTGCCTGACAGACTCTGGCTCCCCCGAGCTCTCTGCCGGTGCAGGGGGCAGATCAGACGTGTGCATGTGGTTCTGCCTTGTCCTGGGAGTGTGGACACCCTGCCTTGCCCCCAGGCTCAGGGGCAAGGGCCCGGAAAGAGCACCACCCTGAAGCGCTTTTCTCCCGGGCTTGGGAGCATTGTGCACGCCTGCTGGGAACAGTGGGCGGGAGCGCTTGCAAACCGGCCTTTGGAGGCAGCCGGGGAGGTCTTCCAGTGGGAGAGGGCCGGTTGTGCTCAGAGGCCCCACAGGCCAGGGGCAGGACGCAGCAGGGCCCCTGCCCCTGGCCAGCCTTGCCCAGACCTTCCTGGCCTCCGGGGGTACTGCCCCACCAAGGGGCAGGCTGCGGGGCCTGGGTCCAGACATGCCCGGGCGCCTCCCCAGGCTCATCCCTGCTGGTGCCTTTCCCCTGGGCCTAGGCCTCGGTTGAGGCCTCCTTGGAGAGGAGGTTGCTGGCAGGGGCTGTCTCCACACTGCAAGGTGCTGGAGCTCAGAGGGCCTCGTCAGAGGGAAGGGACCAGCAAGGGGCTGGATGCCCAAGACCTCTTTGGCCCAGCAGCCTCAGGGCAGCAGGGAGAGCAAGAGGCCCAACTTGCCCCTAGGGCGGCTCTGCCCCTTCCCACACAGGCGGCCAACCCAGCAGCTGCCTGCCAGACTCTGGCTCCCCCAAGCTCTCTGCCGGTGCAGGGGACAGGAACAGACGTGGGCATGTGGTTCTGCCTTGGCCTGGGAGTGTATTCCCCCTGCCTTGCCCCCAGGCTCAGGGGCAAGGGCCCGGAGAGAGCACCACCCCGAAGCGCTTTTCTCCCGGGCTTGGGAGCGTTGTGCGAGCCTGCTGGGAACAGTGGGCGGGAGTGTTTGCAAACAGGACTTTGGAGGCAGCCGTGGAGGTTTTCCAGTGGGAGAGGGCCGGTTGTGCTCAGAGGCCTCACAGGCCAGGGGCAGGACCCAGCAGGTCCCCTGCCCCTGGCCAGCCTTGCCCAGACCTTCCTGGCCTCCGGGGGTACTGCCCCACCAAGGGGCAGGCTGCAGGGACTGGGTCCAGACATGCCTGGGCGCCTCCCCTGGCTCATCCCCGTTGGTGCCTTTCCCCTGGGCATAGGCCTCGGTTGATGCCTCCTTGGAGAGGAGGTTGCTGGCAGGGGCTGTCTCCACACTGCAAGGTGCTGGAGCTCAGAGGGCCTCGTCAGCGGGAAGGGACCAGCAAGGGGCTGGAAGCCCAAGACCTCTTTGGCCCAGCAGCCTCAGGGCAGCAGGGAGAGCAAGAGGCCCAACTTGCCCCTAGGTCGGCTCTGCCCCTTCCCACACAGGCAGCCAACCCAGCAGCTGCCTGATAGACTCTGGCTCCCCCGAGCTCTCTGCCGGTTCAGGGGTCAGGCACAGACGTGTGCATGTGGTTCTGCCTTGGTCTGGGAGTGTGGACCCACTGCCTGGACCCCAGGCTCAAGGGCAAAGGCCCGGAGAGAGCAACACCCCGAAGCGCTTTTCTCCTGGCCTTGGGAGCGTTGTGCGTGCCTGGCGGGAACAGCGGGCGGGAGTGTTGGCAAACCCGCCTTTGAAGGCAGCCGGGGAGGTCTTCCAGTGGGAGTGGGCCGGTTGTGCTCAGAGGCCCCACAGGCCAGGGGCAGGACCCAGCAGGGACCCTGCCCCTGGCCAGCCTTGCCCAGACCTTCCTGGCCTCCGGGGGTACTGCCCCACCAAGGGGCAGGCTGCGGGGACTGGGTCCTGATATGCCCGTGCGCCTCCACTCTCTCATCCCCGCTGGTGCCTTTCCCCTGGGCCTAGGCCTCGGTTGAGGCCTCCTTGGAGAGGAGGTTGCTGGCAGGGTCTGTCTCCACACTGCAAGCTGCTGGAGCTCAGAGGGCCTCGTCAGAGGGAAGGGACCAGCAAGGGGCTGGATGCCCAAGACCTCTTTGGCACAGCAGCCTCAGGGCAGCAGGGAGAGCAAGAGGCCCAACTTGCCCCTAGGGCGGCTCTGCCCCTTCCCACACAGGCGGCCAGCCCAGCAGCTGCCTGACAGACTCTGGCTCCCCCCTGCTCTCTGCCGGTAGAGGGGGCAGGAACAGACGTGTGCATGTGGTTCTGCCTTGGCCTGGGACTGTGGATCCCCTGCCTGGCCCCCAGGCTCAGGGGCAGGGGCCCGGAGAGACCACCACCCCGAAGCGCTTTTCTCCTGGGCTTGGGAGCATTGTGCGTGCCTGGCGGGAACAGCGGGCAGGAGTGTTGGCAAACTGGCTTTTGGAGGCAGCCGGGGAGGTCTTCCAGCGGGAGAGGGCCGGTTGTGCTCAGAGGCCCTACAGGCCAGGGGCAGGACCCAGCAGGGCCCCTGCCCCTGGCCAGCCTTGCCCAGACCTTCCTGGCCTCCGGGGGTACTGCCCCACCAAGGGGCAGGCTGCGGGGACTGGGTCCAGACATGCCCGGGCGCCTCCCCAGGCTCATCCCCGCTGGTGCCTTTCCCCTGGGCCTAGGCCTCGGTTGAGGCCTCCTTGGAGAGGAGGTTGCTGGCAGGGGCTGTCTCCACACTGCAAGGTGCTGGAGCTCAGAGGGCCTCATCAGAGGGAAGGGACCAGCAAGGGGCTGGATGCCCAAGACCTCTTTGGCCCAGCAGCCTCAGGGCAGCAGGGAGAGCAAGAGGCCCAACTTGCCCCTAGGTCGGCTCTGCCCCTTCCCACACAGGCGGCCAGCCCAGCAGCTGCCTGACAGACTCTGGCTCCCCCGAGCTCTCTGCCGGTGCAGGGGGCAGATCAGTCGTGTGCATGTGGTTCTGCCTTGGCCTGGGAGTGTGGACACCCTGCCTTGCCCCCACGCTCAGGGGCAAGGGCCCGGAGAGAGCACCACCCCGAAGCGCTTTTCTCCCGGGCTTGGGAGCATTGTGCACGCCTGCTGGGAACAGTGGGCGGGAGCGCTTGCAAACCGGCCTTTGGAGGCAGCCGGGGAGGTCTTCCAGTGGGAGAGGGCCGGTTGTGCTCAGAGGCCCCACAGGCCAAGGGCAGGACGCAGCAGGGCCCCTGCCCCTGGCCAGCCTTGCCCAGACCTTCCTGGCCTCCGGGGGTACTGCCCCACCAAGGGGCAGGCTGCGGGGACTGGGTCCAGACATGCTCGGGCGCCTCCCCTGGCTCATCCCCGCTGGTGCCTTTCCCCTGGGCCTAGGCCTCGGTTGAGGCCTCCTTGGAGAGGAGGTTGCTGGCAGGGGCTGTCTCCACACTACAAGGTGCTGCAGCTCAGAGAGCCTCGTCAGAGAGAAGGGACAGGAAAGGGCTGGATGCCCAAGACATCTTTGGCCCAGCAGCCTCAGGGCAGCAGGGAGAGCAAGAGGCCCAACTTGCCCCTAGGTCGGCTCTGCCCCTTCCCACACAGGCGGCTAACCCAGCAGCTGCCTGACAGACTCTGGCTCCCCCAAGCTCTCTGCCGGTGCAGGGGACAGGAACAGATGTGGGCATGTGGTTCTGCCTTGGCCTGGGAGTGTGTTCTCCCTGCCTTGCCCCCAGGCTCATGGGCAAGGGCCCGGAGAGAGCACCACACCGAAGCGCTTTTCTCCCCGGCTTGGGAGCTTTGTGCATTCCTGACGTGAACAGCGGGCGGGAGTGTTGCAAACAGGACTTTGGAGGCAGCCGGGGAGGTCTTCCAGTGGGAGAGGGCCGGTTGTGCTCAGAGGCCCCACAGGCCAGGGTCAGGACCCAGCAGGGCCCCTGCCCCTGGCCAGACTTGCCCAGACCTTCCTGGCCTCCGGGGGTACTGCCCCACCAAGGGGCAGGCTGAGGAGACTGGGTCCAGACATGTCTGTGCGCCTCCCCAGGATCATCCCCGCTGGTGCCTTTCCCCTGGTTGTAGGCCTCGGTTGAGGACTCTTTGGAGAGGAGGTTGCTGACAGGGGCTGTCTCCACACTGCAAGGTGCTGGAGCTCAGAGGGCCTCGTCAGAGGGAAGGCACCAGCAAAGCCCTGGATGCCCAAGACCTCTTTGACCCAGCAGCCTCAGGGCAGCAGGGAGAGCAAGAGGCCCAACATGCCCCTAGGTCGGCTCTGCCCCGTACCACACAGGCAGCCAGCCCAGCAGCAGCCTGGCAGTCTCTGGCTCCCCCGAGCTCTCTGCTGGTGTAGGGGGCAGGAACACACGTGTGCATGTGGTTCTGCCTTGGTCTGGGAGTGTGGACCCACTGCCTGGACCCCAGGCTCAGGGGCAAGGGCCCGGAGAGAGCAACACCCCGAAGCGCTTTTCTCCCGGGCTTGGGAGCATTGTGCGTGCTTTGTGGGAACAGTGGGCGGGAGTGCTTGCAAACCGGCCTTTGGAGGCAGCCGGGGAGGTCTTCCATTGGGAGAGGGCCGGTTGTGCTCAGAGGCCCCACAGGCCAGGGGCCGGACCCAGCAGGTCCCCTGCCCCTGGCCAGCCTTTCCCAGACCTTCCTGGCCTCAGGGGTACTGCCCCACCAAGGGGCAGGCTGCGGGGACTGGGTCCAGACATGCCCGGGCGCTTCCCCAGGCTCATCCCCACTGGTGCCTTTCCCCTGGGCCTAGGCCTCGGTTTAGGCCTCTTGGAGAGGAGGTTGCTGGCAGGGGCTGTCTCCACACTGCAAGGTGCTGGAGCTCAGAGGGCCTCGTCAGAGGGAAGGGACCAGCAAGGGGCTGGACGCCCAAGACCTCTTAGGCCCAGCAGCCTCAGGGCAGCAGGGAGAGCAAGAGGCACAACTTGCCCCTAGGTCGGCTCTGCCCCTTCCCACACAGGCGGCTAGCCCAGCAGCTGCCTGACATACTCTGGCTCCCCCGAGCTCTTTGCCGGTGCAGGGGGCAGATCAGAGGTGTGCATGTGGTTCTGACTTGGCCTGGGATTGTGGACACCGTGCCTTGCCCCCAGGCTCAGGAGCAAGGGCCCGGAGAGAGCACCACCCCGAAGCGCTTTTCTCCCGGGCTTGGGAGCATTGTACACGCCTGCTGGGAACAGTGGGCGGGAGCGCTTGCAAACCGGCCTTTGGAGGCAGCCGGGCAGGTCTTCCAGTGGGAGAGTGCCGGTTGTGCTCAGAGGCCCCACAGGCCAGGGGCAGGGCCCAGCAGTGTCCCTGCCCCTGGCAGCTTTGCCCAGACCTTCCTGGCCTCCGGGGGTACTGCCCCACCAAGGGGCAGGCTGCAGGGACTGGGTCCAGACATGCCAGTGCGCCTCCACTGGCTCATCCCCGCTGGTGCCTTTCCCCTGGGCCTAGGCCTCGGTTGAGGCCTCCTTGGAGAGGAGGTTGCTGGCAGGGGCTGTCTCCACACTGCAAGGTGCTAGAGCTCAGAGGGCCTCGTCAGAGGGAAGGGACGAGCAAGGGGCTGGATGCCCAAGACCTCTATGGCCCAGCAGCCTCAGGGCAGCAGGGAGAGGAAGAGGCCCAACTTGCCCCTAGGTCGGCTCTGCCCCTTCCCACACAGGCGGCCAGCCCAGCAGCTGCCTGACAGACTCTGGCTCCCCCGAGCTCTCTGCCGGTGCAGGGGTCAGGAACAGACGTGTGCATGTGGTTCTGCCTTGGCCTGGGAGTGTGGACCCCCTGCCTGGCCCCCAGGCTCAGGGGCAAGGGCCCGGAGAGAGCACCACCCCGAAGCGCTTTTCTCCCGGGCTTGGGAGCATTGTGCGTGCCTGGCGGGAACAGCGGGCATGAGTTCTTGCAAACTGTCCTTTGGAGGCAGCCGGGGAGGTCTTCCAAGGGCCCGGACTGATCACCACCCCAAAATGCTTTTCTCCCGGGCTTGGGAGCATTGTGCGCGGCTGTCGGGAACAGCGGACATGAGTGCTTGCAAACCGGCCTTTGGAGGCAGCCCGGGAGGTCTTCCAAGGGCCCGGAGAGAGCACTACCCCAAAATGCTTTTCTTCCGGGCTTGGGAGCATTGTGCGCGCGTGGCGGGAACAGCAGGCAGGAGTGCTTGCAAACCGGCCTTTGGAGGCAGCCGGGGAGGTCTTCCAAGGGCCTGGAGAGAGCACCACCTCGAAGCGCTTTTCTCTCGGGTTTTGGAGCATTGTGTGCGGCTGGTGGGACAGCGGGAGGGAATTCTTGCAAACCGGCCTTTGGCGGCAGCCAGAGAAGTCTTCCAAGGGCGCGGAGAGAGCACCACCCCGAAGCGCTTTTCTCCGGGGTTTTGGAACATTGTGTGTGCCTGGCGGGAACAGCGAGTGGGAATGCTTGCAAACCGGCCTTTGGGGGCAGCCGGTGAGGTCCTCCATGGTCCCTGAGAGAACACCACCCCGAAGCGCTTTTCTCACGGTCTTGGGAGCATTGTGCGTGGCTGGCGGGAACAGCGGGCATGAGTGCTTGCAAACTGTCCTTTGGAGGCAGCCGGGGAGGTCTTCCAAGGGCCGGACTGATCACCACCCCAAAATGCTTTTCTCTCGGGCTTGGGAGCATTGTGCGCGGCTGTCGGGAACAACGGACATGAATGCTTGCAAACCGGCCTTTGGAGGCAGCCCGGGAGGTCTTCCAAGGGCCCGGAGAGAGCACCACCCCAAAATGCTTTTCTCCCGGGCTTGGGAGCATTGTGCGTGGATGGCGGAAGCAGCGGGAATGAGTACTTACAAACCGGCCTTTGGGGGCAGCCGGGGAGGTCTTGAAAGTGCCCGGAGAGAGCACCACCCCGAAGCGCTTTTCTCCCGGGCTTGGGAACATTGTGCGCGGCTGGCGGGAACAGCAGGCAGGACTGCTTGCAAACTGGCCTTTGGAGGCAGCCGGGGAGGTCTTCCAAGGGCCCGGAGAGAGCACCACCCCGAAGCGCTTTTCTCCCGGGCTTGGGAGCATTGTGCGCGGCTGGTGGGAACAACGGGCATGAGTGCTTGCAAACCGGCCTTTGGAGGCAGCCGGGGACGTCTTCCAAGGGCCCGGAGAGAGCACCACCCCGAAGCGCTCTTCTCCCGGGCTTGGGAGCATTGTGCGCGGCTGGCGGGAACAGCAGGCAGGACTGCTTGCAAACTGGCCTTTGGAGGCAGCCGGGGAGGTCTTCCAAGGGCCCGGAGTGAGCACCACCCCAAAATGCTTTTCTCCCGGGCTTGGGAGCATTGTGCGCGGCTGGTGGGAACATGGGCATGAGTGCTTGCAAACCGGCCTTTGGAGGCAGCCGGGGACGACTTCCAAGGGCCCGGAGAGATCACCACCCCGAAGCACTTTTCTCCCGGGCTTGGGAGCATTGTGCGTGGCTGGCGGGAACAGCAGGAAGGAGTCCTTGCAAACCGGCCTTTGGAGGCAGCGGGGGAGGTCTTCCAAGGGCCTGTAGAGAGCACCACCCCGAAGCGCTTTTCTCCCGGGCTTGGGAGTATTGTGCGCGGGTGGCGGGAACAGCAGGCAGGAGTGCTTGAAAACCGGCCTTTGCAGGCAGCCGGGGAGGTCTTCCAAGGGCCCGGTGTGAGCACCACCCCAAAAAGCTTTTCTCCCGGGCTTGGGAGCATTGTGCGCGGCTGGTGGGAACAGCGGGCATGAGTGCTTGCAAACTGGCCACTGGAGGCAGCCGGGGAGGTCTTCCAAGGGCCTGTAGAGAGCACCACCCCAAAATGCTTCTCTCCCGGGCTTGGGAGCATTGTGCGTGGCTGTCGGGAACAGCAGGAAGGAGTCCTTGCAAACCGGCCTTTGGAGGCAGCCGGGGAGGTCTTCCAATGGCCTGTAGAGAGCACCACCCCGAAGCGCTTTTCTCCCGGGCTTAGGAGCATTGTGCGCAGGTGGCGGGAACAGCAGGCAGGAGTGCTTGAAAACTGGCCTTTGGAGGCAGCCGGGGAGGTCTTCCAGGGCCCGGTGTGAGCACCACCCCAAAAAGCTTTTCTCCCGGGCTTGGGAGCATTGTGCGCGGCTGGTGGGAACAGCGGACATGAGTGCTTGCAAACTGGCCATTGGAGGCTGCCGGGGAGGTCTTCCAAGGGCCCGGAGTGAGCACCAACCCAAAATGCTTTTCTCCCGGGCTTGGGAGCATTGTGCGTGGCTGGCGGGAACAGCAGGAAGGAGTCCTTGCAAACCGGCCTTTGGAGGCAGCCGGGGAGGTCTTCCAAGGGCCTGTAGAGAGCACCACCCCGAAGCGCTTTTCTCCCGCGCTTGGGAGCATTCTGCGCGGGTGGCGGGAACAGCAGGCAGGAGTGCTTGAAAACCGTCCTTTGGAGACAGCCGGGGAGGTCTTCCAGGGCCCGGTGTGAGCACCACCCCAAAATGCTTTTCTCCCGGGCTTGGGAGCATTGTGCGCGGATGGCGGGAACAGCAGGAAGGAGTCCTTGCAAACCGGCCTTTGGAGGCAGCCGGGGAGGTCTTCCAAGGGCCTGTAGAGAGCACCACCCCGAAGCGCTTTTCTCCCGGGCTTGGGAGCATTGTGTGCGGGTGGCGGGAACAGCAGGCAGGAGTGCTTGAAAACCGTCCTTTGGAGGCAGCCGGGGAGGTCTTCCAGGGCCCGGTGTGAGCACCACCCCAAAATGCTTTTCTCCCGGGCTTGGGAGCATTGTGCGCGGATGGCGGGAACAGCGAGTGGGAGTGCTTGCAAACCGGCCTTTGGGGGCACCCCGGGAGGTCTTCCATGGGCACGGAGAGAACAGCACCCCGAAGCGCTTTTCTCCGGGGTTTTGGAGGATTGTGCGTGGCTGGCGGGAACAGCGAGTGGGAGTGCTTGCAAACCGGCCTTTGGGGGCAGCCAGGGAGGTCCTCCATTGGCACGGAGAGAACACCACCCCGAAGCGCTTTTCTCCCGGTCTTGGGAGCATTGTGCGAGGCTGGCGGGAACAGCGGGCGGGAGTGCTTGCAAACCGGCCTTTGGAGGCAGCTTGGGAGGTCTTCCAAGGGCCCGGAGAGAGCACCATCCCGAAGCACTTTTCTCACGGAATTGGGAGCATTGTTCGCGGCTGTCGGGAACAGAGGACATGAGTGCTTGCAAACCGGCCTTTAGAGGCAGCCGGGGAGTCTTCCAAGGGCCCGGAGAGAGACCACCCCAAAATGCTTTTCTCCCGGGCTTGGGAGCATTGTGTGCGGCTGGCGGGTCAGCGGGAGGGAGTTCTCGAAAACCAGCCTTTGGAGGCAGCCGGGGAGGTCTTCCAAGGGCCAGGAGAGAGCACCACCCCGAAGCGCTTTTCTCCCGGGCTTGGGAGCATTGTGCGCGGCTGGCGGGAACAGCGGGATTGAGTGCTTGCAAACTGGCCTTTGGAGGCAGCCGGGGAGGTCTTCCAAGGGCCGGGAGAGAGCACCACCCCGAAGCGCTTTTCTCCTAGGCTTGGGAGCATTGTGCGCGGCTGGCGGGAACAGCGGGCATGAGTGCTTGCAAACCGGCCTTTGGAGACAAACGGGGAGGTCTTCCAAGGGCCCGTAGAGAGCACCACCCCGAAGCGCTTTTCTCCCGTGATTGGGAGCATTGTGTGCGGCTGGCGGGACAGCGGGAGGGAGTACTTGAAATCCAGCCTTTGGAGGCAGCCGGGGAGGTCTTCCAAGGGCCGGGAGAGAGCACCACCCTGAAGGGCTTTTCTCCTGGGCTTGGAGCATTTGCACGGATGGCGGGAACAGCGAGTGGGAGTGCTTGCAAACCGGCATTTGGGGGCAGCCCGGGAGGTCTTTCTTGGGCCCAGAGAGAACACCACCCTGAAACGCTTTTCTCCCGGGCTTGGGAGCATTGTGCGCGGGTGGCGGGAACAGCAGGCAGAAGTGCTTGCAAACCGGCCTTGGAGGCAGCCGGGGAGGTCTTCCAAAGCCCGGAGTGAGCACCACCCCAAAATGCTTTTCTCCCGGGCTTGGGAGCATTGTGCGCAGCTGGCGTGAACAGCGGGATTGAGTGCTTGCAATCCAGCCTTTGGAGGCAGCCGGGGAGGTCTTCCAGCGGGAGAGTGCCAGTTGTTCTCAGAGGCCCCACAGGCCAGGGGCAGGACCCAGCAGTGTCCCTGCATCTGGCAGCATTGCCCAGACCTTCCTGGCCTCCGGGGGTACTGCCCCACCAAGGGGCAGGCTGCGGGGCCTGGGTCCAGACATGCCCGGGCGCCTCCCCAGGCTCATCCCCGCTGGTGCCTTTCCCCTGGGCCTAGGCCTCGGTTGAGGCCTCCTTGGAGAGGAGGTTGCCGGCAGGGGCTGTCTGCACACTGCAAGGTGCTGGAGCTCAGAGGGCCTCGTCAGAGGGAAAGGACCAGCAAAGGGCTGGATGCCCAAGACCTCTTTGACCCAGCAGCCTCAGGGCAGCAGGGAGAGCAAGAGGCCCAACTTGCCCCTAGGTCGGCTCTACCCCGTCCCACACAGGCAGCCAGCCCAGCAGCAGCCTGGCAGTCTCTGGCTCTCCCGAACTCTCTGCCGGTGTAGGGGGCAGGAACAGACGTGTGCATGTCGTTCTGCCTTGGCCTGGGAGTGTGTTCCCCCTGCCTGTCCCCCAGGCTCAGGGGCAAGGGCCCGGAGAGAGCACCACCCCGAAGCGCTTTTCTCCCGGGCTTGGGAGCATTGTGCGTGCTTTGTGGGAACAGTGGGCGGGAGTGCTTGCAAACCGGCCTTTGGAGGCAGCCGGGGAGGTCTTCCATTGGGAGAGGGCCGGTTGTGCTCAGAGGCCCCACAGGCCAGGGGCCGGACCCAGCAGGTCCCCTGCCCCTGGCCAGCCTTTCCCAGACCTTCCTGGCCTCAGGGGTACTGCCCCACCAAGGGGCAGGCTGCGGGGACTGGGTCCAGACATGCCCGGGCGCTTCCCCAGGCTCATCCCCACTGGTGCCTTTCCCCTGGGCCTAGGCCTCGGTTTAGGCCTCTTGGAGAGGAGGTTGCTGGCAGGGGCTGTCTCCACACTGCAAGGTGCTGGAGCTCAGAGGGCCTCGTCAGAGGGAAGGGACCAGCAAGGGGCTGGACGCCCAAGACCTCTTAGGCCCAGCAGCCTCAGGGCAGCAGGGAGAGCAAGAGGCACAACTTGCCCCTAGGTCGGCTCTGCCCCTTCCCACACAGGCGGCTAGCCCAGCAGCTGCCTGACATACTCTGGCTCCCCCGAGCTCTTTGCCGGTGCAGGGGGCAGATCAGAGGTGTGCATGTGGTTCTGACTTGGCCTGGGATTGTGGACACCGTGCCTTGCCCCCAGGCTCAGGAGCAAGGGCCCGGAGAGAGCACCACCCCGAAGCGCTTTTCTCCCGGGCTTGGGAGCATTGTACACGCCTGCTGGGAACAGTGGGCGGGAGCGCTTGCAAACCGGCCTTTGGAGGCAGCCGGGCAGGTCTTCCAGTGGGAGAGTGCCGGTTGTGCTCAGAGGCCCCACAGGCCAGGGGCAGGGCCCAACAGTGTCCCTGCCCCTGGCAGCTTTGCCCAGACCTTCCTGGCCTCCGGGGGTACTGCCCCACCAAGGGGCAGGCTGCAGGGACTGGGTCCAGACATGCCAGTGCGCCTCCACTGGCTCATCCCCGCTGGTGCCTTTCCCCTGGGCCTAGGCCTCGGTTGAGGCCTCCTTGGAGAGGAGGTTGCTGGCAGGGGCTGTCTCCACACTGCAAGGTGCTAGAGCTCAGAGGGCCTCGTCAGAGGGAAGGGACGAGCAAGGGGCTGGATGCCCAAGACCTCTATGGCCCAGCAGCCTCAGGGCAGCAGGGAGAGGAAGAGGCCCAACTTGCCCCTAGGTCGGCTCTGCCCCTTCCCACACAGGCGGCCAGCCCAGCAGCTGCCTGACAGACTCTGGCTCCCCCGAGCTCTCTGCCGGTGCAGGGGTCAGGAACAGACGTGTGCATGTGGTTCTGCCTTGGCCTGGGAGTGTGGACCCCCTGCCTGGCCCCCAGGCTCAGGGGCAAGGGCCCGGAGAGAGCACCACCCCGAAGCGCTTTTCTCCCGAGCTTGGGAGCATTGTGCGCACTTGGTGGGAACAGTGGGCGGGAGTGCTTGCAAACCGGCCTTTGGAGGCAGCCGGGGAGGTCTTCCAGTGGGAGAGGGCCGGTTGTGCTCAGAGGCCCCACAGGCCAGGGGAAGGGCCCAGCAGGGCCCCTGCCCCTGGCCAGCCTTGCCCAGACCTTCCTGCCTCCGGGGTTACAGCCCCACCAAGGGGCAGGCTGCGGGGACTGGGTCCAGACATGCCCGGGCGCCTCCCCAGGCTCATCCCCGCTGGTGCCTTTCCCCTGGGCCTAGGCCTCGGTTGAGGCCTCCTTGGAGAGGAGGTTGCTGGCAGGGGCTGTCTCCACACTGCAAGGTGCTGGAGCTCAGAGGGCCTCGTCAGAGGGAAGGGACCAGCAAGGTGCTGGATGCCGAAGACCTCTTTGGCCCAGCAGCCTCAGGGCAGCAGGGAGAGGAAGAGGCCCAACTTGCCCCTAGGTCGGCTCTGCCCCTTCCCACACAGGCGGCCAGCCCAGCAGCTGCCTGACAGACTCTGGCTCCTCCGAGCTCTCTGCCGGTGCAGGGGACAGGAACAGACGTGGGCATGTGGTTCTGCTTTGGTCTGGGAGTGTGGACCCACTGCCTGGCCCCCACGCTCAGGGGCAAGGGCCCGGAGAGAGCAACACCCCAAAGCGCTTTGCTCCCGGGCTTGGGAGCATTGTGCGTGCCTGGCGGGAACAGCGGGCGGGGGTGTTGGCAAACCGGCCTTTGGAGGCAGCCGGGGAGGTCTTCCAGTGGGAGAGGGCCGGTTGTGCTCAGAGGCCCCACAGGCCAGGGGCAGGGCCCAGCAGGGCCCCTGCCCCTGGCCAGCCTTGCCCAGACCTTCCTGGCCTCCGGGGGTACTGCCCCACCAAGGGGCAGGCTGCGGGGACTGGGTCCAGACATGCCCGGGCGCCTCCCCAGGCTCTTCCCCGCTGGTGCCTTTCCCCTGGGGCTAGGCCTCGGTTGAGGCCTCCTTGGAGAGGAGGTTGCTGGCAGGGGCTGTCTCCACACTGCAAGGTGCTGGAGCTCAGAGGGCCTCGTCAGAGGGAAGGGACCAGCAAGGGGCTGGATGCCCAAGACCTCTTTGGCCCAGCAGCCTCAGGGCAGCAGGGAGAGCAGAGGCCCAACTTGCCCCTAGGTCGGCTCTGCCACTTCCCACACAGGCGGCCAGCCCAGCAGCTGCCTGAGAGTCTCTGGCTCCCCCGAGCTCTCTGCCGGTGTAGGGGGCAGGAACAGACGTGTGCATGTCGTTCTCCCTTGGCCTGGGAGTGTGTTCCACCTGCCTGGCCCCCAGGCTCAGGGGCAAGGGCCCGAGGAGAGCACCACCCCGAAGCACTTTTCTCCCGGGCTTGGGAGCATTGTGCGTGCCTGGCGGGAACAGCGGGTGGGAGTGCTTGCAAACAGGCCTTTGGAGGCAGACGGGGAGGTCTTCCAGCGGGAGGGTGCCGGTTGTGCTCAGACGCCCCACAGGCCAGGGGCAGGACCCAGCAGTGTCCCTGCCCCTCTCAGCCTTGCCCAGACCTTCCTGGCCTCCGGGGGTACTGCCCCACCAAGGGGCAGGCTGCGGGGACTGGGTCCAGACATGCCCGGGCGCCTCCCCAGGCTCATCCCCGCTGGTGCCTTTCCCCTGGGCCCAGGCCTCGGTTGAGGCCTCCTTGGAGAGGAGGTTGCTGGCAGGGGCTGTCTCCACACTGCAAGGTGCTGGAGCACAGAGGGCCTCGTCAGAGGGAAGGGACCAGCAAGGGGCTGGATGCCCAAGACCTCTTTGGCCCAGCAGCCTCAGGGCAGCAGGGAGAGCAAGAGGCCCAACTTGCCCCTAGGTCGGCTCTGCCCCTTTCCACACAGGCCGCCAACCCAGCAGCTGCCTGGCATACTCTGGCTCCCCCGAGCTCTCTGCCGATGCAGGGACCAGGAACAGACGTTTGCATGTGGTTCTGCCTTGGCCTGGGAGTGTGTTCCCCCTGCATTGCCCCCAGGCTCAGGGGCAAGGGCCCGGTGAGAGCACCACCCCGAAGCGCTTTTCTCCCGGGCTTGGGAGCATTGTGCGTGCCTGGCGGGAACAGCGGGCATGAGTTCTTGCAAACTGTCCTTTGGAGGCAGCCGGGGAGGTCTTCCAAGGGCCCGGACTGATCACCACCCCAAAATGCTTTTCTCCCGGGCTTGGGAGCATTGTGCGCGGCTGTCGGGAACAGCGGACATGAGTGCTTGCAAACCGGCCTTTGGAGGCAGCCCGGGAGGTCTTCCAAGGGCCCGGAGAGAGCACTACCCCAAAATGCTTTTCTTCCGGGCTTGGGAGCATTGTGCGCGCGTGGCGGGAACAGCAGGCAGGAGTGCTTGCAAACCGGCCTTTGGAGGCAGCCGGGGAGGTCTTCCAAGGGCCTGGAGAGAGCACCACCTCGAAGCGCTTTTCTCTCGGGTTTTGGAGCATTGTGTGCGGCTGGTGGGACAGCGGGAGGGAATTCTTGCAAACCGGCCTTTGGCGGCAGCCAGAGAAGTCTTCCAAGGGCGCGGAGAGAGCACCACCCCGAAGCGCTTTTCTCCGGGGTTTTGGAACATTGTGTGTGCCTGGCGGGAACAGCGAGTGGGAATGCTTGCAAACCGGCCTTTGGGGGCAGCCGGTGAGGTCCTCCATGGTCCCTGAGAGAACACCACCCCGAAGCGCTTTTCTCACGGTCTTGGGAGCGTTGTGCGTGGCTGGCGGGAACAGCGGGCATGAGTGCTTGCAAACTGTCCTTTGGAGGCAGCCGGGGAGGTCTTCCAAGGGCCGGACTGATCACCACCCCAAAATGCTTTTCTCTCGGGCTTGGGAGCATTGTGCGCGGCTGTCGGGAACAACGGACATGAATGCTTGCAAACCGGCCTTTGGAGGCAGCCCGGGAGGTCTTCCAAGGGCCCGGAGAGAGCACCACCCCAAAATGCTTTTCTCCCGGGCTTGGGAGCATTGTGCGTGGATGGCGGAAGCAGCGGGAATGAGTACTTACAAACCGGCCTTTGGGGGCAGCCGGGGAGGTCTTGAAAGTGCCCGGAGAGAGCACCACCCCGAAGCGCTTTTCTCCCGGGCTTGGGAACATTGTGCGCGGCTGGCGGGAACAGCAGGCAGGACTGCTTGCAAACTGGCCTTTGGAGGCAGCCGGGGAGGTCTTCCAAGGGCCCGGAGAGAGCACCACCCCGAAGCGCTTTTCTCCCGGGCTTGGGAGCATTGTGCGCGGCTGGTGGGAACAACGGGCATGAGTGCTTGCAAACCGGCCTTTGGAGGCAGCCGGGGACGTCTTCCAAGGGCCCGGAGAGAGCACCACCCCGAAGCGCTCTTCTCCCGGGCTTGGGAGCATTGTGCGCGGCTGGCGGGAACAGCAGGCAGGACTGCTTGCAAACTGGCCTTTGGAGGCAGCCGGGGAGGTCTTCCAAGGGCCCGGAGTGAGCACCACCCCAAAATGCTTTTCTCCCGGGCTTGGGAGCATTGTGCGCGGCTGGTGGGAACATGGGCATGAGTGCTTGCAAACCGGCCTTTGGAGGCAGCCGGGGACGACTTCCAAGGGCCCGGAGAGATCACCACCCCGAAGCACTTTTCTCCCGGGCTTGGGAGCATTGTGCGTGGCTGGCGGGAACAGCAGGAAGGAGTCCTTGCAAACCGGCCTTTGGAGGCAGCGGGGGAGGTCTTCCAAGGGCCTGTAGAGAGCACCACCCCGAAGCGCTTTTCTCCCGGGCTTGGGAGTATTGTGCGCGGGTGGCGGGAACAGCAGGCAGGAGTGCTTGAAAACCGGCCTTTGCAGGCAGCCGGGGAGGTCTTCCAAGGGCCCGGTGTGAGCACCACCCCAAAAAGCTTTTCTCCCGGGCTTGGGAGCATTGTGCGCGGCTGGTGGGAACAGCGGGCATGAGTGCTTGCAAACTGGCCACTGGAGGCAGCCGGGGAGGTCTTCCAAGGGCCTGTAGAGAGCACCACCCCAAAATGCTTCTCTCCCGGGCTTGGGAGCATTGTGCGTGGCTGTCGGGAACAGCAGGAAGGAGTCCTTGCAAACCGGCCTTTGGAGGCAGCCGGGGAGGTCTTCCAAGGGCCTGTAGAGAGCACCACCCCGAAGCGCTTTTCTCCCGGGCTTAGGAGCATTGTGCGCAGGTGGCGGGAACAGCAGGCAGGAGTGCTTGAAAACTGGCCTTTGGAGGCAGCCGGGGAGGTCTTCCAGGGCCCGGTGTGAGCACCACCCCAAAAAGCTTTTCTCCCGGGCTTGGGAGCATTGTGCGCGGCTGGTGGGAACAGCGGACATGAGTGCTTGCAAACTGGCCATTGGAGGCTGCCGGGGAGGTCTTCCAAGGGCCCGGAGTGAGCACCAACCCAAAATGCTTTTCTCCCGGGCTTGGGAGCATTGTGCGTGGCTGGCGGGAACAGCAGGAAGGAGTCCTTGCAAACCGGCCTTTGGAGGCAGCCGGGGAGGTCTTCCAAGGGCCTGTAGAGAGCACCACCCCGAAGCGCTTTTCTCCCGCGCTTGGGAGCATTCTGCGCGGGTGGCGGGAACAGCAGGCAGGAGTGCTTGAAAACCGTCCTTTGGAGACAGCCGGGGAGGTCTTCCAGGGCCCGGTGTGAGCACCACCCCAAAATGCTTTTCTCCCGGGCTTGGGAGCATTGTGCGCGGATGGCGGGAACAGCAGGAAGGAGTCCTTGCAAACCGGCCTTTGGAGGCAGCCGGGGAGGTCTTCCAAGGGCCTGTAGAGAGCACCACCCCGAAGCGCTTTTCTCCCGGGCTTGGGAGCATTGTGTGCGGGTGGCGGGAACAGCAGGCAGGAGTGCTTGAAAACCGTCCTTTGGAGGCAGCCGGGGAGGTCTTCCAGGGCCCGGTGTGAGCACCACCCCAAAATGCTTTTCTCCCGGGCTTGGGAGCATTGTGCGCGGATGGCGGGAACAGCGAGTGGGAGTGCTTGCAAACCGGCCTTTGGGGGCACCCCGGGAGGTCTTCCATGGGCACGGAGAGAACACCACCCCGAAGCGCTTTTCTCCGGGGTTTTGGAGGATTGTGCGTGGCTGGCGGGAACAGCGAGTGGGAGTGCTTGCAAACCGGCCTTTGGGGGCAGCCAGGGAGGTCCTCCATTGGCACGGAGAGAACACCACCCCGAAGCGCTTTTCTCCCGGTCTTGGGAGCATTGTGCGAGGCTGGCGGGAACAGCGGGCGGGAGTGCTTGCAAACCGGCCTTTGGAGGCAGCTTGGGAGGTCTTCCAAGGGCCCGGAGAGAGCACCATCCCGAAGCACTTTTCTCACGGAATTGGGAGCATTGTTCGCGGCTGTCGGGAACAGAGGACATGAGTGCTTGCAAACCGGCCTTTAGAGGCAGCCGGGGAGTCTTCCAAGGGCCCGGAGAGAGACCACCCCAAAATGCTTTTCTCCCGGGCTTGGGAGCATTGTGTGCGGCTGGCGGGTCAGCGGGAGGGAGTTCTCGAAAACCAGCCTTTGGAGGCAGCCGGGGAGGTCTTCCAAGGGCCAGGAGAGAGCACCACCCCGAAGCGCTTTTCTCCCGGGCTTGGGAGCATTGTGCGCGGCTGGCGGGAACAGCGGGATTGAGTGCTTGCAAACTGGCCTTTGGAGGCAGCCGGGGAGGTCTTCCAAGGGCCGGGAGAGAGCACCACCCCGAAGCGCTTTTCTCCTAGGCTTGGGAGCATTGTGCGCGGCTGGCGGGAACAGCGGGCATGAGTGCTTGCAAACCGGCCTTTGGAGACAAACGGGGAGGTCTTCCAAGGGCCCGTAGAGAGCACCACCCCGAAGCGCTTTTCTCCCGTGATTGGGAGCATTGTGTGCGGCTGGCGGGACAGCGGGAGGGAGTACTTGAAATCCAGCCTTTGGAGGCAGCCGGGGAGGTCTTCCAAGGGCCGGGAGAGAGCACCACCCTGAAGGGCTTTTCTCCTGGGCTTGGAGCATTTGCACGGATGGCGGGAACAGCGAGTGGGAGTGCTTGCAAACCGGCATTTGGGGGCAGCCCGGGAGGTCTTTCTTGGGCCCAGAGAGAACACCACCCCGAAACGCTTTTCTCCCGGGCTTGGGAGCATTGTGCGCGGGTGGCGGGAACAGCAGGCAGAAGTGCTTGCAAACCGGCCTTGGAGGCAGCCGGGGAGGTCTTCCAAAGCCCGGAGTGAGCACCACCCCAAAATGCTTTTCTCCCGGGCTTGGGAGCATTGTGCGCAGCTGGCGTGAACAGCGGGATTGAGTGCTTGCAATCCAGCCTTTGGAGGCAGCCGGGGAGGTCTTCCAGCGGGAGAGTGCCAGTTGTTCTCAGAGGCCCCACAGGCCAGGGGCAGGACCCAGCAGTGTCCCTGCATCTGGCAGCATTGCCCAGACCTTCCTGGCCTCCGGGGGTACTGCCCCACCAAGGGGCAGGCTGCGGGGCCTGGGTCCAGACATGCCCGGGCGCCTCCCCAGGCTCATCCCCGCTGGTGCCTTTCCCCTGGGCCTAGGCCTCGGTTGAGGCCTCCTTGGAGAGGAGGTTGCCGGCAGGGGCTGTCTGCACACTGCAAGGTGCTGGAGCTCAGAGGGCCTCGTCAGAGGGAAAGGACCAGCAAAGGGCTGGATGCCCAAGACCTCTTTGACCCAGCAGCCTCAGGGCAGCAGGGAGAGCAAGAGGCCCAACTTGCCCCTAGGTCGGCTCTACCCCGTCCCACACAGGCAGCCAGCCCAGCAGCAGCCTGGCAGTCTCTGGCTCTCCCGAACTCTCTGCCGGTGTAGGGGGCAGGAACAGACGTGTGCATGTCGTTCTGCCTTGGCCTGGGAGTGTGTTCCCCCTGCCTGTCCCCCAGGCTCAGGGGCAAGGGCCCGGAGAGAGCACCACCCCGAAGCGCTTTTCTCCCGGGCTTGGGAGCATTGTGCGTGCTTTGTGGGAACAGTGGGCGGGAGTGCTTGCAAACCGGCCTTTGGAGGCAGCCGGGGAGGTCTTCCAAGGGCCGGGAGAGAGCACCACCCTGAAGGGCTTTTCTCCTGGGCTTGGAGCATTTGCACGGATGGCGGGAACAGCGAGTGGGAGTGCTTGCAAACCGGCATTTGGGGGCAGCCCGGGAGGTCTTTCTTGGGCCCAGAGAGAACACCACCCCGAAACGCTTTTCTGCCGGGCTTGGGAGCATTGTGCGCGGGTGGCGGGAACAGCAGGCAGAAGTGCTTGCAAACCGGCCTTGGAGGCAGCCGGGGAGGTCTTCCAAAGCCCGGAGTGAGCACCACCCCAAAATGCTTTTCTCCCGGGCTTGGGAGCATTGTGCGCAGCTGGCGTGAACAGCGGGATTGAGTGCTTGCAAACCAGCCTTTGGAGGCAGCCGGGGAGGTCTTCCAGCGGGAGAGTGCCAGTTGTTCTCAGAGGCCCCACAGGCCAGGGGCAGGACCCAGCAGTGTCCCTGCCTCTGGCAGCCTTGCCCAGACCTTCCTGGCCTCCGGGGGTACTACCCCACCAAGGGGCAGGCTGCGGGGACTGGGTCCAGACATGCCCGGGCGCCTCCCCAGGCTCATCCCCGCTCGTGCCTTTCCCCTGGGCCTAGGCCTCGGTTGAGGCCTCCTTGGAGAGGAGGTTGCCGGCAGGGGCTGTCTGCACACTGCAAGGTGCTGGAGCTCAGAGGGCCTCGTCAGAGGGAAAGGACCAGCAAAGGGCTGGATGCCCAAGACCTCTTTGACCCAGCAGCCTCAGGGCAGCAGGGAGAGCAAGAGGCCCAACTTGCCCCTAGGTCGGCTCTACCCCGTCCCACACAGGCAGCCAGCCCAGCAGCAGCCTGGCAGTCTCTGGCTCCCCCGAACTCTCTGCCGGTGTAGGGGGCAGGAACAGACGTGTGCATGTCGTTCTGCCTTGGCCTGGGAGTGTGTTCCCCCTGCCTGTCCCCCAGGCTCAGGGGCAAGGGCCCGGAGAGAGCACCACCCCGAAGCGCTTTTCTCCCGGGCTTGGGAGCATTGTGCGTGCCTGGCGGGAACAGCGGGCGGGAGTGCTTGCAAACCGGCCTTTGGAGGCAGCCGGGGAGTTCTTCCAGTGGGAGAGGGCCGGTTGTGCTCAGAGGCCCCACAGGCCAGGGGCAGGACCCAGCAGGGCCCCTGCCCCTGTCCAGCCTTGCCCAGACCTTCCTGGCCTCCGGGGGTACTGCCCCACCAAGGGGCAGGCTGCGGGGACTGGGTCCAGACATGCCCGGGCGCCTCCCCAGGCTCATCCCCGCTGGTGCCTTTCCCCTGGGCCTAGGCCTCGGTTGAGGCCTCCTTGGAGAGGAGGTTGCTGGCAGGGGCTGTCTCCACACTGCAAGGTGCTGGAGCTCAGAGGGCTTCGTCAGAGGGAAGGGACCAGCAAGGGGCTGGATGCCCAAGACCTCTTTGGCCCAGCAGCCTCAGGGGAGCAGGGAGAGCAAGAGGCCCAACTTGCCCCTAGGTCGGCTCTGCCACTTCCCACACAGTCGGCCAGCCCAGCAGCTGCCTGACAGACTCTGGCTCCCCCGAGCTCTCTGCCGGTGCAGGGGGCAGGAACAGACGTGTGCATGTGGTTCTGACTTGGCCTGGGAGTGTGGACACCGTGCCTTGACCCCAGGCTCAGGGGCAAGGGCCCGGAGAGAGCACCACCCTGAAGCGCTTTTCTCCCGGGCTTGGGAGCATTGTGCACGCCTGCTGGGAACAGTGGGCGGGAGCGCTTGCAAACCGGCCTTTGGAGGCAGCCGGGGAGGTCTTCCAGTGGGAGAGGGCCGGTTGTGCTCAGAGGCCCCACAGGCCATGGGGAGGACCCAGCAGGGCCCCTGCCCCTGGCCAGCCTTACCCAGATCTTCCTGGCCTCCGGGGGTACTGCCCCACCAAGGGGCAGGCTGCGGGGACTGGGTCCAGACATGCCCGGGCGCCTCCCCAGGCTCATCCCCGCTGGTGCCTTTCCCCTGGGCCTAGGCCTCGGTTGAGGCCTCCTTGGAGAGGATGTTGCTGGCAGGGGCTGTCTCCACACTGCAAGGTGCTGGAGCTCAGAGGGCCTCGTCAGAGGGAAGGGACCAGCAAGGGGCTGGATGCCCAAGACCTCTTTGGCCCAGCAGCCTCAGGGCAGCAGGGAGAGGAAGAGGCCCAACTTGCCCCTAGGTCGGCTCTGCCCCTTCCCACACAGGCGGCCAGCCCAGCAGCTGCCTGACAGACTCTGGCTCCCCCGAGCTCTCTGCCGGTGCAGGGGTCAGGAACAGACGTGTGCATGTGGTTCTGCCTTGGTCTGGGAGTGTGGACCAACTGCCTGGCCCCCAGGCTCAGGGGCAAGGGCCCGAGGAGAGCACCACCCCGAAGCGCTTTTCTCCCGGGCTTGGGAGCATTGTGCTTGCCTGGCGGGAACAGCGGGCGGGAGTGTTGGCAAACTGGCCTTTGGAGGCAGCCGGGGAGTTCTTCGAGTGGGAGAGGGCCGGTTGTGCTCAGAGGCCCCACAGGCCAGGGGCAGGACCCAGCAGGGCCCCTGCCCCTGGCCAGCCTTGCCCAGACCTTCCTGGCCTCCGGGGGTACTGCCCCACCAAGGGGCAGGCTGCGGGGACTGGGTCCAGACATGCCCGGGCGCCTCCCCAGGCTCATCCCCGCTGGTGCCTTTCCCCTGGGCCTAGGCCTCGGTTGAGGCCTCCTTGGAGAGGAGGTTGCTGGCAGGGGCTGTCTCCACACTGCAAGGTGCTGGAGCTCAGAGGGCCTCGTCAGAGGGAAGGGACCAGCAAGGGGCTGGATGCCCAAGACCTCTTTGGCCCAGCAGCCTCAGGGCAGCAGGGAGAGCAAGAGGCCCAACTTGCCCCTAGGTCGGCTCTGCCACTTCCCACACAGGCGGCCAGCCCAGCAGCTGCCTGACAGACTCTGGCTCCCCCGAGCTCTCTGCCGGTGCAGGGGGCAGATCAGACGTGTGCATGTGGTTCTGCCTTGGCCTGGGAGTGTGGACACCCTGCCTTGCCCCCAGGCTCAGGGGCAAGGGCCCAGAGAGAGCACCACCCTGAAGCGCTTTTCTTCCGGGCTTAGGAGCATTGTGCCCGCCTGCTGGTAACAGTGGCCGGGAACGCTTGCAAACCGGCCTTTGGAGGCAGCCGGGGAGGTCTTCCAGTGGGAGAGGGCCGGTTGTGCTCAGAGGCCCCACCGGCCAGGGGCAGGACCCAGCAGGGCCCCTGCCCCTGGCCAGCCTTACCCAGACCTTCCTGTCCTCCGGGGGTACTGCCCCACCAAGGGGCAGGCTGCGGGGACTGGGTCCAGACATGCTCGGGCGCCTCCCCTGGCTCATCCCCGCTGGTGCCTTTCCCCTGGGCCTAGGCCTCGGTTGAGGCCTCCTTGGAGAGGAGGTTGCTGGCAGGGGCTGTCTCCACACTGCAAGGTGCTGGAGCTCAGAGGGCCTCGTCAGAGGGAAGGGACCAGCAAGGGGCTGGATGCCCAAGACGTCTTTGGCCCAGCAGCTTCAGGGCAGCAGGGAGAGCAAGAGGCCCAACTTGCCCCTAGGGCGGCTCTGCCCCTTCCCACACAGGCGGCCAACCCAGCAGCTGCCTGACAGACTCTGGCTCCCCCAAGCTCTCTGCCGGTGCAGGGGACAGGAACAGACGTGGGCATGTGGTTCTGCCTTGGCCTGGGAGTGTGTTCCCCATGCCTTGCCCCCAGGCTCAGGGGCAAGGGCCCGGAGAGAGCACCACCCCGAAGCGCTTTTCTCCCGGGCTTGGGAACATTGTGCAAGTCTGGCGTGAACAGCGGGTGGGAGTGTTGGCAAACAGGACTTTGGAGGCAGCCGGGGAGGTCTTCCAGTGGGAGAGGGCCGGTTGTGCTCAGAGGCCCCACAGGCCAGGGGCAGGACCCAGCAGGTCCCCTGCCCCTGGCCAGCCTTTCCCAGACCTTCCTGGCCTCCGGGGGTACTGCCCCACCAAGGGGCAGGCTGCGGGGACTGGGTCCAGACATGCCCGGGCGCCTCCCCAGGCTCATCCCCGCTGGTGCCTTTCCCCTGGGCCTAGGTCTCGGTTGAGGCCTCCTTGGAGAGGAGGTTGCTGGCAGGGGCTTTCTCCACACTGCAAGGTGCTGGAGCTCAGAGGGCCTCGTCAGAGGGAAGGGACAAGCAAAGGGCTGGATGCCCAAGACGTCTTTGGCCCAGCAGCCTCAGGGCAGCAGGGAGAGCAAGAGGCCCAACTTGCACCTAGGTCGGCTCTGCCCCTTCCCACAAAGGCGGCCAGCCCAGCAGCTGCCTGACAGACTCTGGCTCCCCCGAGCTCTCTGCCGGTGCAGGGGTCAGGAACAGACGTGTGCATGTGGTTCTGCCTTGGCCTGGGAGTGTGGACCCCCTACCTGGACCCCAGGCTCAGGGGCAAGGGCCCGGAGAGAGCACCACCCCGAAGCGCTTTTCTCCCGGGCTTGGGAGCATTGTGGGCGCTTGGTGGGAACAGTGGGCGGGAGTGCGTGCAAAACGGCCTTTGGAGGCAGCCGGGGAGGTCTTCCAGTGGGAGAGGGCCGGTTGTGCTCAGAGGCCCCACAGGCCATGGGCAGGACGCAGCAGGTCCCCTGCCCCTGGTCAGCCTTGCCCAGACCTTCCTGGCCTCCAGGGGTACTGCCCCACCAAGTGGCAGGCTGCGGGGACTGGGTCCAGACATGCCCGGGCGCCTCCCCAGGCTCATCCCCGCTGATGCCTTTCCCCTGGGCCTAGGCCTCGGTTGAGGCCTCCTTGGAGAGGAGATTGCTGGCAGGTGCTGTCTCCACACTGCAAGGTGCTGGAGCTCAGAGGGCCTCGTCAGAGGGAAGGGACCAGCAAAGGGCTGGATGCCCAAGAGGTCTTTGGCCCAGCAGCCTCAGGGCAGCAGGGAGAGCAAGAGGCCCAACTTGCCCCTAGGTCGGCTCTGCCCCTTCCCACACAGGCGGCCAGCCCAGCACCTGCCTGAGAGACTCTGGCTCCCCCGAGCTCTCTGCCGGTGTAGGTGGCAGGAACAGACGTGTTCATGTCGTTCTGTCTTGGCTTGGGAGTGTGTTCCCCCTGCCTGGCGCGCAGGCTTAGGGGCAAGGGCCCGGAGAGAGCACCACCCCGAAGCGCTTTTCTCCCGGGCTTGGGAGCATTGTGCGTGCCTGGCGGGAACAGCGGGCGGGAGTGCTTGCAAACCGGCCTTTCGAGGCAGACGGGGAGGTCTTCCAGCGGGAGAGTGCCGGTTGTGCTCAAACGTCCCACAGGCCAGGGGCAGGACCCAGCGCTGTCCCTGCCCCTGGCAGCCTTGCACAGACCTTCCTGGCCTCCGGGGGTACTGCCCCACCAAGGGGCAGGCTGCGGGGACTGGGTCCAGACATGCCCGGGCGCCTCCCCAGGCTCAGCCCCGCTGGTGCCTTTCCCCTGGGCCTAGGCCTCGGTTGAGGCCTCATTGGAGAGGAGGTTGCTGGCAGGGGCTGTCTCCACACTGCAAGGTGCTGGAGCTCAGAGGGCCTCGTCAGAGGGAAGGGACCAGCAAGGGGCTGGATGCCCAAGACGTCTTTGGCCCAGCAGCCTCAGGGCAGCAGGGAGAGGAAGAGGCCCAACTTGCCCCTAGGTCGGCTCTGCTTCTTCCCACACAGGCGGCCAGCCCAGCACCTGCCTGACAGACTCTGGCTCCCCCGAGCTATCTGCCGGTGCAGGGGTCAGGAACAGACGTGTGCATGTGTTTCTGCCTTGGTCTGGGAGTGTGGACCCACTGCCTGGCCCCCAGGCTCAGGGGCAAGGGCCCGGAGAGAGCACCACCCCGAAGCGCTTTTCTCCCGGGCTTGGGAGCATTGTGCGAGCCTGGCGTGAACAGCGGGCGGGAGTGTTTGCAAACAGGACTTTGGAGGCAGCTGGGGAGGTCTTCCAGTGGGAGAGGGCCGGTTGTGCTCAGAGGCCTCACAGGGCAGGGGCAGGACCCAGCAGGGCCCCTGCCCCTGGCCAGCCTTGCCCAGACCTTCCTGGCCTCCGGGGGTACTGCCCCACCAAGGGGCAGGCTGCGGGGACTGGGTCCAGACATGCCCGGGCGCCTCCCCTGGCTCATCCCCGCTGGTGCCTTTCCCCTGGGCCTAGGCCTCGGTTGAGGCCTCCTTGGAGAGGAGGTTGCTGGCAGGGGCTGTCTCCACACTGCAAGGTGCTGGAGCTCAGAGGGCCTCGTCAGAGGGAAGGGACCAGTAAGGGGCTGGATGCCCAAGACGTCTTTGGCCCAGCAGCCTCAGGGCAGCAGGGAGAGCAAGAGGCCCAACTTGCCCCTAGGTCGGCTCTGCCCCTTCCCACACAGGCGGCCAACCCAGCAGCTGCCTGCCAGACTCTGGCTCCCCCAAGCTCTCTGCCGGTGCAGGGGACAGGAACAGACGTGGGCATGTGGTTCTGCCTAAGCCAGGGAGTGTGTTCCCCGTGCCTTGCCCCCAGGCTCAGGGGCAAGGGCCCGGAGAGAGACCCACCCCAATGCGCTTTTCTCCCGGGCTTGGGAGCATTGTGCGAGCCTGGCGTGAACAGCGGGCGGGAGTGTTTGCAAACAGGACTTTGGAGGCAGCCGGGGAGGTCTTCCAGTGGGAGAGGGCCGGTTGTGCTCAGAGGCCCCACAGGCCAGGGGCAGGACCCAGCAGGGCCCCTGACGCTGGCCAGCCTTGCCCAGACCTTCCTGGCCTCCGGGGGTACTGCCCCACCAAGGGGCAGGCTGCGGGGACTGGGTCCAGACATCCCCGGGCGCCTCCCCAGGCTCATCCCCGCTGGTGCCTTTCCCCTGGGCCTAGGCCTCGGTTGAGGCCTCCTTGGAGAGGAGGTTGCTGGCAGGGGTTGTCTCCACACTGCAAGGTGCTGGAGATCAGAGGGCCTCGTCAGAGGGAAGGGACCAGCAAAGGGCTGGATGCCCAAGACCTCTTTGACCCAGCAGCCTCAGGGCAGCAGGGAGAGCAAGAGGCCCAACTTGCCCCTAGGTCGGCTCTGCCACGTCGCACACAGGCGGCCAGCCCAGCAGCAGCCTGGCAGTCTCTGGCTCCCCCGAGCTCTCTGCCGGTGTAGGGGGCAGGAACAGACGTGTGCATGTCGTTCTGCCTTGGCCTGGGAGTGTGTTCCCCCTGCCTGGCCCCCAGGCTCAGGGGCAAGGGCCCGGTGAGAGCACCACCCCGAAGCGCTTTTCTCCCGGGCTTGGGAGCATTGTGCGTGCCTGGCGGGAACAGCGGGCGGGAGTGCTTGCAAACCGGCCTTTCGAGGCAGACGGGGAGGTCTTCCAGCGGGAGAGTGCCGGTTGTGCTCAGACGCCCCACAGGCCAGGGGCAGGACCCAGCAGTGTCCCTGCCCCTGGCAGCCTTGCCCAGACCTTCCTGGCCTCCGGGGGTACTGCCCCACCAAGGGGCAGGCTGCGGGGACTGGGTCCAGACATGCCCGGGCGCCTCCCCAGGCTCATCCCCGCTGGTGCCTTTCCCCTGGGCCTAGGCCTCGGTTGAGGCGTTCTTGGAGAGGAGGTTGCTGGCAGGGGCTGTCTCCACACTGCAAGGTACTGGAGCTCAGAGGGCCTCGTCAGAGGGAAGGGACCAGCAAGGGGCTGGATGCCCAAGACGTCTTTGGCCCTGCAGCCTCAGGGCAGCAGGGAGAGCAAGAGGCCCAACTTGCCCCTAGGTCGGCTCTGCCCCTTCCCACACAGGCGGCCAGCCCAGCAGCTGCCTGACAGACTCTGGCTCCCCCGAGATCTCTGCCGGTGCAGGGGGCAGATCAGACGTGTGCATGTGGTTCTGCCTTGTCCTGGGAGTGTGGACACCCTGCTTTGCCCCCAGGCTCAGGGGCAAGGGCCCGGAGAGAGCACCACCCTGAAGCGCTTTTCTCCCGGGCTTGGGAGCATTGTGCACGCCTGCTGGGAACAGTGGGCGGGAGCGCTTGCAAACCGGCCTTTGGAGGCAGCCGGGGAGGTCTTCCAGTGGGAGAGGGCCGGTTGTGCTCAGAGGCCCCACAGGACAGGGGCAGGACGCAGCAGGGCCCCTGCCCCTGGCCAGCCTTGCCCAGACCTTCCTGGCCTCCGGGGGTACTGCCCCACCAAGGGGCAGGCTGCGGGGACAGGGTCCAGACATGCCCGGGCGCCTCCCCTGGCTCAACCCCGCTGGTGCCTTTCCCCTGGGCCTAGGCCTCGGTTGAGGCCTCCTTGGAGAGGAGATTGCTGGCAGGGGCTGTCTCCACACTGCAAGGTGCTGGAGCTCAGAGGGCCTCGTCAGAGGGAAGGGACCAGTAAGGGGCTGGATGCCCAAGACGTCTTTGGCCCAGCAGCCTCAGGGCAGCAGGGAGAGCAAGAGGCCCAACTTGCCCCTAGGTCGGCTCTGCCCCTTCCCACACAGGCGGCCAGCCCAGCACCTGCCTGAGAGACTCTGGCTCCCCCGAGCTCTCTGCCGGTGCCGGGGACAGGACCAGACGTGTGCATGTGTTTCTGCCTTGGTCTGGGAGTGTGTTCCCCCTGCCTTGCCCACAGGCTCAGGGGCAAGGGCCCGGAGAGAGCACCACCCCGAAGCGCTTTTCTCCCGGGCTTGGGAGCATTGTGCGTGCCTGGCGGGAAGAGCGGGCAGGAGTGTTGGCAAACTGGCCTTTGGAGGCAGCCGGGGAGGTCTTCCAGTGGGAGAGGGCCGGTTGTGCTCAGAGGCCCCACAGGCCATGGGGAGGACCCAGCAGGGCCCCTGCCCCTGGCCAGCCTTGCCCAGATCTTCCTGGCCTCCGGGGGTACTGCCCCACCAAGGGGCAGGCTGCGGGGACTGGGTCCAGACATGCCCGGGCGCCTCCCCAGGCTCATCCCCGCTGGTGCCTTTCCCCTGGGCCTAGGCCTCGGTTGAGGCCTCCTTGGAGAGGATGTTGCTGGCAGGGGCTGTCTCCACACTGCAAGGTGCTGGAGCTCAAAGGGCCTCGTCAGAGGGAAGGGACCAGCAAGGGGCTGGATGCCCAAGACCTCTTTGGCCCAGCAGCCTCAGGGCAGCAGGGAGAGGAAGAGGCCCAACTTGCCCCTAGGTTGGCTCTGCCCCTTCCCACACAGGCGGCCAACCCAGCAGCTGCCTGACAGACTCTGGCTCCCCCGAGCTCTCTGCCGGTGCAGGGGTCAGGAACAGACGTGTGCATGTGGTTCTGCCTTGGTCTGGGGTGTGGACCAACTGCCTGGCCCCCAGGCTCAGGGGCAAGGGCCCGAGGAGAGCACCACCCCGAAGCGCTTTTCTCCCGGGCTTGGGAGCATTGTGCTTGCCTGGCGGGAACAGCGGGCGGGAGTGTTGGCAAACTGGCCTTTGGAGGCAGCCGGGGACGTCTTCCAGTGGGAGAGGGCCGGTTGTGCTCAGAGGCCCCACAGGCCAGGGGCAGGACCCAGCAGGGCCCCTGACCCTGGCCAGCCTTGCCCAGACCTTCCTGGCCTCCGGGGATACTGCCCCACCAAGGGGCAGGCTGCGGGGTCTGGGTCCAGACATCCCCGGGCGCCTCCCCAGGCTCATCCCCGCTGGTGCCTTTCCCCTGGGCCTAGGCCTCGGTTGAGGCCTCATTGGAGAGGAGGTTGCTGGCAGGGGCTGTCTCCACACTGCAAGGTGCTGGAGCTCAGAGGGCCTCGTCAGAGGGAAGGGACCAGCAAGGGGCTGGATGCCCAAGACCTCTTTGGCCCAGCAGCCTCAGGGCAGCAGGGAGAGCAAGAGGCCCAACTTGCCCCTAGGTCGGCTCTGCCCCTTCCCACACAGGCGGCCAGCCCAGCAGCTGCCTGACAGACTCTGGCTCCCCCGAGCTCTCTGCCGGTGCAGGGGGCAGATCAGACGTGTGCATGTGGTTCTGCCTTGGCCTGGGAGTGTGGACACCCTGCCTTGCCCCCAGGCTCAGGGGCAAGGGCCCAGAGAGAGCACCACCCTGAAGCGCTTTTCTTCCGGGCTTAGGAGCATTGTGCCCGCCTGCTGGTAACAGTGGCCGGGAACGCTTGCAAACCGGCCTTTGGAGGCAGCCGGGGAGGTCTTCCAGTGGGAGAGGGCCGGTTGTGCTCAGAGGCCCCACCGGCCAGGGGCAGGACCCAGCAGGGCCCCTGCCCCTGGCCAGCCTTACCCAGACCTTCCTGGCCTCCGGGGGTACTGCCCCACCAAGGGGCAGGCTGCGGGGACTGGGTCCAGACATGCTCGGGCGCCTCCCCTGGCTCATCCCCGCTGGTGCCTTTCCCCTGGGCCTAGGCCTCGGTTGAGGCCTCCTTGGAGAGGAGGTTGCTGGCAGGGGCTGTCTCCACACTGCAAGGTGCTGGAGCTCAGAGGGCCTCGTCAGAGGGAAGGGACCAGTAAGGGGCTGGATGCCCAAGACGTCTTTGGCCCAGCAGCCTCAGGGCAGCAGGGAGAGCAAGAGGCCCAACTTGCCCCTAGGGCGGCTCTGCCCCTTCCCACACAGGCGGCCAACCCAGCAGCTGCCTGACAGACTCTGGCTCCCCCAAGCTCTCTGCCGGTGCAGGGGACAGGAACAGACGTGGGCATGTGGTTCTGCCTTGGCCTGGGAGTGTGTTCCCCATGCCTGGCCCCCAGGCTCAGGGGCAAGGGCCCGGAGAGAGCACCACCCCGAAGCGCTTTTCTCCCGGGCTTGGGAGCATTGTGCAAGTCTGGCGTCAACAGCGGGTGGGAGTGTTGGCAAACAGGAATTTGGAGGCAGCCGGGGAGGTCTTCCAGTGGGAGAGGGCCGGGTGTGCTCAGAGGCCCCACAGGCCAGGGGCAGGACCCAGCAGGTCCCCTGCCCCTGGCCAGCCTTTCCCAGACCTTCCTGGCCTCCGGGGGTACTGCCCCACCAAGGGGCAGGCTGCGGGGACTGGGTCCAGACATGCCCGGGCGCCTCCCCAGGCTCATCCCCGCTGGTGCCTTTCCCCTGGTCCTAGGTCTCGGTTGAGGCCTCCTTGGAGAGGAGGTTGCTGGCAGGGGCTGTCTCCACACTGCAAGGTGCTGGAGCTCAGAGGGTCTCGTCAGAGGGAAGGGACAAGCAAAGGGCTGGATGCCCAAGACGTCTTTGGCCCAGCAGCCTCAGGGCAGCAGGGAGAGCAAGAGGCCCAACTTGCCCCTAGGTCGGCTCTGCCCCTTCCCACAAAGGCGGCCAGCCCAGCAGCTGCCTGACAGACTCTGGCTCCCCCGAGCTCTCTGCCGGTGCAGGGGTCAGGAACAGACGTGTGCATGTGGTTCTGCCTTGGCCTGGGTGTGTGGACCCCCTGCCTGGCCCCCAGGCTCAGGGGCAAGGGCCCGGAGAGAGCACCACCCCGAAGCGCTTTTCTCCCGGGCTTGGGAGCATTGTGCGCGCTTGGTGGGAACAGTGGGCGGGAGTGCGTGCAAAACGGCCTTTGGAGGCAGCCGGGGAGGTCTTCCAGTGGGAGAGGGCCGGTTGTGCTCAGAGGCCCCACAGGCCATGGGCAGGACCCAGCAGGTCCCCTGCCCCTGGTCAGCCTTGCCCAGACCTTCCTGGCCTCCAGGGGTACTGCCCCACCAAGGGGCAGGCTGCGGGGACTGGGTCCAGACATGCCCGGGCGCCTCCCCAGGCTCATCCCCGCTGGTGCCTTTCCCCTGGGCCTAGGCCTCGGTTGAGGCCTCCTTGGAGAGGAGATTGCTGGCAGGTGCTGTCTCCACACTGCAAGGTGCTGGAGCTCAGAGGGCCTCGTCAGAGGGAAGGGACCAGCAAAGGGCTGGATGCCCAAGACGTCTTTGGCCCAGCAGCCTCAGGGCAGCAGGGAGAGCAAGAGGCCCAACTTGCCCCTAGGTCGGCTCTGCCCCTTCTCACACAGGCGGCCAGCCCAGCACCTGCCTGAGAGACTCTGGCTCCCCCGAGCTCTCTGCCGGTGCAGGGGTCAGGAACAGACGTGTGCATGGGGTTCTGCCTTGGTCTGGGAGTGTGGACCCACTGCCTGGCCCCCAGGCTCAGGGGCAAGGGCCCGGAGAGAGCACCACCCCGAAGCGCTTTTCTCCCGGGCTTGGGAGCATTGTGCGAGCCTGGCGTGAACAGCGGGCGGGAGTGTTTGCAAACAGGACTTTGGAGGCAGCTGGGGAGGTCTTCCAGTGGGAGAGGGCCGGTTGTGCTCAGAGGCCTCACAGGCCAGGGGCAGGACCCAGCAGGGCCCCTGCCCCTGGCCAGCCTTGCCCAGACCTTCCTGGCCTCCGGGGGTACTGCCCCACCAAGGGGCAGGCTGCGGGGACTGGGTCCAGACATGTCCGTGCGCCGCCCCAGGATCATCCCCGCTGGTGCTTTTCCCCTGGGCGTAGGCCTCGGTTGAGGCCTCTTTGGAGAGGAGGTTGCTGGCAGGGGCTGTCTCCACACTGCAAGGTGCTGGAGCTCAGAGGGCCTCGTCAGAGGGAAGGGACCAGCAAAGGGCTGGATGCCCAAGACCTCTTTGACCCAGCAGCCTCAGGCCAGCAGTTAGAGCAAGAGGCCCAACTTGCCCCTAGATCGGCTCTGCCCCATCCCACACAGGCAGCCAGCCCAGCAGCAGCCTGGCAGTCTCTGGCTCCCCCGAGCTCTCTGCCGGTGTAGAGGGCAGGAACAGACGTGTGCATGTCGTTCTGCCTTGGCCTGGGAGTGTGTTCCAACTGCCTGGCCCCCAGGCTCAGGGGCAAGGGCCCGGAGAGAGCACCACCCCGAAGCGCTTTTCTCCCGGGCTTGGGAGCATTGTGCTTGCCTGGTGGGAACAGCGGGCGGGAGTGTTGGCAAACTGGCCTTTGGAGGCAGCCGGGGAGGTCTTCCAGGGCCCGGTGTGAGCACCACCCCAAAATGCTTTTCTCCCGGGCTTGGGAGCATTGTGCGTGGCTGGCGGGAACAGCAGGAAGGAGTCCTTGCAAACCGGCCTTTGGAGGCAGCCGGGGAGGTCTTCCAAGGGCCTGTAGAGAGCACCACCCCGAAGCGCTTTTCTCCCGGGCTTGGGAGCATTTTGCGCGGGTGGCGGGAACAGCAGGCAGGAGTGCTTGAAAACCGTCCTTTGGAGGCAGCCGGGGAGGTCTTCCAGGGCCCGGTGTGAGCACCACCCCAAAATGCTTTTCTCCCGTGCTTGGGAGCATTGTGCGCGGATGGCGGGAACAGCAGGAAGGAGTCCTTGCAAACCGGCCTTTGGAGGCAGCCCGGGAGGTCTTCCAAGGGCCTGTAGAGAGCACCACCCCGAAGCGCTTTTCTCCCGGGCTTGGGATTATTGTGCGCGGGTGGCGGGAACAGCAGGCAGGAGTGCTTGAAAACCGTCCTTTGGAGGCAGCCGGGGAGGTCTTCCAGGGCCCGGTGTGAGCACCACCCCAAAATGCTTTTCTCCCGGGCTTGGGAGCATTGTGCGCGGATGGCGGGAACAGCGAGTGGGAGTGCTTGCAAACCGGCCTTTGGGGGCACCCCGGGAGGTCTTCCATGGGCACGGAGAGAACACCACCCCGAAGCGCTTTTCTCCGGGGTTTTGGAGGATTGTGCGTGGCTGGCGGGAACAGCGAGTGGGAGTGCTTGCAAACCGGCCTTTGGGGGCAGCCAGGGAGGTCCTCCATTGGCACGGAGAGAACACCACCCCGAAGCGCTTTTCTCCCGGTCTTGGGAGCATTGTGCGAGGCTGGCGGGAACAGCGGGCGGGAGTGCTTGCAAACCGGCCTTTGGAGGCAGCTTGGGAGGTCTTCCAAGGGCCCGGAGAGAGCACCATCCTGAAGCACTTTTCTCACGGAATTGGGAGCATTGTTCGCGGCTGTCGGGAACAGAGGACATGAGTGCTTGCAAACCGGCCTTTAGAGGCAGCCGGGGAGTCTTCCAAGGGCCCGGAGAGAGACCACCTCAAAATGCTTTTCTCCCGGGCTTGGGAGCATTGTGTGCGGCTGGCGGGTCAGCGGGAGGGAGTTCTTGAAAACCAGCCTTTGGAGGCAGCCGGGGAGGTCTTCCAAGGGCCGGGAGAGAGCACCACCCCGAAGCGCTTTTCTCCCGGGCGTGGGAGCATTGTGCGCGGCTGGCGGGAACAGCGGGATTGAGTGCTTGCAAACCGGCCTTTGGAGGCAGCCGGGGAGGTCTTCCAAGGGCCGGGAGAGAGCACCACCCCGAAGCGCTTTTCTCCTAGGCTTGGGAGCATTGTGCGCGGCTGGCGGGAACAGCGGGCATGAGTGCTTGCAAACCGGCCTTTGGAGACAAACGGGGAGGTCTTCCAAGGGCCCGTAGAGAGCACCACCCCGAAGCGCTTTTCTCCCGTGATTGGGAGCATTGTGTGCGGCTGGCGGGACAGCGGGAGGGAGTACTTGAAATCCAGCCTTTGGAGGCAGCCGGGGAGGTCTTCCAAGGGCCGGGAGAGAGCACCACCCTGAAGGGCTTTTCTCCTGGGCTTGGAGCATTTGCACGGATGGCGGGAACAGTGAGTGGGAGTGCTTGCAAACCGGCATTTGGGGGCAGCCCGGGAGGTCTTTCTTGGGTCCAGAGAGAACACCACCCCGAAACGCTTTTCTCCCGGGCTTGGGAGCATTGTGCGCGGGTGGCGGGAACAGCAGGCAGAAGTGCTTGCAAACCGGCCTTGGAGGCAGCCGGGGAGGTCTTCCAAAGCCCGGAGTGAGCACCACCCCAAAATGCTTTTCTCCCGGGCTTGGGAGCATTGTGCGCAGCTGGCGTGAACAGCGGGATTGAGTGCTTGCAAATCAGCCTTTGGAGGCAGCCGGGGAGGTCTTCCAGCGGGAGAGTGCCAGTTGTTCTCAGAGGCCCCACAGGCCAGGGGCAGGACCCAGCAGTGTCCCTGCCTCTGGCAGCCTTGCCCAGACCTTCCTGGCCTCCGGGGGTACTACCCCACCAAGGGGCAGGCTGCGGGGACTGGGTCCAGACATGCCCGGGCGCCTCCCCAGGCTCATCCCCGCTGGTGCCTTTCCCCTGGGCCTAGGCCTCGGTTGAGGCCTCCTTGGAGAGGAGGTTGCCGGCAGGGGCTGTCTGCACACTGCAAGGTGCTGGAGCTCAGAGGGCCTCGTCAGAGGGAAAGGACCAGCAAAGGGCTGGATGCCCAAGACCTCTTTGACCCAGCAGCCTCAGGGCAGCAGGGAGAGCAAGAGGCCCAACTTGCCCCTAGGTCGGCTCTACCCCGTCCCACACAGGCAGCCAGCCCAGCAGCAGCCTGGCAGTCTCTGGCTCCCCCGAACTCTCTGCCGGTGTAGGGGGCAGGAACAGACGTGTGCATGTCGTTCTGCCTTGGCCTGGGAGTGTGTTCCCCCTGCCTGTCCCCCAGGCTCAGGGGATAGGGCCCGGAGAGAGCACCACCCCGAAGCGCTTTTCTCCCGGGCTTGGGAGCATTGTGCGTGCCTGGCGGGAACAGCGGGCGGGAGTGCTTGCAAACCGGCCTTTGGAGGCAGCCGGGGAGGTCTTCCAGCGGGAGAGTGCCGGTTGTGCTCAGACGCCCCACAGGCCAGGGGCAGGACCCAGCAGTGTCCCTGCCCCTGGCAGCCTTGCCCAGAACCTCCTGGCCTCCGGGGGTACTGCCCCACCAAGGGGCAGGCTGCGGGGACTGGGTCCAGACATGGCCGGGCGCCTCCCCAGGCTCATCCCCGCTGGTGCCTTTCCCCTGGGCCTAGGCCTCAGTTGAGGCCTCCTTGGAGAGGAGGTTGCTGGCAGGGGCTGTCTCCACACTGCAAGGTGCTGGAGCTCAGAGGGCCTCGTCAGAGGGAAGGGACCAGCAAGGGGCTGGATGCCCAAGACCTCTTTGGCCCAGCAGCCTCAGGGCAGCAGGGAGAGCAAGAGGCCCAACTTGCCCCTAGGTCGGCTCTGCCCCTTCCCACACAGGCGGCCAGCCCAGCAGCTGCCTGACAGACTCTGGCTCCCCCGAGCTCTCTGCCGGTGCAGGGGGCAGATCAGACGTGTGCATGTGGTTCTGCCTTGTCCTGGGAGTGTGGACACCCTGCCTTGCCCCCAGGCTCAGGGGCAAGGGCCCGGAAAGAGCACCACCCTGAAGCGCTTTTCTCCCGGGCTTGGGAGCATTGTGCACGCCTGCTGGGAACAGTGGGCGGGAGCGCTTGCAAACCGGCCTTTGGAGGCAGCCGGGGAGGTCTTCCAGTGGGAGAGGGCCGGTTGTGCTCAGAGGCCCCACAGGCCAGGGGCAGGACGCAGCAGGGCCCCTGCCCCGGGCCAGCCTTGCCCAGACCTTCCTGGCCTCCGGGGGTACTGCCCCACCAAGGGGCAGGCTGCGGGGCCTGGGTCCAGACATGCCCGGGCGCCTCCCCAGGCTCATCCCCGCTGGTGCCTTTCCCCTGGGCCTAGGCCTCGGTTGAGGCCTCCTTGGAGAGGAGGTTGCTGGCAGGGGCTGTCTTCACACTGCAAGGTGCTGGAGCTCAGAGGGCCTCGTCAGAGGGAAGGGACCAGCAAGGGGCTGGATGCCCAAGACCTCTTTGGCCCAGCAGCCTCAGGGCAGCAGGGAGAGCAAGAGGCCCAACTTGCCCCTAGGGCGGCTCTGCCCCTTCCCACACAGGCGGCCAACTCAGCAGCTGCCTGACAGACTCTGGCTCCCCCAAGCTCTCTGCCGGTGCAGGGGACAGGAACAGACGTGGGCATGTGGTTCTGCCTTGGCCTGGGAGTGTATTCCCCCTGCCTTGCCCCCAGGCTCAGGGGCAAGGGCCCGGAGAGAGCACCACCCCGAAGCGCTTTTCTCCCGGGCTTGGGAGCATTGTGCGAGCCTGCTGGGAACAGTGGGCGGGAGTGTTTGCAAACAGGACTTTGGAGGCAGCCGTGGAGGTTTTCCAGTGGGAGAGGGCCGGTTGTGCTCAGAGGCCTCACAGGCCAGGGGCAGGACCCAGCAGGTCCCCTGCCCCTGGCCAGCCTTGCCCAGACCTTCCTGGCCTCCGGGGGTACTGCCCCACCAAGGGGCAGGCTGCGGGGACTGGGTCCAGACATGCCTGGGCGCCTCCCCTGGCTCATCCCCGCTGGTGCCTTTCCCCTGGGCATAGGCCTCGGTTGATGCCTCCTTGGAGAGGAGGTTGCTGGCAGGGGCTGTCTCCACACTGCAAGGTGCTGGAGCTCAGAGGGCCTCGTCAGCGGGAAGGGACCAGCAAGGGGCTGGATGCCCAAGACCTCTTTGGCCCAGCAGCCTCAGGGCAGCAGGGAGAGCAAGAGGCCCAACTTGCCCCTAGGTCGGCTCTGCCCCTTCCCACACAGGCAGCCAACCCAGCAGCTGCCTGATAGACTCTGGCTCCCCCGAGCTCTCTGCCGGTTCAGGGGTCAGGAACAGACGTGTGCATGTGGTTCTGCCTTGGTCTGGGAGTGTGGACCCACTGCCTGGACCCCAGGCTCAGGGGCAAGGGCCCGGAGAGAGCAACACCCCGAAGCGCTTTTCTCCTGGCCTTGGGAGCGTTGTGCGTGCCTGGCGGGAACAGCGGGCGGGAGTGTTGGCAAACCCGCCTTTGAAGGCAGCCGGGGAGGTCTTCCAGTGGGAGTGGGCCGGTTGTGCTCAGAGGCCCCACAGGCCAGGGGCAGGACCCAGCAGGGACCCTGCCCCTGGCCAGCCTTGCCCAGACCTTCCTGGCCTCCGGGGGTACTGCCCCACCAAGGGGCAGGCTGCGGGGACTGGGTCCTGATATGCCCGTGCGCCTCCACTGGCTCATCCCCGCTGGTGCCTTTCCCCTGGGCCTAGGCCTCGGTTGAGGCCTCCTTGGAGAGGAGGTTGCTGGCAGGGTCTGTCTCCACACTGCAAGGTGCTGGAGCTCAGAGGGCCTCGTCAGAGGGAAGGGACCAGCAAGGGGCTGGATGCCCAAGACCTCTTTGGCACAGCAGCCTCAGGGCAGCAGGGAGAACAAGAGGCCCAACTTGCCCCTAGGGCGGCTCTGCCCCTTCCCATACAGGCGGCCAGCCCAGCAGCTGCCTGACAGACTCTGGCTCCCCCCAGCTCTCTGCCGGTGGAGGGGGCAGGAACAGACGTCTGCATGTTGTTGTGCCTTGGCCTGGGACTGTGGATCCCCTGCCTGGCCCCCAGGCTCAGGGGCAAGGGCCCGGAGAGACCACCAACCCGAAGCGCTTTTCTCCCGGGCTTGGGAGCATTGTGCGCGCCTGGCGGGAACAGTGGGCGGGAGTGCTTGCAAACCGGCCTTTGGAGGCAGCCGGGGAGGTCTTCTAGTGGGAGAGGGCTGGTTGTGCTCAGAGGCCCCACAGGCCAGGGGCAGGACCCAGCAGGGCCCCTGCCCCTGGCCAGCCTTGCCCAGACATTCCTGGCCTCCGGGGGTACTGCCCCACCAAGGGGCAGGCTGCGGGGACAGGGTCCAGACATGCCCGGGCGCCTCCCCTGGCTCAACCCCGCTGGTGCCTTTCCCCTGGGCCTAGGCCTCGGTTGAGGCCTCCTTGGAGAGGAGATTGCTGGCAGGGGCTGTCTCCACACTGCAAGGTGCTGGAGCTCAGAGGGCCTCGTCAGAGGGAAGAGACCAGCAAAGTGCTGGATGCCCAAGACCTCTTTGACCCAGCAGCCTCAGGGCAGCAGGGAGAGCAAGAGGCCCAACTTGCCCCTAGGTCGGCTCTGCCCCTTTCCACACAGGCTGCCAACCCAGCAGCTGCCTGGCATACTCTGGCTCCCCCGAGCTCTCTGCCGGTGCAGGGACCAGGAACAGACGTTTGCATGTGGTTCTGCCTTGGCCTGGGAGTGTGTTCCCCCTGCATTGCCCCCAGGCTCAGGGGCAAGGGCCCGGTGAGAGCACCACCCCGAAGCGCTTTTCTCCCGGGCTTGGGAGCATTGTGCGTGCCTGGCGGGAACAGCGGGCATGAGTTCTTGCAAACTGTCCTTTGGAGGCAGCCGGGGAGGTCTTCCAAGGGCCCGGACTGATCACCACCCCAAAATGCTTTTCCCCCGGGCTTGGGAGCATTGTGCGCGGCTGTCGGGAACAGCGGACATGAGTGCTTGCAAACCGGCCTTTGGAGGCAGCCCGGGAGGTCTTCCAAGGGCCCGGAGAGAGCACTACCCCAAAATGCTTTTCTTCCGGGCTTGGGAGCATTGTGCGCGTGTGGCGGGAACAGCAGGCAGGAGTGCTTGCAAACCGGCCTTTGGAGGCAGCCGGGGAGGTCTTCCAAGGGCCCGGAGAGAGCACCACCTCGAAGCGCTTTTCTCTCGGGTTTTGGAGCATTGTGTGCGGCTGGTGGGACAGCGGGAGGGAATTCTTGCAAACCGGCCTTTGGCGGCAGCCAGAGAAGTCTTCCAAGGGCGCGGAGAGAGCACCACCCCGAAGCGCTTTTCTCCGGGGTTTTGGAACATTGTGTGTGCCTGGCGGGAACAGCGAGTGGGAATGCTTGCAAACCGGCCTTTGGGGGCAGCCGGGGAGGTCCTCCATGGTCCCTGAGAGAACACCACCCCGAAGCGCTTTTCTCACGGTCTTGGGAGCATTGTGCGCGGCTGGCGGGAACAGCGGGCATGAGTGCTTGCAAACTGTCCTTTGGAGGCAGCCGGGGAGGTCTTCCAAGGGCCGGACTGATCACCACCCCAAAATGCTTTTCTCTCGGGCTTGGGAGCATTGTGCGCGGCTGTCGGGAACAACGGACATGAATGCTTGCAAACCGGCCTTTGGAGGCAGCCCGGGAGGTCTTCCAAGGGCCCGGAGTGAGCACCACCCCAAAATGCTTTTCTCCCGGGCTTGGGAGCATTGTGCGCGGCTGGTGGGAACAACGGGCATGAGTGCTTGCAAACCGGCCTTTGGAGGCAGCCGGGGACGTCTTCCAAGGGCCCGGAGAGAGCACCACCCCGAAGCGCTTTTCTCCCGGGCTTGGGAGCATTGTGCGCGGCTGGCGGGAACAGCAGGCAGGACTGCTTGCAAACTGGCCTTTGGAGGCAGCCGGGGAGGTCTTCCAAGGGCCCGGAGTGAGCACCACCCCAAAATGCTTTTCTCCCGGGCTTGGGAGCATTGTGCGCGGCTGGTGGGAACAACGGGCATGAGTGCTTGCAAACCGGCCTTTGGAGGCAGCCGGGGACGACTTCCAAGGGCCCGGAGAGATCACCACCCCGAAGCACTTTTCTCCCGGGCTTGGGAGCATTGTGCGTGGCTGGCGGGAACAGCAGGAAGGAGTCCTTGCAAACCGGCCTTTGGAGGCAGCGGGGGAGGTCTTCCAAGGGCCTGTAGAGAGCACCACCCCGAAGCGCTTTTCTCCCGGGCTTGGGAGTATTGTGCGCGGCTGGCGGGAACAGCAGGCAGGAGTGCTTGAAAACCGGCCTTTGCAGGCAGCCGGGGAGGTCTTCCAGGGCCCGGTGTGAGCACCACCCCAAAAAGCTTTTCTCCCGGGTTTGGGAGCATTGTGCGCGGCTGGTGGGAACAGCGGGCATGAGTGCTTGCAAACTGGCCACTGGAGGCAGCCGGGGAGGTCTTCCAAGGGCCCGGAGTGAGCACCACCCCAAAATGCTTTTCTCCCGGGCTTGGGAGCATTGTGCATGGCTGGCGGGAACAGCAGGAAGGAGTCCTTGCAAACCGGCCTTTGGAGGCAGCCGGGGAGGTCTTCCAAGGGCCTGTAGAGAGCACCACCCCGAAGCGCTTTTCTCCCGCGCTTGGGAGCATTCTGCGCGGGTGGCGGGAACAGCAGGCAGGAGTGCTTGAAAACCGTCCTTTGGAGGCAGCCGGGGAGGTCTTCCAGGGCCCGGTGTGAGCACCACCCCAAAATGCTTTTCTCCCGGGCTTGGGAGCATTGTGCGCGGATGGCGGGAACAGCAGGAAGGAATCCTTGCAAACCGGCCTTTGGAGGCAGCCGGGGAGGTCTTCCAAGGGCCTGTAGAGAGCACCACCCCGAAGCGCTTTTCTCCCGGGCTTGGGAGCATTGTGCGCGGGTGGCGGGAACAGCAGGCAGGAGTGCTTGAAAACCGTCCTTTGGAGGCAGCCGGGGAGGTCTTCCAGGGCCCGGTGTGAGCACCACCCCAAAATGCTTTTCTCCCGGGCTTGGGAGCATTGTGCGCGGATGGCGGGAACAGCGAGTGGAAGTGCTTCCAAACCGGCCTTTGGGGGCACCCCGGGAGGTCTTCCATGGGCACGGAGAGAACACCACCCCGAAGCGCTTTTCTCCGGGGTTTTGGAGGATTGTGCGTGGCTGGCGGGAACAGCGAGTGGGAGTGCTTGCAAACCAGCCTTTGGGGGCAGCCAGGGAGGTCCTCCATTGGCACGGAGAGAACACCACCCCGAAGCGCTTTTCTCCCGGTCTTGGGAGCATTGTGCGAGGCTGGCGGGAACAGCGGGCGGGAGTGCTTGCAAACCGGCCTTTGGAGGCAGCTTGGGAGGTCTTCCAAGGGCCCGGAGAGAGCACCATCCCGAAGCACTTTTCTCACGGAATTGGGAGCATTGTTCGCGGCTGTCGGGAACAGAGGACATGAGTGCTTGCAAACCGGCCTTTAGAGGCAGCCTGGGAGTCTTCCAAGGGCCCGGAGAGAGACCACCCCAAAATGCTTTTCTCCCGGGCTTGGGAGCATTGTGTGCGGCTGGCGGGTCAGCGGGAGGGAGTTCTTGAAAACCAGCCTTTGGAGGCAGCCGGGGAGGTCTTCCAAGGGCCGGGAGAGAGCACCACCCCGAAGCGCTTTTCTCCTAGGCTTGGGAGCATTGTGCGCGGCTGGCGGGAACAGCGGGATTGAGTGCTTGCAAACCGGCCTTTGGAGGCAGCCGGGGAGGTCTTCCAAGGGCCCGTAGAGAGCACCACCCCGAAGCGCTTTTCTCCCGTGATTGGGAGCATTGTGTGCGGCTGGCGGGACAGCGGGAGGGAGTACTTGAAATCCAGCCTTTGGAGGCAGCCGGGGAGGTCTTCCAAGGGCCGGGAGAGAGCACCACCCTGAAGGGCTTTTCTCCTGGGCTTGGAGCATTTGCACGGATGGCGGGAACAGCGAGTGGGAGTGCTTGCAAACCGGCATTTGGGGGCAGCCCGGGAGGTCTTTCTTGGGCCCAGAGAGAACACCACCCCGAAACGCTTTTCTCCCGGGCTTGGGAGCATTGTGCGCGGGTGGCGGGAACAGCAGGCAGAAGTGCTTGCAAACCGGCCTTGGAGGCAGCCGGGGAGGTCTTCCAAAGCCCGGAGTGAGCACCACCCCAAAATGCTTTTCTCCCGGGCTTGGGAGCATTGTGCGCAGCTGGCGTGAACAGCGGGATTGAGTGCTTGCAAACCAGCCTTTGGAGGCAGCCGGGGAGGTCTTCCAGCGGGAGAGTGCCAGTTGTTCTCAGAGGCCCCACAGGCCAGGGGCAGGACCCAGCAGTGTCCCTGCCTCTGGCAGCCTTGCCCAGACCTTCCTGGCCTCCGGGGGTACTACCCCACCAAGGGGCAGGCTGCGGGGACTGGGTCCAGACATGCCCGGGCGCCTCCCCAGGCTCATCCCCGCTCGTGCCTTTCCCCTGGGCCTAGGCCTCGGTTGAGGCCTCCTTGGAGAGGAGGTTGCCGGCAGGGGCTGTCTGCACACTGCAAGGTGCTGGAGCTCAGAGGGCCTCGTCAGAGGGAAAGGACCAGCAAAGGGCTGGATGCCCAAGACCTCTTTGACCCAGCAGCCTCAGGGCAGCAGGGAGAGCAAGAGGCCCAACTTGCCCCTAGGTCGGCTCTACCCCGTCCCACACAGGCAGCCAGCCCAGCAGCAGCCTGGCAGTCTCTGGCTCCCCCGAACTCTCTGCCGGTGTAGGGGGCAGGAACAGACGTGTGCATGTCGTTCTGCCTTGGCCTGGGAGTGTGTTCCCCCTGCCTGTCCCCCAGGCTCAGGGGCAAGGGCCCGGAGAGAGCACCACCCCGAAGCGCTTTTCTCCCGGGCTTGGGAGCATTGTGCGTGCCTGGCGGGAACAGCGGGCGGGAGTGCTTGCAAACCGGCCTTTGGGGTCAGCCGGGGAGTTCTTCCAGTGGGAGAGGGCCGGTTGTGCTCAGAGGCCCCACAGGCCAGGGGCAGGACCCAGCAGGGCCCCAGCCCCTGGCCAGCCTTGCCCAGACCTTCCTGGCCTCCGGGGGTACTGCCCCACCAAGGGGCAGGCTGCGGGGACTGGGTCCAGACATGCCCGGGCGCCTCCCCAGGCTCATCCCCGCTGGTGCCTTTCCCCTGGGCCTAGGCCTCGGTTGAGGCCTCCTTGGAGAGGAGGTTGCTGGCAGGGGCTGTCTCCACACTGCAAGGTGCTGGAGCTCAGAGGGCTTCGTCAGAGGGAAGGGACCAGCAAGGGGCTGGATGCCCAAGACCTCTTTGGCCCAGCAGCCTCAGGGCAGCAGGGAGAGCAAGAGGCCCAACTTGCCCCTAGGTCGGCTCTGCCACTTCCCACACAGGCGGCCAGCCCAGCAGCTGCCTGACAGACTCTGGCTCCCCCGAGCTCTCTGCCGGTGCAGGGGGCAGGAACAGACGTGTGCATGTGGTTCTGACTTGGCCTGGGAGTGTGGACACCGTGCCTTGACCCCAGGCTCAGGGGCAAGGGCCCGGAGAGAGCACCACCCTGAAGCGCTTTTCTCCCGGGCTTGGGAGCATTGTGCACGCCTGCTGGGAACAGTGGGCGGGAGCGCTTGCAAACCGGCCTTTGGAGGCAGCCGGGGAGGTCTTCCAGTGGGAGAGGGCCGGTTGTGCTCAGAGGCCCCACAGGCCATGGGGAGGACCCAGCAGGTCCCCTGCCCCTGGCCAGCCTTGCACAGATCTTCCTGGCCTCCGGGGGTACTGCCCCACCAAGGGGCAGGCTGCGGGGACTGGGTCCAGACATGCCCTGGCGCCTCCCCAGGCTCATCCCCGCTGGTGCCTTTCCCCTGGGCCTAGGCCTCGGTTGAGGCCTCCTTGGAGAGGATGTTGCTGGCAGGGGCTGTCTCCACACTGCAAGGTGCTGGAGCTCAGAGGGCCTCGTCAGAGGGAAGGGACCAGCAAGGGGCTGGATGCCCAAGACCTCTTTGGCCCAGCAGCCTCAGGGCAGCAGGGAGAGGAAGAGGCCCAACTTGCCCCTAGGTCGGCTCTGCCCCTTCCCACACAGGCGGCCAGCCCAGCAGCTGCCTGACAGACTCTGGCTCCCCCGAGCTCTCTGCCGGTGCAGGGGTCAGGAACAGACGTGTGCATGTGGTTCTGCCTTGGTCTGGGAGTGTGGACCAACTGCCTGGCCCCCAGGCTCAGGGGCAAGGGCCCGAGGAGAGCACCACCCCGAAGCGCTTTTCTCCCGGGCTTGGGAGCATTGTGCTTGCCTGGCGGGAACAGCGGGCGGGAGTGTTGGCAAACTGGCCTTTGGAGGCAGCCGGGGAGTTCTTCCAGTGGGAGAGGGCCGGTTGTGCTCAGAGGCCCCACAGGCCAGGGGCAGGACCCAGCAGGGCCCCTGCCCCTGGCCAGCCTTGCCCAGACCTTCCTGGCCTCCGGGGGTACTGCCCCACCAAGGGGCAGGCTGCGGGGACTGGGTCCAGACATGCCCGGGCGCCTCCCCAGGCTCATCCCCGCTGGTGCCTTTCCCCTGGGCCTAGGCCTCGGTTGAGGCCTCCTTGGAGAGGAGGTTGCTGGCAGGGGCTGTCTCCACACTGCAAGGTGCTGGAGCTCAGAGGGCCTCGTCAGAGGGAAGGGACCAGCAAGGGGCTGGATGCCCAAGACCTCTTTGGCCCAGCAGCCTCAGGGCAGCAGGGAGAGCAAGAGGCCCAACTTGCCCCTAGGTCGGCTCTGCCACTTCCCACACAGGCGGCCAGCCCAGCAGCTGCCTGACAGACTCTGGCTCCCCCGAGCTCTCTGCCGGTGCAGGGGGCAGATCAGACGTGTGCATGTGGTTCTGCCTTGGCCTGGGAGTGTGGACACCCTGCCTTGCCCCCAGGATCAGGGGCAAGGGCCCAGAGAGAGCACCACCCTGAAGCGCTTTTCTTCCGGGCTTAGGAGCATTGTGCCCGCCTGCTGGTAACAGTGGCCGGGAACGCTTGCAAACCGGCCTTTGGAGGCAGCCGGGGAGGTCTTCCAGTGGGAGAGGGCCGGTTGTGCTCAGAGGCCCCACCGGCCAGGGGCAGGACCCAGCAGGGCCCCTGCCCCTGGCCAGCCTTACCCAGACCTTCCTGGCCTCCGGGGGTACTGCCCCACCAAGGGGCAGGCTGCGGGGACTGGGTCCAGACATGCTCGGGCGCCTCCCCTGGCTCATCCCCGCTGGTGCCTTTCCCCTGGGCCTAGGCCTCGGTTGAGGCCTCCTTGGAGAGGAGGTTGCTGGCAGGGGCTGTCTCCACACTGCAAGGTGCTGGAGCTCAGAGGGCCTCGTCAGAGGGAAGGGACCAGCAAGGGGCTGGATGCCCAAGACGTCTTTGGCCCAGCAGCTTCAGGGCAGCAGGGAGAGCAAGAGGCCCAACTTGCCCCTAGGGCGGCTCTGCCCCTTCCCACACAGGCGGCCAACCCAGCAGCTGCCTGACAGACTCTGGCTCCCCCAAGCTCTCTGCCGGTGCAGGGGACAGGAACAGACGTGGGCATGTGGTTCTGCCTTGGCCTGGGAGTGTGTTCCCCATGCCTTGCCCCCAGGCTCAGGGGCAAGGGCCCGGAGAGAGCACCACCCCGAAGCGCTTTTCTCCCGGGCTTGGGAACATTGTGCAAGTCTGGCGTGAACAGCGGGTGGGAGTGTTGGCAAACAGGACTTTGGAGGCAGCCGGGGAGGTCTTCCAGTGGGAGAGGGCCGGTTGTGCTCAGAGGCCCCACAGGCCAGGGGCAGGACCCAGCAGGTCCCCTGCCCCTGGCCAGCCTTTCCCAGACCTTCCTGGCCTCCGGGGGTACTGCCCCACCAAGGGGCAGGCTGCGGGGACTGGGTCCAGACATGCCCGGGCGCCTCCCCAGGCTCATCCCCGCTGGTGCCTTTCCCCTGGTCCTAGGTCTCGGTTGAGGCCTCCTTGGAGAGGAGGTTGCTGGCAGGGGCTGTCTCCACACTGCAAGGTGCTGGAGCTCAGAGGGCCTCGTCAGAGGGAAGGGACAAGCAAAGGGCTGGATGCCCAAGACGTCTTTGGCCCAGCAGCCTCAGGGCAGCAGGGAGAGCAAGAGGCCCAACTTGCCCCTAGGTCGGCTCTGCCCCTTCCCACAAAGGCGGCCAGCCCAGCAGCTGCCTGACAGACTCTGGCTCCCCCGAGCTCTCTGCCGGTGCAGGGGTCAGGAACAGACGTGTGCATGTGGTTCTGCCTTGGCCTGGGAGTGTGGACCCCCTGCCTGGCCCCCAGGCTCAGGGGCAAGGGCCCGGAGAGAGCACCACCCCGAAGCGCTTTTCTCCCGGGCTTGGGAGCATTGTGCGCGCTTGGTGGGAACAGTGGGCGGGAGTGCGTGCAAAACGGCCTTTGGAGGCAGCCGGGGAGGTCTTCCAGTGGGAGAGGGCCGGTTGTGCTCAGAGGCCCCACAGGCCATGGGCAGGACCCAGCAGGTCCCCTGCCCCTGGTCAGCCTTGCCCAGACCTTCCTGGCCTCCAGGGGTACTGCCCCACCAAGGGGCAGGCTGCGGGGACTGGGTCCAGACATGCCCGGGCGCCTCCCCAGGCTCATCCCCGCTGGTGCCTTTCCCCTGGGCCTAGGCCTCGGTTGAGGCCTCCTTGGAGAGGAGATTGCTGGCAGGTGCTGTCTCCACACTGCAAGGTGCTGGAGCTCAGAGGGCCTCGTCAGAGGGAAGGGACCAGCAAAGGGCTGGATGCCCAAGACGTCTTTGGCCCAGCAGCCTCAGGGCAGCAGGGAGAGCAAGAGGCCCAACTTGCCCCTAGGTCGGCTCTGCCCCTTCCCACACAGGCGGCCAGCCCAGCACCTGCCTGAGAGACTCTGGCTCCCCCGAGCTCTCTGCCGGTGTAGGGGGCAGGAACAGACGTGTTCATGTCGTTCTGTCTTGGCCTGGGAGTGTGTTCCCCCTGCCTGGCCCGCAGGCTTAGGGGCAAGGGCCCGGAGAGAGCACCACCCCGAAGCGCTTTTCTCCCGGGCTTGGGAGCATTGTGCGTGCCTGGCGGGAACAGCAGGTGCGGGAGTGCTTGCAAACCGGCCTTTCGAGGCAGACGGGGAGGTCTTCCAGCGGGAGTGTGCCGGTTGTGCTCAGACGTCCCACAGGCCAGGGGCAGGACCCAGCGCTGTCCCTGCCCCTGGCAGCCTTGCACAGACCTTCCTGGCCTCCGGGGGTACTGCCCCACCAAGGGGCAGGCTGCGGGGACTGGGTCCAGACATGCCCGGGCGCCTCCCCAGGCTCTTCCCCGCTGGTGCCTTTCCCCTGGGCCTAGGCCTCGGTTGAGGCCTCATTGGAGAGGAGGTTGCTGGCAGGGGCTGTCTCCACACTGCAAGGTGCTGGAGCTCAGAGGGCCTCGTCAGAGGGAAGGGACCAGCAAGGGGCTGGATGCCCAAGACGTCTTTGGCCCTGCAGCCTCAGGGCAGCAGGGAGAGGAAGAGGCCCAACTTGCCCCTAGGTCGGCTCTGCCCCTTCTCACACAGGCGGCCAGCCCAGCACCTGCCTGACAGACTCTGGCTCTCCCGAGCTCTCTGCCGGTGCAGGGGTCAGGAACAGACGTGTGCATGGGGTTCTGCCTTGGTCTGGGAGTGTGGACCCACTGCCTGGCCCCCAGGCTCAGGGGCAAGGGCCCGGAGAGAGCACCACCCCGAAGCGCTTTTCTCCCGGGCTTGGGAGCATTGTGCGAGCCTGGCGTGAACAGCGGGCGGGAGTGTTTGCAAACAGGACTTTGGAGGCAGCTGGGGAGGTCTTCCAGTGGGAGAGGGCCGGTTGTGCTCAGAGGCCTCACAGGCCAGGGGCAGGACCCAGCAGGGCCCCTGCCCCTGGCCAGCCTTGCCCAGACCTTCCTGGCCTCCGGGGGTACTGCCCCACCAAGGGGCAGGCTGCGGGGACTGGGTCCAGACATGTCCGTGCGCCGCCCCAGGATCATCCCCGCTGGTGCTTTTCCCCTGGGCGTAGGCCTCGGTTGAGGCCTCTTTGGAGAGGAGGTTGCTGGCAGGGGCTGTCTCCACACTGCAAGGTGCTGGAGCTCAGAGGGCCTCGTCAGAGGGAAGGGACCAGCAAAGGGCTGGATGCCCAAGACCTCTTTGACCCAGCAGCCTCAGGCCAGCAGTTAGAGCAAGAGGCCCAACTTGCCCCTAGATCGGCTCTGCCCCATCCCACACAGGCAGCCAGCCCAGCAGCAGCCTGGCAGTCTCTGGCTCCCCCGAGCTCTCTGCCGGTGTAGAGGGCAGGAACAGACGTGTGCATGTCGTTTTGCCTTGGCCTGGGAGTGTGTTCCAACTGCCTGGCCCCCAGGCTCAGGGGCAAGGGCCCGGAGAGAGCACCACCCCGAAGAGCTTTTCTCCCGGGCTTGGGAGCATTGTGCGTGCCTGGCGGGAACAGCGGGCGGGAGTGCTTGCAAACCGGCCTTTGGAGGCAGCCCGGGAGGTCTTCCAAGGGCCTGTAGAGAGCACCACCCCGAAGCGCTTTTCTCCCGCGCTTGGGAGCATTCTGCGCGGGTGGCGGGAACAGCAGGCAGGAGTGCTTGAAAACCGTCCTTTGGAGGCAGCCGGGGAGGTCTTCCAGGGCCCGGTGTGAGCACCACCCCAAAATGCTTTTCTCCCGGGCTTGGGAGCATTGTGCGCGGATGGCGGGAACAGCAGGAAGGAGTCCTTGCAAACCGGCCTTTGGAGGCAGCCGGGGAGGTCTTCCAAGGGCCTGTAGAGAGCACAACCCCGAAGCGCTTTTCTCCCGGGCTTGGGAGCTTTGTGCGCGGGTGGCGGGAACAGCAGGCAGGAGTGCTTGAAAACCGTCCTTTGGAGGCAGCCGGGGAGGTCTTCCAGGGCCCGGTGTGAGCACCACCCCAAAATGCTTTTCTCCCGGGCTTGGGAGCATTGTGCGCGGATGGCGGGAACAGCAAGTGGGAGTGCTTGCAAACCGGCCTTTGGGGGCACCCCGGGAGGTCTTCCATGGGCACGGAGAGAACACCACCCCGAAGCGCTTTTCTCCGGGGTTTTGGAGGATTGTGCATGGCTGGCGGCAACAGCGAGTGGGAGTGCTTGCAAACCGGCCTTTGGGGGCAGCCAGGGAGGTCCTCCATTGGCACGGAGAGAACACCACCCCGAAGCGCTTTTCTCCCGGTCTTGGGAGCATTGTGCGAGGCTGGCGGGAACAGCGGGCGGGAGTGCTTGCAAACCGGCCTTTGGAGGCAGCTTGGGAGGTCTTCCAAGGGCCCGGAGAGAGCACCATCCCGAAGCACTTTTCTCACGGAATTGGGAGCATTGTTCGCGGCTGTCGGGAACAGAGGACATGAGTGCTTGCAAACCGGCCTTTAGAGGCAGCCGGGGAGTCTTCCAAGGGCCCGAGAGAGACCACCCCAAAATGCTTTTCTCCCGGGCTTGGGAGCATTGTGTGCGGCTGGGGGGTCAGCGGGAGGGAGTTCTTGAAAACCAGCCTTTGGAGGCAGCCGGGGAGGTCTTCCAAGGGCCGGGAGAGAGCACCACCCCGAAGCGCTTTTCTCCCGGGCGTGGGAGCATTGTGCGCGGCTGGCGGGAACAGCGGGATTGAGTGCTTGCAAACCGGCCTTTGGAGGCAGCCGGGGAGGTCTTCCAAGGGCCGGGAGAGAGCACCACCCCGAAGCGCTTTTCTCCTAGGCTTGGGAGCATTGTGCGCGGCTGGCGGGAACAGCGGGCATGAGTGCTTGCAAACCGGCCTTTGGAGACAAACGGGGAGGTCTTCCAAGGGCCCGTAGAGAGCACCACCCCGAAGCGCTTTTCTCCCGTGATTGGGAGCATTGTGTGCGGCTGGCGGGACAGCGGGAGGGAGTACTTGAAATCCAGCCTTTGGAGGCAGCCGGGGAGGTCTTCCAAGTGCCGGGAGAGAGCACCACCCTGAAGGCCTTTTCTCCTGGGCTTGGAGCATTTGCACGGATGGCGGGAACAGCGAGTGGGAGTGCTTGCAAACCGGCATTTGGGGGCAGCCCGGGAGGTCTTTCTTGGGCCCAGAGAGAACACCACCCCGAAACGCTTTTCTCCCGGGCTTGGGAGCATTGTGCGCGGGTGGCGGGAACAGCAGGCAGAAGTGCTTGCAAACCGGCCTTGGAGGCAGCCGGGGAGGTCTTCCAAAGCCCGGAGTGAGCACCACCCCAAAATGCTTTTCTCCCGGGCTTGGGAGCATTGTGCGCAGCTGGCGTGAACAGCGGGATTGAGTGCTTGCAAACCAGCCTTTGGAGGCAGCCGGGGAGGTCTTCCAGCGGGAGAGTGCCAGTTGTGCTCAGAGGCCTCACAGGCCAGGGGCAGGACCCAGCAGGGCCCCTGCCCCTGGCCAGCCTTGCCCAGACCTTCCTGGCCTCCGGGGGTACTGCCCCACCAAGGGGCAGGCTGCGGGGCCTAGGTCCAGACATGCCCGGGCGCCTCCCCAGGCTCATCCCCGCTGGTGCCTTTCCCCTGGGCCTAGGCCTCGGTTGAGGCCTCCTTGGAGAGGAGGTTGCCGGCAGGGGCTGTCTGCACACTGCAAGGTGCTGGAGCTCAGAGGGCCTCGTCAGAGGGAAAGGACCAGCAAAGGGCTGGATGCCCAAGACCTCTTTGACCCAGCAGCCTCAGGGCAGCAGGGAGAGCAAGAGGCCCAACTTGCCCCTAGGTCGGCTCTACCCCATCCCACACAGGCAGCCAGCCCAGCAGCAGCCTGGCAGTCTCTGGCTCCCCCGAACACTCTGCCGGTGTAGGGGGCAGGAACAGACGTGTGCATGTCGTTCTGCCTTGACCTGGGAGTGTGTTCCCCCTGCCTGTCCCCCAGGCTCAGGGGAAAGGGCCCGGAGAGAGCACCACCCCGAAGCGCTTTTCTCCCGGGCTTGGGAGCATTGTGCGTGCCTGGCGGGAACAGCGGGCGGGAGTGCTTGCAAACCGGCCTTTGGAGGCAGCCGGGGAGGTCTTCCAGCGGGAGAGTGCCGGTTGTGCTCAGACGCCCCACAGGCCAGGGGCAGGACCCAGCAGTGTCCCTGCCCCTGGCAGCCTTGCCCAGACCCTCCTGGCCTCCGGGGGTACTGCCCCACCAAGGGGCAGGCTGCGGGGACTGGGTCCAGACATGCCCGGGCGCCTCCCCAGGCTCATCCCCGCTGGTGCCTTTCCCCTGGGCCTAGGCCTCGGTTGAGGCCTCCTTGGAGAGGAGGTTGCTGGCAGGGGCTGTCTCCACACTGCAAGGTGCTGGAGCTCAGAGGGCCTCGTGAGAGGGAAGGGACCAGCAAGGGACTGGATGCCCAAGACCTCTTTGGCCCAGCAGCCTCAGGGCAGCAGGGAGAGGAAGAGGCCCAACTTGCCCCTAGGTCGGCTCTGCCCCTTCCCACACAGGCGGCCAGCCCAGCAGCTGCCTGACAGACTCTGGCTCCCCCGAGCTCTCTGCCGGTGCAGGGGGCAGGAACAGACGTGTGCATGTGGTTCTGACTTGGCCTGGGAGTGTGGACACCGTGCCTTGACCCCAGGCTCAGGGGCAAGGGCCCGGAGAGAGCACCACCCTGAAGCGCTTTCCTCCCGGGCTTAGGAGCATTGTGCACGCCTGCTGGGAACAGTGGGCGGTAGCGCTTGCAAACCGGCCTTTGGAGGCAGCCGGGGAGGTCTTTCAGTGGGAGAGGGCCGGTTGTGCTCAGAGGCCCCACAGGCCAGGGGCAGGACGCAGCAGGGCCCCTGCCCCTGGCCAGCCTTGCCCAGACCTTCCTGGCCTCCGGGGGTACTGCCCCACCAAGGGGCAGGCTGCGGGAACTGGGTCCAGACATGCTCGGGCGCCTCCCCTGGCTCATCCCCGCTGGTGCCTTGCCCCTGGGCCTAGGCCTCGGTTGAGGCCTCCTTGGAGAGGAGGTTGCTGGCAGGGGCTGTCTCCACACTGCAAGGTGCTGGAGCTCAGAGGGCCTCGTCAGAGGGAAGGGACCAGTGAGGGGCTGGATGCCCAAGACGTCTTTGGCCCAGCAGCCTCAGGGCAGCAGGGAGAGCAAGAGGCCCAACTTGCCCCTAGGTCGGCTCTGCCCCTTCCCACACAGGCGGCCAACCCAGCACCTGCCTGACAGACTCTGGCTCCCCCAAGCTCTCTGCCGGTGCAGGGGACAGGAACAGACGTGTGCATGTGTTTCTGCCTTGGCCTGGGAGTGTGTTCCCCCTGCCTTGCCCCCAGGCTCAGGGGCAAGGGCCCGGAGAGAGCACCACTCCGAAGTGCTTTTCTCCCGGGCTTGGGAGCATTGTGCGAGCCTGACGTGAACAGCGGGCGGGAGTGTTTGCAAACAGGACTTTGGAGGCAGCCGGGGAGGTCTTCCAGTGGGAGAGGGCCGGTTGTGCTCAGAGGCCCCACAGGCCAGGGTCAGGACCCAGCAGGGCCCCTGCCCCCGGCCAGACTTGCCCAGACCTTCCTGGACTCCGGGGGTACTGCCCCACCAAGGGGCAGGCTGCGGGAACTGGGTCCAGACATGCTCGGGCGCCTCCCCTGGCTCATCCCCGCTGGTGCCTTTCCCCTGGGTGTAGTCCTCGGTTGAGGCCTCTTTGGAGAGGAGGTTGCTGGCAGGGGCTGTCTCCACACTGCAAGGTGCTGGAGCTCAGAGGGCCTCGTCAGAGGGAAGGCACCAGCAAAGGGCTGGATGCCCAAGACCTCTTTGGCCCAGCAGCCTCAGGGCAGCAGGGAGAGCAAGAGGCCCAACTTGCCCCTAGGTCGGCTCTGCCCCGTCCCACACAGGCATCCAGCCCAGCAGCAGCCTGTCAGTCTCTGGCTCCCCCGAGCTCTCTGCCGGTGTAGGGGGCAGGAACAGACGTGTGCATGTCGTTCTCCCTTGGCCTGGGAGTGTGTTCCCCCTGCCTGGCCCCAGGCTCAGGGGCAAGGGCCCGGAGAGAGCACCAACCCGAAGCGCTTTTCTCCCGGGCTTGGGAGCATTGTGCGTGCCTGGGGGAACAGCGGGTGGGAGTGCTTGCAAACCGTCTTTTGGAGGCAGACGGGGAGGTCTTCCAGTGGGAGAGGGCCGGTTGTGTTCAGACGCCCAACAGGCCAGGGGCAGGACCCAGCAGTGTCCCTGCCCCTGGCAGCCTTGCCGAGACCTTCCTGGCTTCCGGGGGTACAGCCCCACCAAGGGGCAGGCTGCGGGGACTGGGTCCAGACATGGCCGGGCGCCTCCCCAGGCTCATCCCCGCTGGTGCCTTTCCCCTAGGCCTAGGCCTCGGTTGAGGCCTCCTTGGAGAGGAGGTTGCTGGCAGGGGCTGTCTCCACACTGCAAGGTGCTGGAGCTCAGAGGGCCTCATCAGAGGGAAGGGACCAGCAAGGGGCTGGATGCCCAAGACCTCTTTGGCCCAGCAGCCTCAGGGCAGCAGGGAGAGGAAGAGGCCCAACTTGCCCCTAGGTCGGCTCTGCCCCTTCCCACACAGGCGGCCAGCCCAGCAGCTGCCTGACACACTCTTGCTCCCCCGAGCTCTCTGCCGGTGCAGGGGTCAGGAACAGACGTGTGCATGTGGTTCTGCCTTGGTCTCCGAGTGTGGACCAACTGCCTGGCCCCCAGGTTCAGGGGCAAGGGCCCGGAGAGAGCACCACCCCGAAGCGCTTTTCTCCCGGGCTTGGGAGAATTGTGCGCGCTTGGTGGGAACAGTGGGCGGGAGTGCTTGCAAACCGGCCTTTGGAGGCAGCCGGGGAGGTCTTCCAGTGGGAGAGGGCCGGTTGTGCTCAGAGGCCCCACAGGCCAGGGGCAGGACCCAGCAGGGCCCCTGCCCCTGGCCAGCCTTGCCCAGACCTTCCTGCCTCCGGGGTTACAGCCCCACAAAGGGGTAGGCTGCGGGGAATGGGTCCAGACATGCCTGGGCGCCTCCCCAGGCTCATCCCCGCTGGTGCCTTTCCCCTGGGCCTAGGCCTCGGTTGAGGCCTCCTTGGAGAGGAGGTTGCTGGCAGGGATTGTCTCCACACTGCAAGGTGCTGGAGCTCAGAGGGCCTCGTCAGAGGGAAGGGACCAGCAACGGGATGGATGCCCAAGACCTCTTTGGCCCAGCAGCCTCAGGGCAGCAGGGAGAGGAAGAGGCCCAACTTGCCCCTAGGTCGGCTCTGCCCCTTCCCACACAGGCGGCCAGCCCAGCAGCTGCCTGACAGACTCTGGCTCCCCCGAGCTCTCTGCCGGTGCAGGGGGCAGGAACAGACGTGTGCATGTGGTTCTGACTTGGCCTGGGAGTGTGGACACCGTGCCTTGACCCCAGGCTCAGGGGCAAGGGCCCGGAGAGAGCACCACCCTGAAGCGCTTTTCTCCCGGGCTTGGGAGCATTGTGCACGCCTGCTGGGAACAGTGGGCGGGAGCGCTTGCAAACCGGCCTTTGGAGGCAGCCGGGGAGGTCTTCCAGTGGGAGAGGGCCGGTTGTGCTCAGAGGCCCCACAGGCCAGGGGCAGGACGCAGCAGGGCCCCTGCCCCTGGCCAGCCTTGCCCAGACCTTCCTGGCCTCCGGGGGTACTGCCCCACCAAGGGGCAGGCTGCGGGGACTGGGTCCAGACATGCTCGGGCGCCTCCCCTGGCTCATCCCCGCTGGTGCCTTTCCCCTGGGCCTAGGCCTCGGTTGAGGCCTCCTTGGAGAGGAGGTTGCTGGCAGGGGCTGTCTCCACACTGCAAGGTGCTGGAGCTCAGAGGGCCTCGTCAGAGGGAAGGGACCAGTAAGGGGCTGGATGCCCAAGACGTCTTTGGCCCAGCAGCCTCAGGGCAGCAGGGAGAGCAAGAGGCCCAACTTGCCCCTAGGGCGGCTCTGCCCCTTCCCACACAGGCGGCCAACCCAGCAGCTGCCTGCCAGACTCTGGCTCCCCCAAGCTCTCTGCCGGTGCAGGGGACAGGAACAGACGTGGGCATGTGGTTCTGCCTTGGCCAGGGAGTGTGTTCCCCGTGCCTTGCCCCCAGGCTCAGGGGCAAGGGCCCGGAGAGAGAACCACCCCAATGCGCTTTTCTCCCGGGCTTGGGAGCATTGTGCGAGCCTGGCGTGAACAGCGGGCGGGAGTGTTTGCAAACAGGACTTTGGAGGCAGCCGGGGAGGTCTTCCAGTGGGAGAGGGCCGGTTGTGCTCAGAGGCCCCACAGGCCAGGGGCAGGACCCAGCAGGGCCCCTGACCCTGGCCAGCCTTGCCCAGACCTTCCTGGCCTCCGGGGGTACTGCCCCACCAAGGGGCAGGCTGCGGGGACTGGGTCCAGACATGCCCGGGCGCCTCCCCAGGCTCATCCCCGCTGGTGCCTTTCCCCTGGGCCTAGGCCTCGGTTGAGGCCTCCTTGGAGAGGATGTTGCTGGCAGGGGCTGTCTCCACACTGCAAGGTGCTGGAGCTCAGAGGGCCTCGTCAGAGGGAAGGGACCAGCAAGGGGCTGGATGCCCAAGACCTCTTTGGCCCAGCAGCCTCAGGGCAGCAGGGAGAGCAAGAGGCCCAACTTGCCCCTAGGTCGGCTCTGCCACTTCCCACACAGGCGGCCAGCCCAGCAGCTGCCTGACAGACTCTGGCTCGCCCGAGCTCTCTGCCGGTGCAGGGGGCAGGTCAGACGTGTGCATGTGGATCTGCCTTGGCCTGGGAGTGTGGACACCCTGCCTTGCCCCCAGGCTCAGGGGCAAGGGCCCAGAGAGAGCACCACCCTGAAGCGCTTTTCTCACGGGCTTGGGAGCATTGTGCGTGCCTGGCGGGAACAGCGGGCGGGAGTGCTTGCAAACCGGCCTTTGGAGGCAGACGGGGAGGTCTTCCAGCGGGAGAGTGCCGGTTGTGCTCAGACGCCCCACAGGCCAGGGGCACGACCCAGCAGGGCCCCTGCCCCTCGCAGCCTTGCCCAGACCTTCCTGGCCTCGGGGGGTACTGCCCCACCAAGGGGCAGGCTGCGGGGACTGGGTCCAGACATGCCCGTGCGCCTCCACTGTCTCATCCCCGCTGGTGCCTTTCCCCTGGGCCTAGGCCTCGGTTGAGGCCTCCTTGGAGAGGAGGTTGCTGGCAGGGGCTGTCTCCACACTGCAAGGTGCTGGAGCTCAGAGGGCCTCGTCAGAGGGAAGGGACCAGCAAGGGGCTGGATGGCCAAGACCTCTTTGGCCCAGCAGCCTCATGGCAGCAGGGAGAGCAAGAGGCCCATCTTGCCCCTAGGTCGGCTCTGCCCCTTCCCACACAGGCGGCCAGCCCAGCAGCTGCCTGACAGACTCTGGCTCCCCCGAGCTCTCTGCCGGTGCAGGGGGCAGATCAGACGTGTGCATGTGGTTCTGCCTTGGCCTGGGAGTGTGGACACCCTGCCTTGCCCCAAGGCTCAGGGGCAAGGGCCCAGAGAGAGCACCACCCTGAAGCGCTTTTCTCCCGGGCTTAGGAGCATTGTGCACGCCTGCTGGGAACAGTGGGCGGGAGTGCTTGCAAACCGGCCTTTGGAGGCAGCTTGGGAGGTCTTCCAAGGGCCCGGAGAGAGCACCATCCCGAAGCACTTTTCTCACGGAATTGGGAGCATTGTTCGCGGCTGTCGGGAACAGAGGACATGAGTGCTTGCAAACCGGCCTTTAGAGGCAGCCGGGGAGTCTTCCAAGGGCCCGAGAGAGACCACCCCAAAATGCTTTTCTCCCGGGCTTGGGAGCATTGTGTGCGGCTGGGGGGTCAGCGGGAGGGAGTTCTTGAAAACCAGCCTTTGGAGGCAGCCGGGGAGGTCTTCCAAGGGCCGGGAGAGAGCACCACCCCGAAGCGCTTTTCTCCCGGGCGTGGGAGCATTGTGCGCGGCTGGCGGGAACAGCGGGATTGAGTGCTTGCAAACCGGCCTTTGGAGGCAGCCGGGGAGGTCTTCCAAGGGCCGGGAGAGAGCACCACCCCGAAGCGCTTTTCTCCTAGGCTTGGGAGCATTGTGCGCGGCTGGCGGGAACAGCGGGCATGAGTGCTTGCAACCCGGCCTTTGGAGACAAACGGGGAGGTCTTCCAAGGGCCCGTAGAGAGCACCACCCCGAAGCGCTTTTCTCCCGTGATTGGGAGCATTGTGTGCGGCTGGCGGGACAGCGGGAGGGAGTACTTGAAATCCAGCCTTTGGAGGCAGCCGGGGAGGTCTTCCAAGTGCCGGGAGAGAGCACCACCCTGAAGGGCTTTTCTCCTGGGCTTGGAGCATTTGCACGGATGGCGGGAACAGCGGGCGGGAGTGCTTGCAAACCGGCCTTTGGAGGCAGCTTGGGAGGTCTTCCAAGGGCCCGGAGAGAGCACCATCCCGAAGCACTTTTCTCACGGAATTGGGAGCATTGTTCGCGGCTGTCGGGAACAGAGGACATGAGTGCTTGCAAACCGGCCTTTAGAGGCAGCCGGGGAGTCTTCCAAGGGCCCGAGAGAGACCACCCCAAAATGCTTTTCTCCCGGGCTTGGGAGCATTGTGTGCGGCTGGGGGGTCAGCGGGAGGGAGTTCTTGAAAACCAGCCTTTGGAGGCAGCCGGGGAGGTCTTCCAAGGGCCGGGAGAGAGCACCACCCCGAAGCGCTTTTCTCCCGGGCGTGGGAGCATTGTGCGCGGCTGGCGGGAACAGCGGGATTGAGTGCTTGCAAACCGGCCTTTGGAGGCAGCCGGGGAGGTCTTCCAAGGGCCGGGAGAGAGCACCACCCCGAAGCGCTTTTCTCCTAGGCTTGGGAGCATTGTGCGCGGCTGGCGGGAACAGCGGGCATGAGTGCTTGCAAACCGGCCTTTGGAGACAAACGGGGAGGTCTTCCAAGGGCCCGTAGAGAGCACCACCCCGAAGCGCTTTTCTCCCGTGATTGGGAGCATTGTGTGCGGCTGGCGGGACAGCGGGAGGGAGTACTTGAAATCCAGCCTTTGGAGGCAGCCGGGGAGGTCTTCCAAGTGCCGGGAGAGAGCACCACCCTGAAGGCCTTTTCTCCTGGGCTTGGAGCATTTGCACGGATGGCGGGAACAGCGAGTGGGAGTGCTTGCAAACCGGCATTTGGGGGCAGCCCGGGAGGTCTTTCTTGGGCCCAGAGAGAACACCACCCCGAAACGCTTTTCTCCCGGGCTTGGGAGCATTGTGCGCGGGTGGCGGGAACAGCAGGCAGAAGTGCTTGCAAACCGGCCTTGGAGGCAGCCGGGGAGGTCTTCCAAAGCCCGGAGTGAGCACCACCCCAAAATGCTTTTCTCCCGGGCTTGGGAGCATTGTGCGCAGCTGGCGTGAACAGCGGGATTGAGTGCTTGCAAACCAGCCTTTGGAGGCAGCCGGGGAGGTCTTCCAGCGGGAGAGTGCCAGTTGTGCTCAGAGGCCTCACAGGCCAGGGGCAGGACCCAGCAGGGCCCCTGCCCCTGGCCAGCCTTGCCCAGACCTTCCTGGCCTCCGGGGGTACTGCCCCACCAAGGGGCAGGCTGCGGGGCCTAGGTCCAGACATGCCCGGGCGCCTCCCCAGGCTCATCCCCGCTGGTGCCTTTCCCCTGGGCCTAGGCCTCGGTTGAGGCCTCCTTGGAGAGGAGGTTGCCGGCAGGGGCTGTCTGCACACTGCAAGGTGCTGGAGCTCAGAGGGCCTCGTCAGAGGGAAAGGACCAGCAAAGGGCTGGATGCCCAAGACCTCTTTGACCCAGCAGCCTCAGGGCAGCAGGGAGAGCAAGAGGCCCAACTTGCCCCTAGGTCGGCTCTACCCCATCCCACACAGGCAGCCAGCCCAGCAGCAGCCTGGCAGTCTCTGGCTCCCCCGAACACTCTGCCGGTGTAGGGGGCAGGAACAGACGTGTGCATGTCGTTCTGCCTTGACCTGGGAGTGTGTTCCCCCTGCCTGTCCCCCAGGCTCAGGGGAAAGGGCCCGGAGAGAGCACCACCCCGAAGCGCTTTTCTCCCGGGCTTGGGAGCATTGTGCGTGCCTGGCGGGAACAGCGGGCGGGAGTGCTTGCAAACCGGCCTTTGGAGGCAGCCGGGGAGGTCTTCCAGCGGGAGAGTGCCGGTTGTGCTCAGACGCCCCACAGGCCAGGGGCAGGACCCAGCAGTGTCCCTGCCCCTGGCAGCCTTGCCCAGACCCTCCTGGCCTCCGGGGGTACTGCCCCACCAAGGGGCAGGCTGCGGGGACTGGGTCCAGACATGCCCGGGCGCCTCCCCAGGCTCATCCCCGCTGGTGCCTTTCCCCTGGGCCTAGGCCTCGGTTGAGGCCTCCTTGGAGAGGAGGTTGCTGGCAGGGGCTGTCTCCACACTGCAAGGTGCTGGAGCTCAGAGGGCCTCGTGAGAGGGAAGGGACCAGCAAGGGACTGGATGCCCAAGACCTCTTTGGCCCAGCAGCCTCAGGGCAGCAGGGAGAGGAAGAGGCCCAACTTGCCCCTAGGTCGGCTCTGCCCCTTCCCACACAGGCGGCCAGCCCAGCAGCTGCCTGACAGACTCTGGCTCCCCCGAGCTCTCTGCCGGTGCAGGGGGCAGGAACAGACGTGTGCATGTGGTTCTGACTTGGCCTGGGAGTGTGGACACCGTGCCTTGACCCCAGGCTCAGGGGCAAGGGCCCGGAGAGAGCACCACCCTGAAGCGCTTTCCTCCCGGGCTTAGGAGCATTGTGCACGCCTGCTGGGAACAGTGGGCGGTAGCGCTTGCAAACCGGCCTTTGGAGGCAGCCGGGGAGGTCTTTCAGTGGGAGAGGGCCGGTTGTGCTCAGAGGCCCCACAGGCCAGGGGCAGGACGCAGCAGGGCCCCTGCCCCTGGCCAGCCTTGCCCAGACCTTCCTGGCCTCCGGGGGTACTGCCCCACCAAGGGGCAGGCTGCGGGAACTGGGTCCAGACATGCTCGGGCGCCTCCCCTGGCTCATCCCCGCTGGTGCCTTGCCCCTGGGCCTAGGCCTCGGTTGAGGCCTCCTTGGAGAGGAGGTTGCTGGCAGGGGCTGTCTCCACACTGCAAGGTGCTGGAGCTCAGAGGGCCTCGTCAGAGGGAAGGGACCAGTGAGGGGCTGGATGCCCAAGACGTCTTTGGCCCAGCAGCCTCAGGGCAGCAGGGAGAGCAAGAGGCCCAACTTGCCCCTAGGTCGGCTCTGCCCCTTCCCACACAGGCGGCCAACCCAGCACCTGCCTGACAGACTCTGGCTCCCCCAAGCTCTCTGCCGGTGCAGGGGACAGGAACAGACGTGTGCATGTGTTTCTGCCTTGGCCTGGGAGTGTGTTCCCCCTGCCTTGCCCCCAGGCTCAGGGGCAAGGGCCCGGAGAGAGCACCACTCCGAAGTGCTTTTCTCCCGGGCTTGGGAGCATTGTGCGAGCCTGACGTGAACAGCGGGCGGGAGTGTTTGCAAACAGGACTTTGGAGGCAGCCGGGGAGGTCTTCCAGTGGGAGAGGGCCGGTTGTGCTCAGAGGCCCCACAGGCCAGGGTCAGGACCCAGCAGGGCCCCTGCCCCCGGCCAGACTTGCCCAGACCTTCCTGGACTCCGGGGGTACTGCCCCACCAAGGGGCAGGCTGCGGGAACTGGGTCCAGACATGCTCGGGCGCCTCCCCTGGCTCATCCCCGCTGGTGCCTTTCCCCTGGGTGTAGTCCTCGGTTGAGGCCTCTTTGGAGAGGAGGTTGCTGGCAGGGGCTGTCTCCACACTGCAAGGTGCTGGAGCTCAGAGGGCCTCGTCAGAGGGAAGGCACCAGCAAAGGGCTGGATGCCCAAGACCTCTTTGGCCCAGCAGCCTCAGGGCAGCAGGGAGAGCAAGAGGCCCAACTTGCCCCTAGGTCGGCTCTGCCCCGTCCCACACAGGCATCCAGCCCAGCAGCAGCCTGTCAGTCTCTGGCTCCCCCGAGCTCTCTGCCGGTGTAGGGGGCAGGAACAGACGTGTGCATGTCGTTCTCCCTTGGCCTGGGAGTGTGTTCCCCCTGCCTGGCCCCAGGCTCAGGGGCAAGGGCCCGGAGAGAGCACCAACCCGAAGCGCTTTTCTCCCGGGCTTGGGAGCATTGTGCGTGCCTGGGGGAACAGCGGGTGGGAGTGCTTGCAAACCGTCTTTTGGAGGCAGACGGGGAGGTCTTCCAGTGGGAGAGGGCCGGTTGTGTTCAGACGCCCAACAGGCCAGGGGCAGGACCCAGCAGTGTCCCTGCCCCTGGCAGCCTTGCCGAGACCTTCCTGGCTTCCGGGGGTACAGCCCCACCAAGGGGCAGGCTGCGGGGACTGGGTCCAGACATGGCCGGGCGCCTCCCCAGGCTCATCCCCGCTGGTGCCTTTCCCCTAGGCCTAGGCCTCGGTTGAGGCCTCCTTGGAGAGGAGGTTGCTGGCAGGGGCTGTCTCCACACTGCAAGGTGCTGGAGCTCAGAGGGCCTCATCAGAGGGAAGGGACCAGCAAGGGGCTGGATGCCCAAGACCTCTTTGGCCCAGCAGCCTCAGGGCAGCAGGGAGAGGAAGAGGCCCAACTTGCCCCTAGGTCGGCTCTGCCCCTTCCCACACAGGCGGCCAGCCCAGCAGCTGCCTGACACACTCTTGCTCCCCCGAGCTCTCTGCCGGTGCAGGGGTCAGGAACAGACGTGTGCATGTGGTTCTGCCTTGGTCTCCGAGTGTGGACCAACTGCCTGGCCCCCAGGTTCAGGGGCAAGGGCCCGGAGAGAGCACCACCCCGAAGCGCTTTTCTCCCGGGCTTGGGAGAATTGTGCGCGCTTGGTGGGAACAGTGGGCGGGAGTGCTTGCAAACCGGCCTTTGGAGGCAGCCGGGGAGGTCTTCCAGTGGGAGAGGGCCGGTTGTGCTCAGAGGCCCCACAGGCCAGGGGCAGGACCCAGCAGGGCCCCTGCCCCTGGCCAGCCTTGCCCAGACCTTCCTGCCTCCGGGGTTACAGCCCCACAAAGGGGTAGGCTGCGGGGAATGGGTCCAGACATGCCTGGGCGCCTCCCCAGGCTCATCCCCGCTGGTGCCTTTCCCCTGGGCCTAGGCCTCGGTTGAGGCCTCCTTGGAGAGGAGGTTGCTGGCAGGGATTGTCTCCACACTGCAAGGTGCTGGAGCTCAGAGGGCCTCGTCAGAGGGAAGGGACCAGCAACGGGATGGATGCCCAAGACCTCTTTGGCCCAGCAGCCTCAGGGCAGCAGGGAGAGGAAGAGGCCCAACTTGCCCCTAGGTCGGCTCTGCCCCTTCCCACACAGGCGGCCAGCCCAGCAGCTGCCTGACAGACTCTGGCTCCCCCGAGCTCTCTGCCGGTGCAGGGGGCAGGAACAGACGTGTGCATGTGGTTCTGACTTGGCCTGGGAGTGTGGACACCGTGCCTTGACCCCAGGCTCAGGGGCAAGGGCCCGGAGAGAGCACCACCCTGAAGCGCTTTTCTCCCGGGCTTGGGAGCATTGTGCACGCCTGCTGGGAACAGTGGGCGGGAGCGCTTGCAAACCGGCCTTTGGAGGCAGCCGGGGAGGTCTTCCAGTGGGAGAGGGCCGGTTGTGCTCAGAGGCCCCACAGGCCAGGGGCAGGACGCAGCAGGGCCCCTGCCCCTGGCCAGCCTTGCCCAGACCTTCCTGGCCTCCGGGGGTACTGCCCCACCAAGGGGCAGGCTGCGGGGACTGGGTCCAGACATGCTCGGGCGCCTCCCCTGGCTCATCCCCGCTGGTGCCTTTCCCCTGGGCCTAGGCCTCGGTTGAGGCCTCCTTGGAGAGGAGGTTGCTGGCAGGGGCTGTCTCCACACTGCAAGGTGCTGGAGCTCAGAGGGCCTCGTCAGAGGGAAGGGACCAGTAAGGGGCTGGATGCCCAAGACGTCTTTGGCCCAGCAGCCTCAGGGCAGCAGGGAGAGCAAGAGGCCCAACTTGCCCCTAGGGCGGCTCTGCCCCTTCCCACACAGGCGGCCAACCCAGCAGCTGCCTGCCAGACTCTGGCTCCCCCAAGCTCTCTGCCGGTGCAGGGGACAGGAACAGACGTGGGCATGTGGTTCTGCCTTGGCCAGGGAGTGTGTTCCCCGTGCCTTGCCCCCAGGCTCAGGGGCAAGGGCCCGGAGAGAGAACCACCCCAATGCGCTTTTCTCCCGGGCTTGGGAGCATTGTGCGAGCCTGGCGTGAACAGCGGGCGGGAGTGTTTGCAAACAGGACTTTGGAGGCAGCCGGGGAGGTCTTCCAGTGGGAGAGGGCCGGTTGTGCTCAGAGGCCCCACAGGCCAGGGGCAGGACCCAGCAGGGCCCCTGACCCTGGCCAGCCTTGCCCAGACCTTCCTGGCCTCCGGGGGTACTGCCCCACCAAGGGGCAGGCTGCGGGGACTGGGTCCAGACATGCCCGGGCGCCTCCCCAGGCTCATCCCCGCTGGTGCCTTTCCCCTGGGCCTAGGCCTCGGTTGAGGCCTCCTTGGAGAGGATGTTGCTGGCAGGGGCTGTCTCCACACTGCAAGGTGCTGGAGCTCAGAGGGCCTCGTCAGAGGGAAGGGACCAGCAAGGGGCTGGATGCCCAAGACCTCTTTGGCCCAGCAGCCTCAGGGCAGCAGGGAGAGCAAGAGGCCCAACTTGCCCCTAGGTCGGCTCTGCCACTTCCCACACAGGCGGCCAGCCCAGCAGCTGCCTGACAGACTCTGGCTCGCCCGAGCTCTCTGCCGGTGCAGGGGGCAGGTCAGACGTGTGCATGTGGATCTGCCTTGGCCTGGGAGTGTGGACACCCTGCCTTGCCCCCAGGCTCAGGGGCAAGGGCCCAGAGAGAGCACCACCCTGAAGCGCTTTTCTCACGGGCTTGGGAGCATTGTGCGTGCCTGGCGGGAACAGCGGGCGGGAGTGCTTGCAAACCGGCCTTTGGAGGCAGACGGGGAGGTCTTCCAGCGGGAGAGTGCCGGTTGTGCTCAGACGCCCCACAGGCCAGGGGCACGACCCAGCAGGGCCCCTGCCCCTCGCAGCCTTGCCCAGACCTTCCTGGCCTCGGGGGGTACTGCCCCACCAAGGGGCAGGCTGCGGGGACTGGGTCCAGACATGCCCGTGCGCCTCCACTGTCTCATCCCCGCTGGTGCCTTTCCCCTGGGCCTAGGCCTCGGTTGAGGCCTCCTTGGAGAGGAGGTTGCTGGCAGGGGCTGTCTCCACACTGCAAGGTGCTGGAGCTCAGAGGGCCTCGTCAGAGGGAAGGGACCAGCAAGGGGCTGGATGGCCAAGACCTCTTTGGCCCAGCAGCCTCATGGCAGCAGGGAGAGCAAGAGGCCCATCTTGCCCCTAGGTCGGCTCTGCCCCTTCCCACACAGGCGGCCAGCCCAGCAGCTGCCTGACAGACTCTGGCTCCCCCGAGCTCTCTGCCGGTGCAGGGGGCAGATCAGACGTGTGCATGTGGTTCTGCCTTGGCCTGGGAGTGTGGACACCCTGCCTTGCCCCAAGGCTCAGGGGCAAGGGCCCAGAGAGAGCACCACCCTGAAGCGCTTTTCTCCCGGGCTTGGGAGCATTGTGCACGCCTGCTGGGAACAGTGGGCGGGAGCGCTTGCAAACCGGCCTTTGGAGGCAGCCGGGGAGGTCTTCCAGTGGGAGAGGGCCGGTTGGGCTCAGAGGCCCCACAGGCCAGGGGCAGGACCCAGCAGGGCCCCTGCCCCTGGCCAGCCTTGCCCAGACCTTCCTGGCCTCCGGGGGTACTGCCCCACCAAGGGGCAGGCTGCGGGGACTGGGTCCAGACATGCTCGGGCGCCTCCCCTGGCTCATCACCGCTGGTGCCTTTCCCCTGGGCCTAGGCCTCCCTTGAGGCCTCCATGGAGAGGAGGTTGCTGGCAGGGGCTGTCTCCACAGTGCAAGGTGCTGGAGCTCAGAGGGCCTCGTCAGAGGGAAGAGACCAGTAAGGGGCTGGATGCACAAGATGTCTTTGGCCCAGCAGCCTCAGGGCAGCAGGGAGAGCAAGAGGCCCAACTTGCCCCTAGGTCGGCTCTGCCCCATCCCAGACAGGCAGCCAGCCCAGCAGCAGCCTGGCATTCTCTGGCTCCCCCGAGCTCTCTGCCGGTGTAGGGGGCAGGAACAGACGTGTGCATGTCGTTCTGCCTTGGCCTGGGAGTGTGTTCCCCCTGCCTGGCCCCCAGGCTCAGGGGCAAGGGCCCGGAGAGAGCACCACCCCGAAGCGCTTTTCTCCCGGGCTGGTAGCATTGTGCGTGCCTGGCGGGAACAGCGGGCGGGAGTGCTTGCAAACCGGCCTTTGGAAGCAGCCAGGGAGGTCTTCCAGCGGGAGAGTGCCGGTTGTGCTCAGACGCCCCAGAGGCCAGGGGCAGGACCCAGCAGTGTCCCTGCCCCTGGCAGCCTTGCCCAGACCCTCCTCGCCTCCGGGGTTACTGCCCCACCAAGTGGCAGGCTGCGGGGACTGGGTCCAGACATGCCCGGGCGCCTCCCCAGGCTCATCCCCGCTGGTGCCTTTCCCCTGGGCCTAGGCCTCGGTTGAGGCCTCCTTGGAGAGGAGGTTGCTGGCAGGGGCTGTCTCCACACTGCAAGGTGCTGGAGCTCAGAGGGCCTCGGCAGCGGGAAGGGACCAGCAAGGGGCTGGATACCCAAGACCTCTTTGGCCCAGCAGCCTCAGGGCAGCAGGGAGAGGAAGAGGCCCAACTTCCCCTAGGTCGGCTCTGCCCCTTCCCACACAGGCAGCCAACCCAGCAGCTGCCTGACAGACTGTGGCTCCCCCGAGCGCTCTGCCGGTGCAGGGGCCAGGAACAGACGTGTGCATGTGGTTCTGCCTTGGTCTGGGAGTGTGGACACACTGCCTGGACCCCAGGCTCATGGGCAAGGGCTCGGAGAGAGCAACACCCCGAAGCGCTTTTCTCCCGGGCTTGGGAGCATTGTGCGTGCCTGGCGGGAACAGGGGGCGGGAGTGTTGGCAAACCGGCCTTTGGAGGCAGCCGGGGAGGTCTTCCAGTGGGAGAGGGCCGGTTGTGCTCAGAGGCCCCACAGGCCAGGGGCAGGACCCAGCAGGGCCCCTGCCCCTGGCCAGCCTTGCCCAGACCTTCCTGGCCTCCGGGGGTACTGCCCCACCAAGGGGCAGTCTGCGGGGACTGGGTCCAGACATGCCCGTGCGCCTCCACTGGCTCATCCCCGCTGGTGCCTTTCCCCTGGGCCTAGGCCTCGGTTGAGGCCTCCTTGGAGAGGAGGTTGCTGGCAGGGGCTGTCTCCACACTGCAAGGTGCTGGAGCTCAGAGGGCCTCGTCAGAGGGAAGGGACCAGCAAGGGGCTGGATGCCCAAGACCTCTTTGGCCCAGCAGCCTCAGGGCAGCAGGGAGAGCAAGAGGCCCAACTTGCCCCTAGGTCGGCTCTGCCCCTTCCCACACAGGCGGCCAGCCCAGCAGCTGCCTGACAGACTCTGGCTCCCCCCAGCTCTCTGCCGGTAGAGGGGGCAGGAACAGACGTGTGCATGTGGTTCTGCCTTGGCCTGGGACTGTGGATCCCCTGCCTGGCCCCCAGGCTCAGGGGCAGGGGCCCGGAGAGACCACCACCCCGAAGCGCTTTTCTCCTGGGCTTGGGAGCATTGTGCGTGCCAGGCGGGAACAGCGGGCAGGAGTGTTGGCAAACTGGCCTTTGGAGGCAGCCGGGGAGGTCTTCCAGCGGGAGAGGGCCGGTTGTGCTCAGAGGCCCTACAGGCCAGGGGCAGGACGCAGCAGGGCCCCTGCCCCTGGCCAGCCTTGCCCAGACCTTCCTGGCCTCCGGGGGTACTGCCCCACCAAGGGGCAGGCTGCGGGGACTGGGTCCAGACATGCCCGGGCGCCTCCCCAGGCTCATCCCCGCTGGTGCCTTTCCCCTGGGCCTAGGCCTCGGTTGAGGCCTCCTTGGAGAGGAGGTTGCTGGCAGGGGCTGTCTCCACACTGCAAGGTGCTGGAGCTCAGAGGGCCTCGTCAGAGGGAAGGGACCAGCAAGGGGCTGGATGCCCAAGACCTCTTTGGCCCAGCAGCCTCAGGGCAGCAGGGAGAGCAAGAGGCCCAACTTGCCCCTAGGTCGGCTCTGCCCCTTCCCACACAGGCGGCCAGCCCAGCAGCTGCCTGACAGACTCTGGCTCGCCCGAGCTCTCTGCCGGTGCAGGGGGCAGATCAGTCGTGTGCATGTGGTTCTGCCTTGGCCTGGGAGTGTGGACACCCTGCCTGTCCCCCAGGCTCAGGGGCAAGGGCCCGGAGAGAGCACCACCCCGAAGCGCTTTTCTCCCGGGCTTAGGAGCATTGTGCACGCCTGCTGGGAACAGTGGGCGGGAGCGCTTGCAAACCGGCCTTTGGAGGCAGCCGGGGAGGTCTTCCAGTGGGAGAGGGCCGGTTGTGCTCAGAGGCCCCACAGGCCAATGGCAGGACCCAGCAGGTCCCCTGCCCCTGGCCAGCCTTTCCCAGACCTTCCTGGCCTCCGGGGGTACTGCCCCACCAAGGGGCAGGCTGCGGGGACTGGGTCCAGACATGCCCGGGCGCCTCCCCAGGCTCATCCCCGCTGGTGCCTTTCCCCTGGTCATAGGTCTCGGTTGAGGCCTCCTTGGAGAGGAGGTTGCTGGCAGGGGCTGTCTCCACACTGCAAGGTGCTGGAGCTCAGAAGGCCTCGTCAGAGGGAAGGGACAAGCAAAGGGCTGGATGCCCAAGACCTCTTTGGCCCAGCAGCCTCAGGGCAGCAGGGAGAGCAAGAGGCCCAACTTGCCCCTAGGTCGGCTCTGCCCCTTCCCACAAAGGCGGCCAGCCCAGCAGCTGCCTGACAGACTCTGGCTCCCCCGAGCTCTCTGCCGGTGCAGGGGTCAGGAACAGACGTGTGCATGTGGTTCTGCCTTGGCCTGGGAGTGTGGACCCCCTGCCTGGCCCCCAGGCTCAGGGGCAAGGGCCCGGAGAGAGCACCACCCCGAAGCGCTTTTCTCCCGGGCTTGGGAGCATTGTGCGTGCCTGGCGGGAACAGCGGGCGGGAGTGCTTGCAAACCGGCCTTTGGAGGCAGACGGGGAGGTCTTCCAGCGGGAGAGTGCCGGTTGTGCTCAGACGCCCCACAGGCCAGGGGCACGACCCAGCAGGGCCCCTGCCCCTCGCAGCCTTGCCCAGACCTTCCTGGCCTCGGGGGGTACTGCCCCACCAAGGGGCAGGCTGCGGGGACTGGGTCCAGACATGCCCGTGCGCCTCCCCTGGCTCATCCCCGCTGGTGCCTTTCCCCTGGGCCTAGGCCTCGGTTGAGGCCTCCTTGGATAGGAGGTTGCTGGCAGGGGCTGTCTCCACACTGCAAGGTGCTGGAGCTCAGAGGGCCTCGTCAGAGGGAAGGGACCAGTAAGGGGCTGGATGCCCTAGACGTCTTTGGCCCAGCAGCCTCAGGGCAGCAGCGAGAGGAAGAGGCCCAACTTGCCCCTAGGTCGGCTCTGCCCCTTCCCACACAGGCGGCCAGCCCAGCAGCTGCCTGACAGACTCTGGCTCCCCCGAGCTCTCTGCCGGTGCAGGGGGCAGGAACAGACGTGTGCATGTGGTTCTGCCTTGGTCTGGGAGTGTGGAACCACTGCCTGGCCCCCACACTCAGGGGCAAGGGCCCGGAGAGAGCAACACACCGAAGCGCTTTTCTCCCGGGCTTGGGAGAATTGTGCGTGCCTGGCGAGAACAGCGGGCGGGAGTGTTGGCAAACCGGCCTTTGGAGGCAGCCGGGGAGGTCTTCCAGTGGGAGAGGGCCGGTTGTGCTCAGAGGCCCCACAGGCCAGGGGCAGGACCCAGTAGGGCCCCTGCCCCTGGCCAGTCTTGCCCAGACCTTCCTGGCCTCCGGGGGTACTGCCCCACCAAGGGGCAGGCTGCGGGGACTGGGTCCAGTCATGCCCGGGCGCCTCCCCAGGCTCATCCCCGCTGGTGCCTTTCCCCTGGGCCTAGGCCTCGGTTGAGGCCTCCTTGGAGAGGAGGTTGCTGGCAGGGGCTGTCTCCACACTGCAAGGTGCTGGAGCTCAGAGGGCCTCGTCAGAGGGAAGGGACCAGCAAGGGGCTGGATGCCCAAGACCTCTTTGGCCCAGCAGCCTCATGGCAGCAGGGAGAGCAAGAGGCCCATCTTGCCCCTAGGTCGGCTCTGCCCCTTCCCACACAGGCGGCCAGCCCAGCAGCTGCCTGACAGACTCTGGCTCCCCCGAGCTCTCTTCCGGTGCAGGGGGCAGATCAGACGTGTGCATGTGGTTCTGCCTTGGCCTGGGAGTGTGGACACCCTGCCTTGCCCCCAGGCTCAGGGGCAAGGGCCCAGAGAGAGCACCACCCTGAAGCGCTTTTCTCCCGCGCTTGGGAGCATTGTGCACGCCTGCTGGGAACAGTGGGCGGGAGCGCTTGCAAACCGGCCTTTGGAGGCAGCCGGGGAGGTCTTCCAGTGGGAGAGGGCCGGTTGGGCTCAGAGGCCCCACAGGCCAGGGGCAGGACCCAGCAGGGCCCCTGCCCCTGGCCAGCCTTGCCCAGACCTTCCTGGCCTCCGGGGGTACTGCCCACCAAGGGGCAGGCTGCGGGGACTGGGTCCAGACATGCTCGGGCGCCTCCCCTGGCTGATCACCGCTGGTGCCTTTCCCCTGGGCCTAGGCCTCCCTTGAGGCCTCCTTGGAGAGGAGGTTCCTGGCAGGGGCTGTCTCCACAGTGCAAGGTGCTGGAGCTCAGAGGGCCTCGTCAGAGGGAAGAGACCAGTAAGGGGCTGGATGCACAAGATGTCTTTGGCCCAGCAGCCTCAGGGCAGCAGGGAGAGCAAGAGGCCCAACTTGCCCCTAGGTCGGCTCTGCCCCATCCCAGACAGGCAGCCAGCCCAGCAGCAGCCTGGCAGTCTCTGGCTCCCCCGAGCTCTCTGCCGGTGTAGGGGGCAGGAACAGACGTGTGCATGTCGTTCTGCCTTGGCCTGGGAGTGTGTTCCCCCTGCCTGGCCCCCAGGCTCAGGGGCAAGGGCCCGGAGAGAGCACCACCCCGAAGCGCTTTTCTCCCGGGCTTGGTAGCATTGTGCGTGCCTGGCGGGAACAGCGGGCGGGAGTGCTTGCAAACCGGCCTTTGGAAGCAGCCAGGGAGATCTTCCAGCGGGAGAGTGCCGGTTGTGCTCAGACGCCCCAGAGGCCAGGGGCAGGACCCAGCAGTGTCCCTGCCCCTGGCAGCCTTGCCCAGACCTTCCTGGCCTCCGGGGTTACTACCCCACCAAGGGGCAGGCTGCGGGGACTGGGTCCAGACATGCCCGGGCGCCTCCCCAGGCTCATCCCCGCTGGTGCCTTTCCCCTGGGCCTAGGCCTCGGTTGAGGCCTCCTTGGAGAGGAGGTTGCTGGCAGGGGCTGTCTCCACACTGCAAGGTGCTGGAGCTCAGAGGGCCTCGGCAGCGGGAAGGGACCAGCAAGGGGCTGGATACCCAAGACCTCTTTGGCCCAGCAGCCTCAGGGCAGCAGGGAGAGGAAGAGGCCCAACTTCCCCTAGGTCGGCTCTGCCCCTTCCCACACAGGCAGCCAACCCAGCAGCTGCCTGACAGACTCTGGCTCCCCCGAGCTCTTTGCCGGTGCAGGGGGCAGATCAGAGGTGTGCATGTGGTTCTGACTTGGCCTGGGATTGTGGACAACGTGCCTTGCCCCCAGGCTCAGGAGCAAGGGCCCGGAGAGAGCACCACCCCGAAGCGCTTTTCTCCCGGGCTTGGGAGCATTGTACGCGCTTGGTGGGAAGAGTGGGCGGGAGTGCTTGCAAACCGGCCTTTGGAGGCAGCCGGGGAGGTCTTCCAGTGGGAGAGGGCCGGTTGTGCTCAGAGGCCCCACAGGCCAGGGGAAGGGCCCAGCAGGGCCCCTGCCCCTGGCCAGCCTTGCCCAGACCTTCCTGCCTCCGGGGTTACAGCCCCACCAAGGGGCAGGCTGCGGGGACTGGGTCCAGACATGCCTGGGCGCCTCCCCAGGCTCATCCCCGCTGGTGCCTTTCCCCTGGGCCTAGGCCTCGGTTGAGGCCTCCTTGGAGAGGAGGTTGCTGGCAGGGGCTGTCTCCACACTGCAAGGTGCTGGAGCTCAGAGGGCCTCGTCAGAGGGAAGGGACCAGCAAGGTGCTGGATGCCGAAGACCTCTTTGGCCCAGCAGCCCCAGGGCAGCAGGGAAAGGAAGAGGCCCAACTTGCCCCTAGGTCGGCTCTGCCCCTTCCCACACAGGCGGCCAGCCCAGCAGCTGCCTGACAGACTCTGGCTCCTCCGAGCTCTCTGCCGGTGCAGGGGACAGGAACAGACGTGGGCATGTGGTTCTGCCTTGGTCTGGGAGTGTGGACCCACTGCCTGGCCCCCACGCTCAGGGGCAAGGGCCCGGAGAGAGCAATACCCCAAAGCGCTTTTCTCCCGGGCTTGGGAGCATTGTGCGTGCCTGGCGGGAACAGCGGGCGGGAGTGTTGGCAAACCGGCCTTTGGAGGCAGCCGGGGAGGTCTTCCAGTGGGAGAGGGCCGGTTGTGCTCAGAGGCCCCCCAGGCCAGGGGCAGGGCCCAGCAGGGCCCCTGCCCCTGGCCAGCCTAGCCCAGACCTTCCTGGCCTCCGGGGGTACTGCCCCACCAAGGGGCAGGCTGCGGGGACTGGGTCCAGACATGCCCGGGCGCCTCCCCAGGCTCTTCCCCGCTGGTGCCTTTCCCCTGGGGCTAGGCCTCGGTTTAGGCCTCCTTGGAGAGGAGGTTGCTGGCAGGGGCTGTCTCCACACTGCAAGGTGCTGGAGCTCAGAGGGCCTCGTCAGAGGGAAGGGACCAGCAAGGGGCTGGATGCCCAAGACCTCTTTGGCCCAGCAGCCTCAGGGCAGCAGGGAGAGCAGAGGCCCAACATGCCCCTAGGTCGGCTCTGCCACTTCCCACACAGGCGGCCAGCCCAGCAGCTGCCTGAGAGACTCTGGCTCCCCCGAGCTCTCTGCCGGTGTAGGGGGCAGTAACAGACGTGTGCATGTCGTTCTCCCTTGGCCTGGGAGTGTGTTCCACCTGCCTGGCCCCCAGGCTCAGGGGCAAGGGCCCGAGGAGAGCACCACCCCGAAGCACTTTTCTCCCGGGCTTGGGAGCATTGTGCGTGCCTGGCGGGAACAGCGGGTGGGAGTGCTTGCAAACAGGCCTTTGGAGGCAGACGGGGAGGTCTTCCAGCGGGAGAGTGCCGGTTGTGCTCAGACGCCCCACAGGCCAGGGGCACGACCCAGCAGGGCCCCTGCCCCTCGCAGCCTTGCCCAGACCTTCCTGGCCTCCGGGGGTACTGCCCCACCAAGGGGCAGGCTGCGGGGACTGCGTCCAGACATGCCCGTGCGCCTCCACTGGCTCATCTCCGCTGGTGCCTTTCCCCTGGGCCTAGGCCTCGGTTGAGGCCTCCTTGGAGAGGAGGTTGCTGGCAGGGGCTGTCTCCACACTGCAAGGTGCTGGAGCTCAGAGGGCCTCGTCAGAGGGAAGGGACCAGCAAGGGGCTGGATGCCCAAGACCTCTTTGGCCCAGCAGCCTCAGGGCAACAGGGAGAGCAAGAGGCCCAACTTGCCCCTAGGTCGGCTCTGCCCCTTCCCACACAGGCGGCCAGCCCAGCAGCTGCCTGACAGACTCTGGCTCCCCCCAGCTCTCTGCCGGTGGAGGGGGCAGGAACAGACGTGTGCATGTGGTTCTGCCTTGGCCTGGGACTGTGGATCCCCTGCCTGGCCCCCAGGCTCAGGGGCAGGGGCCCGGAGAGACCACCACCCCGAAGCGCTTTTCTCCGGGGTTTTGGAACATTGTGTGTGCCTGGCGGGAACAGCGAGTGGGAATGCTTGCAAACCGGCCTTTGGGGGCAGCCGGGGAGGTCCTCCATGGTCCCTGAGAGAACACCACCCCGAAGCGCTTTTCTCACGGTCTTGGGAGCATTGTGCGCGGCTGGCGGGAACAGCGGGCATGAGTGCTTGCAAACTGTCCTTTGGAGGCAGCCGGGGAGATCTTCCAAGGGCCGGACTGATCACCACCCCAAAATGCTTTTCTCTCGGGCTTGGGAGCATTGTGCGCGGCTGTCGGGAACAACGGACATGAATGCTTGCAAACCGGCCTTTGGAGGCAGCCCGGGAGGTCTTCCAAGGGCCCGGAGAGAGCACCACCCCAAAATGCTTTTCTCCCGGGCTTGGGAGCATTGTGCGTGGCTGGCGGAAGCAGCGGGAATGAGTACTTACAAACCGGCCTTTGGAGGCAGCCGGGGAGGTCTTGAAAGTGCCCGGAGAGAGCACCACCCCGAAGCGCTTTTCTCCCGGGCTTGGGAACATTGTGCGCGGCTGGCGGGAACAGCAGGCAGGACTGCTTGCAAACTGGCCTTTGGAGGCAGCCGGGGAGGTCTTCCAAGGGCCCGGAGTGAGCACCACCCCAAAATGCTTTTCTCCCGGGCTTGGGAGCATTGTGCGCGGCTGGTGGGAACAACGGGCATGAGTGCTTGCAAACCGGCCTTTGGAGGCAGCCGGGGACGTCTTCCAAGGGCCCGGAGAGAGCACCACCCCGAAGCGCTTTTCTCCCGGGCTTGGGAGCATTGTGCGCGGCTGGCGGGAACAGCAGGCAGGACTGCTTGCAAACTGGCCTTTGGAGGCAGCCGGGGAGGTCTTCCAAGGGCCCGGAGTGAGCACCACCCCAAAATGCTTTTCTCCCGGGCTTGGGAGCATTGTGCGCGGCTGGTGGGAACAACGGGCATGAGTGCTTGCAAACCGGCCTTTGGAGGCAGCCGGGGACGACTTCCAAGGGCCCGGAGAGATCACCACCCCGAAGCACTTTTCTCCCGGGCTTGGGAGCATTGTGCGTGGCTGGCGGGAACAGCAGGAAGGAGTCCTTGCAAACCGGCCTTTGGAGGCAGCGGGGGAGGTCTTCCAAGGGCCTGTAGAGAGCACCACCCCGAAGCGCTTTTCTCCCGGGCTTGGGAGTATTGTGCGCGGGTGGCAGGAACAGCAGGCAGGAGTGCTTGAAAACCGGCCTTTGCAGGCAGCCGGGGAGGTCTTCCAGGGCCCGGTGTGAGCACCACCCCAAAAAGCTTTTCTCCCGGGCTTGGGAGCATTGTGCGCGGCTGGTGGGAACAGCGGGCATGAGTGCTTGCAAACTGGCCACTGGAGGCAGCCGGGGAGGTCTTCCAAGGGCCTGTAGAGAGCACCACCCCAAAATGCTTCTCTCCCGGGCTTGGGAGCATTGTGCGTGGCTGGCGGGAACAGCAGGAAGGAGTCCTTGCAAACCGGCCTTTGGAGGCAGCCGGGGAGGTCTTCCAAGGGCCTGTAGAGAGCACCACCCCGAAGCGCTTTTCTCCCGGGCTTGGGAGCATTGTGCGCAGGTGGCGGGAACAGCAGGCAGGAGTGCTTGAAAACTGGCCTTTGGAGGCAGCCGGGGAGGTCTTCCAGGGCCCGGTGTGAGCACCACCCCAAAAAGCTTTTCTCCCGGGCTTGGGAGCATTCTGCGCGGCTGGTGGGAACAGCGGACATGAGTGCTTGCAAACTGGCCATTGGAGGCAGCCGGGGAGGTCTTCCAAGGGCCCGGAGTGAGCACCACCCCAAAATGCTTTTCTCCCGGGCTTGGGAGCATTGTGCGTGGCTGGCGGGAACAGCAGGAAGGAGTCCTTGCAAACCGGCCTTTGGAGGCAGCCGGGGAGGTCTTCCAGGGCCCGGTGTGAGCACCACCCCGAAGCGCTTTTCTCCCGGGCTTGGGAGCATTGTGCGCGCCTGGCGGGAACAGTGGGCGGGAGTGCTTGCAAACCGGCCTTTGGAGGCAGCCGGGGAGGTCTTCCAGTGGGAGAGGGCCGGTTGTGCTCAGAGGCCCCACAGGCCAGGGGCAGGACGCAGCAGGGCCCCTGCCCCTGGCCAGCCTTGCCCAGACCTTCCTGGCCTCCGGGGGTACTGCCCCACCAAGGGGCAGGCTGCGGGGACAGGGTCCAGACATGCCCGGGCGCCTCCCCTGGCTCAACCCCGCTGGTGCCTTTCCCCTGGGCCTAGGCCTTGGTTGAGGCCTCCTTGGAGAGGAGATTGCTGGCAGGGGCTGTCTCCACACTGCAAGGTGCTGGAGCTCAGAGGGCCTCGTCAGAGGGAAGGGACCAGTAAGGGGCTGGATGCCCAAGACGTCTTTGGCCCTGCCGCCTCAGGGCAGCAGGGAGAGCAAGAGGCCCAACTTGCCCCTAGGTCGGCTCTGCCACTTCCCACACAGGCGGCCAGCCCAGCACCTGCCTGAGAGACTCTGGCTCCCCCGAGCTCTCTGCCGGTGCAGGGGACAGGAACAGACGTGTGCATGTGTTTCTGCCTTGGTCTGGGAGTGTGTTCCCCCTGCCTTGCCCACAGGCTCAGGGGCAAGGGCCCGGAGAGAGCACCACCCCGAAGCGCTTTTCTCCCGGGCTTGGGAGCATTGTGCGCGCCTGGCGGGAACAGTGGGCAGGAGTGCTTGCAAACCGACCTTTGGAGGCAGCCGGGGAGGTCTTCCAGTGGGAGAGGGCCGGTTGTGCTCAGAGGCCCCACAGGCCATGGGGAGGACCCAGCAGGGCCCCTGCCCCTGGCCAGCCTTGCCCAGATCTTCCTGGCCTCCGGGGGTACTGCCCCACCAAGGGGCAGGCTGCGGGGACTGGGTCCAGACATGCCCGGGCGCCTCCCCAGGCTCATCCCCGCTGGTGCCTTTCCCCTGGGCCTAGGCCTCGGTTGAGGCCTCCTTGGAGAGGATGTTGCTGGCAGGGGCTGTCTCCACACTGCAAGGTGCTGGAGCTCAGAGGGCCTCCTCAGAGGGAAGGGACCAGCAAGGGGCTGGATGCCCAAGACCTCTTTGGCCCAGCAGCCTCAGGGCAGCAGGGAGAGGAAGAGGCCCAACTTGCCCCTAGGTCGGCTCTGCCCCTTCCCACACAGGCGGCCAGCCCAGCAGATGCCTGACAGACTCTGGCTCCCCCGAGCTCTCTGCCGGTGCAGGGGTCAGGAACAGACGTGTGCATGTGGTTCTGCCTTGGTCTGGGAGTGTGGACCAACTGCATGGACCCCAGGCTCAGGGGCAAGGGCCCGAGGAGAGCACCACCCCGAACCGCTTTTCTCCCGGGCTTGGGAGCATTGTGCGTGCCTGGCAGGAACAGCGGGCGGGAGTGTTGGCAAACTGGCCTTTGGAGGGAGCCGGGGAGTTCTTCCAGTGGGAGAGGGCCGGTTGTGCTCAGAGGCCCCACAGGCCAGGGGCAGGACCCAGCAGGGCCCCTGCCCCTGGCCAGCCTTGCCCAGACCTTCCTGGCCTCCGGGGGTACTGCCCCACCAAGGGGCAGGCTGCGGGGACTGGGTCCAGACATGCCCGGGCGCCTCCCCAGGCTCATCCCCGCTGGTGCCTTTCCCCTGGGCCTAGGCCTCGGTTGAGGCCTCCTTGGAGAGGAGGTTGCTGGCAGGGGCTGTCTCTACACTGCAAGGTGCTGGAGCTCAGAGGGCCTCGTCAGAGGGAAGGGACCAGCAAGGGGCTGGATGCCCAAGACCTCTATGGCCCAGCAGCCTCAGGGCAGCAGGGAGAGCAAGAGGCCCAACTTGCCCCTAGGTCGGCTCTGCCACTTCCCACACAGGCGGCCAGCCAAGCAGCTGCCTGACAGACTCTGGCTCCCCCGAGCTCTCTGCCGGTGCAGGGGGCAGATCAGACGTGTGCATGTGGTTCTGCCTTGGCCTGGGAGTGTGGACACCCTGCCTTGCCCCCAGGCTCAGGGGCAAGGGCCCAGAGAGAGCACCACCCTGAAGCGCTTTTCTTCCGGGCTTAGGAGCATTGTGCCCGCCTGCTGGTAACAGTGGCCGGGAGCTCTTGCAAACTGGCCTTTGGAGGCAGCCGGGGAGGTCTTCCAGTGGGAGAGGGCCGGTTGTGCTCAGAGGCCCCACAGGCCAGGGGCAGGACCCAGCAGGGCCCCTGCCCCTGGCCAGCCTTACCCAGACCTTCCTGGCCTCCGGGGGTACTGCCCCACCAAGGGGCAGGCTGCGGGGACTGGGTCCAGACATGCTCGGGCGCCTCCCCTGGCTCATCCCCGCTGGTGCCTTTCCCCTGGGCCTAGGCCTCGGTTGAGGCCTCCTTGGAGAGGAGGTTGCTGGCAGGGGCTGTCTCCACACTGCAAGGTGCTGGAGCTCAGAGGGCCTCGTCAGAGGGAAGGGACCAGTAAGGGGCTGGATGCCCAAGACGTCTTTGGCCCAGCAGCCTCAGGGCAGCAGGGAGAGCAAGAGGCCCAACTTGCCCCTAGGGCGGCTCTGCCCCTTCCCACACAGGCGGCCAACTCAGCAGCTGCCTGACAGACTCTGGCTCCCCCAAGCTCTCTGCCGGTGCAGGGGACAGGAACAGACGTGGGCATGTGGTTCTGCCTTGGCCTGGGAGTGTGTTCCCCATGCCTTGCCCCCAGGCTCAGGGGAAAGGGCCCGGAGAGAGCACCACCCCGAAGCGCTTTTCTCCCGGGCTTGGGAGCATTGTGCAAGTCTGGCGTGAACAGCGGGTGGGAGTGTTGGCAAACAGGACTTTGGAGGCAGCCGGGGAGGTCTTCCAGTGGGAGAGGGCCGGTTGTGCTCAGAGGCCCCACAGGCCAGGGGCAGGACCCAGCAGGTCCCCTACCCCTGGCCAGCCTTTCCCAGACCTTCCTGGCCTCCGGGGGTACTGCCCCACCAAGGGGCAGGCTGCGGGGTCTGGGTCCAGACATGCCCGGGCGCCTCCCCAGGCTCATCCCCGCTGGTGCCTTTCCCCTGGTCCTAGGTCTCGGTTGAGGCCTCCTTGGAGAGGAGGTTGCTGGCAGGGGCTGTCTCCACACTGCAAGGTGCTGGAGCTCAGAGGGCCTCATCAGAGGGAAGGGACAAGCAAAGGGCTGGATGCCCAAGACCTCTTTGGCCCAGCAGCCTCAGGGCAGCAGGGAGAGCAAGAGGCCCAACTTGCCCCTAGGTCTTCTCTGCCCCTTTCCACAAAGGCGGCCAGCCCAGCAACTGCCTGACAGACTCTGGCTCCCCCGAGCTCTCTGCCGGTGCATGGGGCAGGAACAGACGTGTGCATGTCGTTCTGCCTTGGCCTGGGAGTGTGGACACCCTGCCTGGCCCCCAGGCTCAGGGGAAAGGGCCCGGAGAGAGCACCACCCCGAGGCGATTTTCTCCCGGGCTTGGGAGCGTTGTGCGCCCTTGGTTGGAACAGTGGGCGGGAGTGCTTGCAAACCGGCCTTTGGAGGCAGCCGGGGACGTCTTCCAGTGGGAGAGGGCCGGTTGTGCTCAGAGGCCCCACAGGCCAGGGGCAGGACCCAGCAGGTCCCCTGCCCCTGGCCAGCCTTTCCCAGACCTTCCTCGCCTCCGGGGGTACTGCCCCACCAAGGGGCAGGCTGCGGGGACTGGGTCCATACATGCCCGGGCGCCTCCCCAGGCTCATCCCCGCTGGTGCCTTTCCCCTGTGCATAGGCCTCGGTTGAGGCCTCCTTGGAGAGGAGGTTGCTGGCAGGGGCTGTCTCCACACTGCAAGGTGCTGGATCTCAGAAGGCCTCGTCAGAGGGAAGGGACCAGTAAGGGGCTGGATGCCCAAGACGTCTTTGGCCCAGCAGCCTCAGGGCAGCAGGGAGAGCAAGAGGCCCAACTTGCCCCTAGGTCGGCTCTGCCCCTTCCCACACAGGCGGCCAACCCAGCAGCTGCCTGCCAGACTCTGGCTCCCCCAAGCTCTCTGCCGGTGCAGGGGACAGGAACAGACGTGGGCATGTGGTTCTGCCTTGGCCAGGGAGTGTGTTCCCCGTGCCTTGCCCCCAGGCTCAGGGGCAAGGGCCCGGAGAGAGAACCACCCCAATGCGCTTTTCTCCCGGGCTTGGGAGCATTGTGCGAGCCTGGCGTGAACAGCGGGCGGGAGTGTTAGCAAACAGGACTTTGGAGGCAGCCGGGGAGGTCTTCCAGTGGGAGAGGGCCGGTTGTGCTCAGAGGCCCCACAGGCCAGGGGCAGGACCCAGCAGGGCCCCTGACCCTGGCCAGCCTTGCCCAGACCTTCCTGGCCTCCGGGGGAACTGCCCCACCAAGGGGCAGGCTGCGGGGACTGGGTCCAGACATCCCCGGGCGCCTCCCCAGGCTCATCCCCGCTGGTGCCTTTCCCCTGGGCCTAGGCCTCGGTTGAGGCCTCCTTGGAGAGGAGGTTGCTGGCAGGGGCTGTCTCCACACTGCAAGGTGCTGGAGATCAGAGGGCCTCGTCAGAGGGAAGGGACCAGCAAAGGGCTGGATGCCCAAGACCTCTTTGACCCAGCAGCCTCAGGGCAGCAGGGAGAGCAAGAGGCCCAACTTGCCCCTAGGTCGGCTCTGCCCCGTCCCACACAGGCGGCCAGCCCAGCAGCAGCCTGGCAGTCTCTGGCTCCCCCGAGCTCTCTGCCGGTGTAGGGGTCAGGAACAGACGTGTGCATGTCGTTCTGCCTTGGCCTGGGAGTGTGTTCCCCCTGCCTGGCCCCCAGGATCAGGGGCAAGGGCCCGGTGAGAGCACCACCCCGAAGCGCTTTTCGCCCGGGCTTGGGAGCATTGTGCGTGCCTGGCGGGAACAGCGGGCGGGAGTGCTTGCAAACCGGCCTTTCGAGGCAGACGGGGAGGTCTTCCAGTGGGAGAGGGCCGGTTGTGCTCAGAGGCCCCACAGGCCAGGGGCAGGACGCAGCAGGGCCCCTGCCCCTGGCCAGCCTTGCCCAGACCTTCCTGGCCACCGGGGGTACTGCCCCACCAAGGGGCAGGCTGCGGGGCCTGTGTACAGACATGCCCGGGCGCCTCCCCAGGCTCATCCCCGCTGGTGCCTTTTCCCTGGGCCTAGGCCTCGGTTGAGGCCTCCTTGGAGAGGAGGTTGCTGGCAGGGGCTGTCTCCACACTGCAAGGTGCTGGAGCTCAGAGGGCCTCGTCAGAGGGAAGGGACCAGTAAGGGGCTGGATGCCCAAGACGTCTTTGGCCCAGCAGCCTCAGGGCAGCAGGGAGAGCAAGAGGCCCAACTTGCCCCTAGGGCGGCTCTGCCCCTTCCCACACAGGCGGCCAACTCAGCAGCTGCCTGACAGACTCTAGCTTCCCCAAGCTCTCTGCCGGTGCAGGGGACAGGAACAGACGTGGGCATGTGGTTCTGCCTTGGCCTGGGAGTGTGTTCCCCCTGCCTTGCCCCCAGGCTCAGGGGCAAGGGCCCGAAGAGAGCACCACCCCGAAGCGCTTTTCTCCCGGGCTTGGGAGCAGTGTGCGAGCCTGGCGTGAACAGCGTGCGGGAGTGTTTGCAAACAGGACTTTGGAGGCAGCCGTGGAGGTCTTCCAGTGGGAGAGGGCCGGTTGTGCTCAGAGGCCTCACAGGCCAGGGGCAGGACCCAGCAGGTCCCCTGCCCCTGGCCAGCCTTGCCCAGACCTTCCTGGCCTCCGGGGGTACTGCCCCACCAAGGGGCAGGCTGCGGGGACTGGGTCCCGACATGCCTGGGCGCCTCCCCAGGCTCATCCCCGCTGGTGCCTTTCCCCTGGGCATAGGCCTCGGTTGATGCCTCCTTGGAGAGGAGGTTGCTGGCAGGGGCTGTCTCCACACTGCAAGGTGCTGGAGCTCAGAGGGCCTCGTCAGCGGGAAGGGACCAGAAAGGGGCTGGATGCCCAAGACCTCTTTGGCCCAGCAGCCTCAGGGCAGCAGGGAGAGCAAGAGGCCCAACTTGCCCCTAGGTCGGCTCTGCCCCTTCCCACACAGGCAGCCAACCCAGCAGCTGCCTGATAGACTCTGGCTCCCCCGAGCTCTCTGCCGGTTCAGGGGTCAGGAACAGACGTGTGCATGTGGTTCTGCCTTGGTCCGGGAGTGTGGACCCACTGCCTGGACCCCAGGCTCAGGGGCAAGGGCCCGGAGAGAGCAACACCCCGAAGCGCTTTTCTCCTGGCCTTGGGAGCGTTGTGCGTGCCTGGCGGGAACAGCAGGCGGGAGTGTTGGCAAACCCGCCTTTGGAGGCAGACGGGGAGGTCTTCCAGCGGGAGAGTGCCGGTTGTGCTCAGACGCCCCACAGGCCAGGGGCACGACCCAGCAGGGCCCCTGCCCCTCGCAGCCTTGCCCAGACCTTCCTGGCCTCCGGGGGTACTGCCCCACCAAGGGGCAGGCTGCGGGGACTGGGTCCAGACATGCCCGTGCGCCTCCACTGGCTCATCTCCGCTGGTGCCTTTCCCCTGGGCCTAGGCCTCTGTTGAGGCCTCCTTGGAGAGGAGGTTGCTGGCAGGGGCTGTCTCCACACTGCAAGGTGCTGGAGCTCAGAGGGCCTCGTCAGAGGGAAGGGACCAGCAAGGGGCTGGATGCCCAAGACCTCTTTGGCCCAGCAGCCTCAGGGCAGCAGGGAGAGCAAGAGGCCCAACTTGCCCCTAGGTCGGCTCTGCCCCTTCCCACACAGGCGGCCAGCCCAGCAGCTGCCTGACAGACTCTGGCTCCCCCCAGCTCTCTGCCGGTGGATGGGGCAGGAACAGACGTGTGCATGTGGTTCTGCCTTGGCCTGGGACTGTGGATCCCCTGCCTGGCCCCCAGGCTCAGGGGCAGGGGCCCGGAGAGACCACCACCCCGAAGCGCTTTTCTCCGGGGTTTTGGAACATTGTGTGTGCCTGGCGGGAACAGCGAGTGGGAATGCTTGCAAACCGGCCTTTGGGGGCAGCCGGTGAGGTCCTCCATGGTCCCTGAGAGAACACCACCCCGAAGCGCTTTTCTCACGGTCTTGGGAGCATTGTGCGCGGCTGGCGGGAACAGCGGGCATGAGTGCTTGCAAACTGTCCTTTGGAGGCAGCCGGGGAGATCTTCCAAGGGCCGGACTGATCACCACCCCAAAATGCTTTTCTCTCGGGCTTGGGAGCATTGTGCGCGGCTGTCGCGAACAACGGGCATGAATGCTTGCAAACCGGCCTTTGGAGGCAGCCCGGGAGGTCTTCCAAGGGCCCGGAGAGAGCACCACCCCAAAATGCTTTTCTCCCGGGCTTGGGAGCATTGTGCGTGGCTGGCGGAAGCAGCGGGAATGAGTACTTACAAACCGGCCTTTGGAGGCAGCCGGGGAGGTCTTGAAAGTGCCCGGAGAGAGCACCACCCCGAAGCGCTTTTCTCCCGGGCTTGGGAACATTGTGCGCGGCTGGCGGGAACAGCAGGCAGGACTGCTTGCAAACTGGCCTTTGGAGGCAGCCGGGGAGGTCTTCCAAGGGCCCGGAGTGAGCACCACCCCAAAATGCTTTTCTCCCGGGCTTGGGAGCATTGTGCGCGGCTGGTGGGAACAACGGGCATGAGTGCTTGCAAACCGGCCTTTGGAGGCAGCCGGGGACGTCTTCCAAGGGCCCGGAGAGAGCACCACCCCGAAGCGCTTTTCTCCCGGGCTTGGGAGCATTGTGCGCGGCTGGCGGGAACAGCAGGCAGGACTGCTTGCAAACTGGCCTTTGGAGGCAGCCGGGGAGGTCTTCCAAGGGCCCGGAGTGAGCACCACCCCAAAATGCTTTTCTCCCGGGCTTGGGAGCATTGTGCGCGGCTGGTGGGAACAACGGGCATGAGTGCTTGCAAACCGGCCTTTGGAGGCAGCCGGGGACGACTTCCAAGGGCCCGGAGAGATCACCACCCCGAAGCACTTTTCTCCCGGGCTTGGGAGCATTGTGCGTGGCTGGCGGGAACAGCAGGAAGGAGTCCTTGCAAACCGGCCTTTGGAGGCAGCGGGGGAGGTCTTCCAAGGGCCTGTAGAGAGCACCACCCCGAAGCGCTTTTCTCCCGGGCTTGGGAGTATTGTGCGCGGGTGGCAGGAACAGCAGGCAGGAGTGCTTGAAAACCGGCCTTTGCAGGCAGCCGGGGAGGTCTTCCAGGGCCCGGTGTGAGCACCACCCCAAAAAGCTTTTCTCCCGGGCTTGGGAGCATTGTGCGCGGCTGGTGGGAACAGCGGGCATGAGTGCTTGCAAACTGGCCACTGGAGGCAGCCGGGGAGGTCTTCCAAGGGCCTGTAGAGAGCACCACCCCAAAATGCTTCTCTCCCGGGCTTGGGAGCATTGTGCGTGGCTGGCGGGAACAGCAGGAAGGAGTCCTTGCAAACCGGCCTTTGGAGGCAGCCGGGGAGGTCTTCCAAGGGCCTGTAGAGAGCACCACCCCGAAGCGCTTTTCTCCCGGGCTTAGGAGCATTGTGCGCAGGTGGCGGGAACAGCAGGCAGGAGTGCTTGAAAACTGGCCTTTGGAGGCAGCCGGGGAGGTCTTCCAGGGCCCGGTGTGAGCACCACCCCAAAAAGCTTTTCTCCCGGGCTTGGGAGCATTCTGCGCGGCTGGTGGGAACAGCGGACATGAGTGCTTGCAAACTGGCCATTGGAGGCAGCCGGGGAGGTCTTCCAAGGGCCCGGAGTGAGCACCACCCCAAAATGCTTTTCTCCCGGGCTTGGGAGCATTGTGCGTGGCTGGCGGGAACAGCAGGAAGGAGTCCTTGCAAACCGGCCTTTGGAGGCAGCCGGGGAGGTCTTCCAAGGGCCTGTAGAGAGCACCACCCCGAAGCGCTTTTCTCACGCGCTTGGGAGCATTCTGCGCGGGTGGCGGGAACAGCAGGCAGGAGTGCTTGAAAACCGTCCTTTGGAGGCAGCCGGGGAGGTCTTCCAGGGCCCGGTGTGAGCACCACCCCAAAATGCTTTTCTCCCGGGCTTGGGAGCATTGTGCGTGGCTGGCGGGAACAGCAGGAAGGAGTCCTTGCAAACCGGCCTTTGGAGGCAGCCGGGGAGGTCTTCCAAGGGCCTGTAGAGAGCACCACCCCGAAGCGCTTTTCTCCCGGGCTTGGGAGCATTTTGCGCGGGTGGCGGGAACAGCAGGCAGGAGTGCTTGAAAACCGTCCTTTGGAGGCAGCCGGGGAGGTCTTCCAGGGCCCGGTGTGAGCACCACCCCGAAGCGCTTTTCTCCCGGGCTTGGGAGCATTGTGCGCGCCTGGCGGGAACAGTGGGCGGGAGTGCTTGCAAACCGGCCTTTGGAGGCAGCCGGGGAGGTCTTCCAGTGGGAGAGGGCCGGTTGTGCTCAGAGGCCCCACAGGCCAGGGGCAGGACCCAGCAGGGCCCCTGCCCCTGGCCAGCCTTGCCCAGACCTTCCTGGCCTCCGGGGGTACTGCCCCACCAAGGGGCAGGCTGCGGGGACAGGGTCCAGACATGCCCGGGCGCCTCCCCTGGCTCAACCCCGCTGGTGCCTTTCCCCTGGGCCTAGGCCTCGGTTGAGGCCTCCTTGGAGAGGAGATTGCTGGCAGGGGCTGTCTCCACACTGCAAGGTCCTGGAGCTCAGAGGGCCTCGTCAGAGGGAAGGGACCAGTAAGGGGCTGGATGCCCAAGACGTCTTTGGCCCTGCAGCCTCAGGGCAGCAGGGAGAGCAAGAGGCCCAACTTGCCCCTAGGTCGGCTCTGCCCCTTCCCACACAGGCGGCCAGCCCAGCACCTGCCTGAGAGATTCTGGCTCCCCCGAGCTCTCTGCCGGTGCAGGGGACAGGAACAGACGTGTGCATCTGTTTCTGCCTTGGTCTGGGAGTGTGTTCCCCCTGCCTTGCCCACAGGCTCAGGGGCAAGGGCCCGGAGAGAGCACCACCCCGAAGCGCTTTTCTCCCGGGCTTGGGAGCATTGTGCGCGCCTGGCGGGAACAGTGGGCAGGAGTGCTTGCAAACCGGCCTTTGGAGGCAGCCGGGGAGGTCTTCCAGTGGGAGAGGGCCGGTTGTGCTCAGAGGCCCCACAGGCCATGGGGAGGACCCAGCAGGGCCCCTGCCCCTGGCCAGCCTTGCCCAGACCTTCCTGGCCTCCGGGGGTACTGCCCCACCAAGGGGCAGGCTGCGGGGACTGGGTCCAGACATGCCCGGGCGCCTCCCCAGGCTCATCCCCGCTGGTGCCTTTCCCCTGGGCCTAGGCCTCGGTTGAGGCCTCCTTGGAGAGGATGTTGCTGGCAGGGGCTGTCTCCACACTGCAAGGTGCTGGAGCTCAGAGGGCCTCCTCAGAGGGAAGGGACCAGCAAGGGGCTGGATGCCCAAGACCTCTTTGGCCCAGCAGCCTCAGGGCAGCAGGGAGAGGAAGAGGCCCAACTTGCCCCTAGGTCGGCTCTGCCCCTTCCCACACAGGCGGCCAGCCCAGCAGATGCCTGACAGACTCTGGCTCCCCCGAGCTCTCTGCCGGTGCAGGGGTCAGGAACAGACGTGTGCATGTGGTTCTGCCTTGGTCTGGGAGTGTGGACCAACTGCCTGGACCCCAGGCTCAGGGGCAAGGGCCCGAGGAGAGCACCACCCCGAACCGCTTTTCTCCCGGGCTTGGGAGCATTGTGCGTGCCTGGCAGGAACAGCGGGCGGGAGTGTTGGCAAACTGGCCTTTGGAGGGAGCCGGGGAGTTCTTCCAGTGGGAGAGGGCCGGTTGTGCTCAGAGGCCCCACAGGCCAGGGGCAGGACCCAGCAGGGCCCCTGCCCCTGGCCAGCCTTGCCCAGACCTTCCTGGCCTCCGGGGGTACTGCCCCACCAAGGGGCAGGCTGCGGGGACTGGGTCCAGACATGCCCGGGCGCCTCCCCAGGCTCATCCCCGCTGGTGCCTTTCCCCTGGGCCTAGGCCTCGGTTGAGGCCTCCTTGGAGAGGAGGTTGCTGGCAGGGGCTGTCTCTACACTGCAAGGTGCTGGAGCTCAGAGGGCCTCGTCAGAGGGAAGGGACCAGCAAGGGGCTGGATGCCCAAGACCTCTATGGCCCAGCAGCCTCAGGGCAGCAGGGAGAGCAAGAGGCCCAACTTGCCCCTAGGTCGGCTCTGCCACTTCCCACACAGGCGGCCAGCCAAGCAGCTGACTGACAGACTCTGGCTCCCCCAAGCTCTCTGCCGGTGCAGGGGGCAGATCAGACGTGTGCATGTGGTTCTGCCTTGGCCTGGGAGTGTGGACACCCTGCCTTGCCCCCAGGCTCAGGGGCAAGGGCCCAGAGAGAGCACCACCCTGAAGCGCTTTTCTTCCGGGCTTAGGAGCATTGTGCCCGCCTGCTGGTAACAGTGGCCGGGAGCGCTTGCAAACCGGCCTTTGGAGGCAGCCGGGGAGGTCTTCCAGTGGGAGAGGGCCGGTTGTGCTCAGAGGCCCCACAGGCCAGGGGCAGGACCCAGCAGGGCCCCTGCCCCTGGCCAGCCTTACCCAGACCTTCCTGGCCTCCGGGGGTACTGCCCCACCAAGGGGCAGGCTGCGGGGACTGGGTCCAGACATGCTCGGGCGCCTCCCCTGGCTCATCCCCGCTGGTGCCTTTCCCCTGGGCCTAGGCCTCGGTTGAGGCCTCCTTGGAGAGGAGGTTGCTGGCAGGGGCTGTCTCCACACTGCAAGGTGCTGGAGCTCAGAGGGCCTCGTCAGAGGGAAGGGACCAGTAAGGGGCTGGATGCCCAAGACGTCTTTGGCCCAGCAGCCTCAGGGCAGCAGGGAGAGCAAGAGGCCCAACTTGCGCCTAGGGCGGCTCTGCCCCTTCCCACACAGGCGGCCAACCCAGCAGCTGCCTGACAGACTCTGGCTCCCCCAAGCTCTCTGCCGGTGCAGGGGACAGGAACAGACGTGGGCATGTGGTTCTGCCTTGGCCTGGGAGTGTGTTCCCCATGCCTTGCCCCCAGGCTCAGGGGCAAGGGCCCGGAGAGAGCACCACCCCGAAGCGCTTTTCTCCCGGGCTTGGGAGCATTGTGCAAGTCTGGCGTGAACAGCGGGTGGGAGTGTTGGCAAACAGGACTTTGGAGGCAGCCGGGGAGGTCTTCCAGTGGGAGAGGGCCGGTTGTGCTCAGAGGCCCCACAGGCCAGGGGCAGGACCCAGCAGGTCCCCTACCCCTGGCCAGCCTTTCCCAGACCTTCCTGGCCTCCGGGGGTACTGCCCCACCAAGGGGCAGGCTGCGGGGTCTGGGTCCAGACATGCCCGGGCGCCTCCCCAGGCTCATCCCCGCTGGTGCCTTTCCCCTGGTCCTAGGTCTCGGTTGAGGCCTCCTTGGAGAGGAGGTTGCTGGCAGGGGCTGTCTCCACACTGCAAGGTGCTGGAGCTCAGAGGGCCTCGTCAGAGGGAAGGGACAAGCAAAGGGCTGGATGCCCAAGACCTCTTTGGCCCAGCAGCCTCAGGGCAGCAGGGAGAGCAAGAGGCCCAACTTGCCCCTAGGTCTTCTCTGCCCCTTTCCACAAAGGCGGCCAGCCCAGCAGTTGCCTGACAGACTCTGGCTCCCCCGAGCTCTCTGCCGGTGCAGGGGTCAGGAACAGACGTGTGCATGTGGTTCTGCCTTGGCCTGGGAGTGTGGACCCCCTGCCTGGCCCCCAGGCTCAGGGGCAAGGGCCCGGAGAGAGCACCACCCCGAAGCGCTTTTCTCCCGGGCTTGGGAGCATTGTGCGCGCTTGGTGGGAACAGTGGGCGGGAGTGCGTGCAAAACGCCCTTTGGAGGCAGCCGGGGAGGTCTTCCAGTGGGAGAGGGCCGGTTGTGCTCAGGGGCCCCGCAGGCCAGGGGCAGGACCCAGCAGGTCCCCTGCCCCTGGTCAGCCTTGCCCAGACCTTCCTGGCCTCCAGGGGTACTGCCCCACCAAGGGGCAGGCTGCGGGGACTGGGTCCAGACATGCCCGGGCGCCTCCCCAGGCTCATCCCCGCTGGTGCCTTTCCCCTGGGCCTAGGCCTCGGTTGAGGCCTCCTTGGAGAGGAGATTGCTGGCAGGGGCTGTCTCCACACTGCAAGGTGCTGGAGCTCAGAGGGCCTCGTCAGAGGGAAGGGACCAGCAAAGGGCTGGATGCCCAAGACGTCTTTGGCCCAGCAGCCTCAGGGCAGCAGGGAGAGCAAGAGGCCCAACTTGCCCCTAGGTCGGCTCTGCCCCTTCCCACACAGGCGGCCAGCCCAGCACCTGCCTGAGAGACTCTGGCTCCCCCGAGCTCTCTCCCGGTGTAGGGGGCAGGAACAGACGTGTTCATGTCGTTCTGTCTTGGCCTGGGAGTGTGTTCCCCCTGCCTGGCCCGCAGGCTTAGGGGCAAGGGCCCGGAGAGAGCACCACCCCGAAGCGCTTTTCTCCCGGGCTTGGGAGCATTGTGCGTGCCTGGCGGGAACAGCAGGCGGGAGTGCTTGCAAACCGGCCTTTGGAGGCAGACGGGGAGGTCTTCCAGCGGGAGAGTGCCGGTTGTGCTCAGACGTCCCACAGGCCAGGGGCAGGACCCAGCGCTGTCCCTGCCCCTGGCAGCCTTGCACAGACCTTCCTGGCCTCCGGGGGTACTGCCCCACCAAGGGGCAGGCTGCGGGGACTGGGTCCAGACATGCCCGGGCGCCTCCCCAGGCTCATCCCCGCTGGTGCCTTTCCCCTGGGCCTAGTCCTCGGTTGAGGCCTCATTGGAGAGGAGGTTGCTGGCAGGGGCTGTCTCCACACTGCAAGGTGCTGGAGCTCAGAGGGCCTCGTCAGAGGGAAGGGACCAGCAAGGGGCTGGATGCCCAAGACCTCTTTGGCCCAGCAGCCTCAGGGCAGCAGGGAGAGGAAGAGGCCCAACTTGCCCCTAGGTCGGCTCTGCCCCTTCCCACACAGGCGGCCAGCCCAGCACCTGCCTGACAGACTCTGGCTCCCCAGAGCTCTCTGCCGGTGCAGGGGTCAGGAACAGACGTGTGCATGTGGTTCTGCCTTGGTCTGGGAGTGTGGACCCACTGCCTGGCCCCCAGGCTCAGGGGCAAGGGCCCGGAGAGAGCACCAACCCGAAGCGCTTTTCTCCCGGGCTTGGGAGCATTGTGCGAGCCTGGCGTGAACAGCGGGCGGGAGTGTTTGCAAACAGGACTTTGGAGGCAGCCGTGGAGGTCTTCCAGTGGGAGAGGGCCGGTTGTGCTCAGAGGCCTCACAGGCCAGGGGCAGGACCCAGCAGGTCCCCTGCCCCTGGCCAGCCTTGCCCAGACCTTCCTGGCCTCCGGGGGTACTGCCCCACCAAGGGGCAGGCTGCGGGGACTGGGTCCAGACATGCCTGGGCGCCTCCCCAGGCTCATCCCCGCTGGTGCCTTTCCCCTGGGCATAGGCCTCGGTTGATGCCTCCTTGGAGAGGAGGTTGCTGGCAGGGGCTGTCTCCACACTGCAAGGTGCTGGAGCTCAGAGGGCCTCGTCAGCGGGAAGGGACCAGCAAGGGGCTGGATGCCCAAGACCTCTTTGGCCCAGCAGCCTCAGGGCAGCAGGGAGAGCAAGAGGCCCAACTTGCCCCTAGGTCGGCTCTGCCCCTTCCCACACAGGCAGCCAACCCAGCAGCTGCCTGATAGACTCTGGCTCCCCCGAGCTCTCTTCCGGTTCAGGGGTCAGGAACAGACGTGTGCATGTGGTTCTGCCTTGGTCTGGGAGTGTGGACCCACTGCCTGGACCCCAGGCTCAGGGGCAAGGGCCCGGAGAGAGCAACACCCCGAAGCGCTTTTCTCCTGGCCTTGGGAGCGTTGTGAGTGCCTGGCGGGAACAGCGGGCGGGAGTGTTGGCAAACCCGCCTTTGAAGGCAGCCGGGGAGGTCTTCCAGTGGGAGAGGGCCGGTTGTGCTCAGAGGCCCCACAGGCCAGGGGCAGGACCCAGCAGGGACCCTGCCCCTGGCCAGCCTTGCCCAGATCTTCCTGGCCACTGGGGGTACTGCCCCACCAAGGGGCAGGCTGCGGGGACTGGGTCCTGATATGCCCGTGTGCCTCCACTGGCTCATCCCCGCTGGTGCCTTTCCCCTGGGCCTAGGCCTCGGTTGAGGCCTCTTTGGAGAGGAGGTTGCTGGCAGGGTCTGTCTCCACACTGCAAGGTGCTGGAGCTCAGAGGGCCTCGTCAGAGGGAAGGGACCAGCAAGGGGCTGGATGCCCAAGATCTCTTTGGCACAGCAGCCTCAGGGCAGCAGGGAGAGCAAGAGGCCCAAATTGCCCCTAGGTCGGCTCTGCCCCTTCCCACACAGGCGGCCAGCCCAGCAGCTGCCTGACAGACTCTGGCTCCCCCCAGCTCTCTGCCGGTGGAGGGGGCAGGAACAGACGTGTGCATGTTGTTGTGCCTTGGCCTGGGACTGTGGATCCCCTGCCTGGCCCCCAGGCTCAGGGGCAAGGGCCCGGAGAGACCACCACCCCGAAGCGCTTTTCTCCCGGGCTTGGGAGCATTGTGCGCGCCTGGCGGGAACAGTGGGCGGGAGTGCTTCCAAACCGGCCCTTGGAGGCAGCCGGGGAGGTCTTCCAGTGGGAGAGGGCCGGTTGTGCTCAGAGGTCCCACAGGCCAGGGGCAGGACCCAGCAGGGCCCCTGCCCCTGGCCAGCCTTGCCCAGACCTTCCTGGCCTCCGGGGGTACTGCCCCACCAAGGGGCAGGCTGCGGGGACAGGGTCCAGACATGCCCGGGCGCCTCCCCTGGCTCAACCCCGCTGGTGCCTTTCCCCTGGGCCTAGGCCTCGGTTGAGGCCTCCTTGGAGAGGAGATTGCTGGCAGGGGCTGTCTCCACACTGCAAGGTGCTGGAGCTCAGAGGGCCTCGTCAGAGGGAAGGGACCAGTAAGGGGCTGGATGCCCAAGACGTCTTTGGCCCTGCAGCCTCAGGGCAGCAGGGAGAGCAAGAGGCCCAACTTGCCCCTAGGTCGGCTCTGCCCCTTCCCACACAGGCGGCCAGCCCAGCACCTGCCTGAGAGACTCTGGCTCCCCCGAGCTCTCTGCCGGTGCAGGGGACAGGAACAGACGTGTGCATGTGTTTCTGCCTTGGTCTGGGAGTGTGTTCCCCCTGCCTTGCCCACAGGCTCAGGGGCAAGGGCCCGGAGAGAGCACCACCCCGAAGCGCTTTTCTCCCGGGCTTGGGAGCATTGTGCGCGCCTGGCGGGAACAGTGGGCGGGAGTGCTTGCAAACCGGCCTTTGGAGGCAGCCGGGGAGGTCTTCCAGTGGGAGAGGGCCGGTTGTGCTCAGAGGCCCCACAGGCCATGGGGAGGACCCAGCAGGGCCCCTGCCCCTGGCCAGCCTTGCCCAGATCTTCCTGGCCTCCGGGGGTACTGCCCAACCAAGGGGCAGGCTGCGGGGACTGGGTCCAGACATGCCCGGGCGCCTCCCCAGGCTCATCCCCGCTGGTGCCTTTCCCCTGGGCCTAGGCCTCGGTTGAGGCCTCCTTGGAAAGGATGTTGCTGGCAGGGGCTGTCTCCACACTGCAAGGTGCTGGAGCTCAGAGGGCCTCGTCAGAGGGAAGGGACCAGCAAGGGGCTGGATGCCCAAGACCTCTTTGGCCCAGCAGCCTCAGGGCAGCAGGGAGAGGAAGAGGCCCAACTTCCCCTAGGTCGGCTCTGCCCCTTCCCACACAGGCGGCCAGCCCAGCAGCTGCCTGACAGACTCTGGCTCCCCCGAACTCTCTGCCGGTGCAGGGGTCAGGAACAGACGTGTGCATGTGGTTCTGCCTTGGTCTGGGAGTGTGGACCAACTGCCTGGACCCCAGGCTCAGGGGCAAGGGCCCGAGGAGAGCACCACCCCGAAGCGCTTTTCTCCCGGGCTTGGGAGCATTGTGCGTGCCTGGCGGGAACAGCGGGCGGGAGTGTTGGCAAACTGGCCTTTGGAGGGAGCCGGGGAGTTCTTCCAGTGGGAGAGGGCCGGTTGTGCTCAGAGGCCCCACAGGCCAGGGGCAGGACCCAGCAGGGCCCCTGCCCCTGGCCAGCCTTGCCCAGACCTTCCTGGCCTCCGGGGGTACTGCCCCACCAAGGGGCAGGCTGCGGGGACTGGGTCCAGACATGCCCGGGCGCCTCACCAGGCTCATCCCCGCTGGTGCCTTTCCCCTGGGCCTAGGCCTCGGTTGAGGCCTCCTTGGAGAGGAGGTTGCTGGCAGGGGCTGTCTCCACACTGCAAGGTGCTGGAGCTCAGAGGGCCTCGTCAGAGGGAAGGGACCAGCAAGGGGCTGGATGCCCAAGACCTCTATGGCCCAGCAGCCTCAGGGCAGCAGGGAGAGCAAGAGGCCCAACTTGCCCGAAGGTCGGCTCTGCCACTTCCCACACAGGCGGCCAGCCCAGCAGCTGCCTGACAGACTCTGGCTCCCCCGAGCTCTCTGCCGGTGCAGGGGGCAGATCAGACGTGTGCATGTGGTTCTGCCTTGGCCTGGGAGTGTGGACACCGTGCCTTGCCCCCAGGCTCAGGGGCAAGGGCCCAGAGAGAGCACCACCCTGAGGCGCTTTTCTTCCGGGCTTAGGAGCATTGTGCCCGCCTGCTGGTAACAGTGGCCGGGAGCGCTTGCAAGCCAGCCTTTGGAGGCAGCCGGGGAGGTCTTCCAGTGGGAGAGGGCCGGTTGTGCTCAGAGGCCCCACAGGCCAGGCGCAGGACCCAGCAGGGCCCCTGCCCCTGGCCAGCCTTACCCAGACCTTCCTGGCCTCCGGGGGTACTGCCCCACCAAGGGGCAGGCTGCGGGGACTGGGTCCAGACATGCTCGGGCGCCTCCCCTGGCTCATCCCCGCTGGTGCCTTTCCCCTGGGCCTAGGCCTCGGTTGAGGCCTCCTTGGAGAGGAGGTTGCTGGCAGGGGCTGTCTCCACACTGCAAGGTGCTGGAGCTCAGAGGGCCTCGTCAGAGGGAAGGGACCAGTAAGGGGCTGGATGCCCAAGACTTCTTTGGCCCAGCAGCCTCAGGGCAGCAGGGAGAGCAAGAGGCCCAACTTGCCCCTAGGGCAGCTCTGCCCCTTCCCACACAGGCGGCCAACCCAGCAGCTGCCTGACAGACTCTGGCTCCCCCAAGCTCTCTGCCGGTGCAGGGGACAGGAACAGACGTGGGCATGTGGTTCTGCCTTGGCCTGGGAGTGTGTTCCCCATGCATTGCCCCCAGGCTCAGGGGCAAGGGCCCGGAGAGAGCACCACCCCGAAGCGCTTTTCTCCCGGGCTTGGGAGCATTGTGCAAGTCTGGCGTGAACAGCGGGTGGGAGTGTTGGCAAACAGGACTTTGGAGGCAGCCGGGGAGGTCTTCCAGTGAGAGAGGACCGGTTGTGCTCAGAGGCCCCACAGGCCAGGGGCAGGACCCAGCAGGTCCCCTGCCCCTGGCCAGCCTTTCCCAGACCTTCCTGGCCTCCGGGGGTAGTGCCCCACCAAGGGGCAGGCTGCGGGGACTGGGTCCAGACATGCCCGGGCGCCTCCCCAGGCTCATCCCCGCTGGTGCCTTTCCCCTGGGCATAGGCCTCGGTTGAGGCCTCCTTGGAGAGGATGTTGCTGGCAGGGGCTGTCTCCACACTGCAAGGTGCTGGAGCTCAGAGGGCCTCGTCAGAGGGAAGGGACCAGCAAGGGGCTGGATGCCCAAGACCTCTTTGGCCCAGCAGCCTCAGGGCAGCAGGGAGAGCAAGAGGCCCAACTTGCCCCTAGGTCGGCTCTGCCCCTTCCCACACAGGCGGCCAGCCCAGCAGCTGCCTGACAGACTCTGGCTCCCCCCAGCTCTCTGCCGGTGGATGGGGCAGGAACAGACGTGTGCATGTGGTTCTGCCTTGGCCTGGGACTGTGGATCCCCTGCCTGGCCCCCAGGCTCAGGGGCAGGGGCCCGGAGAGACCACCACCCCGAAGCGCTTTTCTCCGGGGTTTTGGAACATTGTGTGTGCCTGGCGGGAACAGCGAGTGGGAATGCTTGCAAACCGGCCTTTGGGGGCAGCCGGTGAGGTCCTCCATGGTCCCTGAGAGAACACCACCCCGAAGCGCTTTTCTCACGGTCTTGGGAGCATTGTGCGCGGCTGGCGGGAACAGCGGGCATGAGTGCTTGCAAACTGTCCTTTGGAGGCAGCCGGGGAGATCTTCCAAGGGCCGGACTGATCACCACCCCAAAATGCTTTTCTCTCGGGCTTGGGAGCATTGTGCGCGGCTGTCGGGAACAACGGACATGAATGCTTGCAAACCGGCCTTTGGAGGCAGCCCGGGAGGTCTTCCAAGGGCCCGGAGAGAGCACCACCCCAAAATGCTTTTCTCCCGGGCTTGGGAGCATTGTGCGTGGCTGGCGGAAGCAGCGGGAATGAGTACTTACAAACCGGCCTTTGGAGGCAGCCGGGGAGGTCTTGAAAGTGCCCGGAGAGAGCACCACCCCGAAGCGCTTTTCTCCCGGGCTTGGGAACATTGTGCGCGGCTGGCGGGAACAGCAGGCAGGACTGCTTGCAAACTGGCCTTTGGAGGCAGCCGGGGAGGTCTTCCAAGGGCCCGGAGTGAGCACCACCCCAAAATGCTTTTCTCCCGGGCTTGGGAGCATTGTGCGCGGCTGGTGGGAACAACGGGCATGAGTGCTTGCAAACCGGCCTTTGGAGGCAGCCGGGGACGTCTTCCAAGGGCCCGGAGAGAGCACCACCCCGAAGCGCTTTTCTCCCGGGCTTGGGAGCATTGTGCGCGGCTGGCGGGAACAGCAGGCAGGACTGCTTGCAAACTGGCCTTTGGAGGCAGCCGGGGAGGTCTTCCAAGGGCCCGGAGTGAGCACCACCCCAAAATGCTTTTCTCCCGGGCTTGGGAGCATTGTGCGCGGCTGGTGGGAACAACGGGCATGAGTGCTTGCAAACCGGCCTTTGGAGGCAGCCGGGGACGACTTCCAAGGGCCCGGAGAGATCACCACCCCGAAGCACTTTTCTCCCGGGCTTGGGAGCATTGTGCGTGGCTGGCGGGAACAGCAGGAAGGAGTCCTTGCAAACCGGCCTTTGGAGGCAGCGGGGGAGGTCTTCCAAGGGCCTGTAGAGAGCACCACCCCGAAGCGCTTTTCTCCCGGGCTTGGGAGTATTGTGCGCGGGTGGCAGGAACAGCAGGCAGGAGTGCTTGAAAACCGGCCTTTGCAGGCAGCCGGGGAGGTCTTCCAGGGCCCGGTGTGAGCACCACCCCAAAAAGCTTTTCTCCCGGGCTTGGGAGCATTGTGCGCGGCTGGTGGGAACAGCGGGCATGAGTGCTTGCAAACTGGCCACTGGAGGCAGCCGGGGAGGTCTTCCAAGGGCCTGTAGAGAGCACCACCCCAAAATGCTTCTCTCCCGGGCTTGGGAGCATTGTGCCTGGCTGGCGGGAACAGCAGGAAGGAGTCCTTGCAAACCGGCCTTTGGAGGCAGCCGGGGAGGTCTTCCAAGGGCCTGTAGAGAGCACCACCCCGAAGCGCTTTTCTCCCGGGCTTGGGAGCATTGTGCGCAGGTGGCGGGAACAGCAGGCAGGAGTGCTTGAAAACTGGCCTTTGGAGGCAGCCGGGGAGGTCTTCCAGGGCCCGGTGTGAGCACCACCCCAAAAAGCTTTTCTCCCGGGCTTGGGAGCATTCTGCGCGGCTGGTGGGAACAGCGGACATGAGTGCTTGCAAACTGGCCATTGGAGGCAGCCGGGGAGGTCTTCCAAGGGCCCGGAGTGAGCACCACCCCAAAATGCTTTTCTCCCGGGCTTGGGAGCATTGTGCGTGGCTGGCGGGAACAGCAGGAAGGAGTCCTTGCAAACCGGCCTTTGGAGGCAGCCGGGGAGGTCTTCCAGGGCCCGGTGTGAGCACCACCCCGAAGCGCTTTTCTCCCGGGCTTGGGAGCATTGTGCGCGCCTGGCGGGAACAGTGGGCGGGAGTGCTTGCAAACCGGCCTTTGGAGGCAGCCGGGGAGGTCTTCCAGTGGGAGAGGGCCGGTTGTGCTCAGAGGCCCCACAGGCCAGGGGCAGGACGCAGCAGGGCCCCTGCCCCTGGCCAGCCTTGCCCAGACCTTCCTGGCCTCCGGGGGTACTGCCCCACCAAGGGGCAGGCTGCGGGGACAGGGTCCAGACATGCCCGGGCGCCTCCCCTGGCTCAACCCCGCTGGTGCCTTTCCCCTGGGCCTAGGCCTTGGTTGAGGCCTCCTTGGAGAGGAGATTGCTGGCAGGGGCTGTCTCCACACTGCAAGGTGCTGGAGCTCAGAGGGCCTCGTCAGAGGGAAGGGACCAGTAAGGGGCTGGATGCCCAAGACGTCTTTGGCCCTGCCGCCTCAGGGCAGCAGGGAGAGCAAGAGGCCCAACTTGCCCCTAGGTCGGCTCTGCCACTTCCCACACAGGCGGCCAGCCCAGCACCTGCCTGAGAGACTCTGGCTCCCCCGAGCTCTCTGCCGGTGCAGGGGACAGGAACAGACGTGTGCATGTGTTTCTGCCTTGGTCTGGGAGTGTGTTCCCCCTGCCTTGCCCACAGGCTCAGGGGCAAGGGCCCGGAGAGAGCACCACCCCGAAGCGCTTTTCTCCCGGGCTTGGGAGCATTGTGCGCGCCTGGCGGGAACAGTGGGCAGGAGTGCTTGCAAACCGGCCTTTGGAGGCAGCCGGGGAGGTCTTCCAGTGGGAGAGGGCCGGTTGTGCTCAGAGGCCCCACAGGCCATGGGGAGGACCCAGCAGGGCCCCTGCCCCTGGGCAGCCTTGCCCAGATCTTCCTGGCCTCCGGGGGTACTGCCCCACCAAGGGGCAGGCTGCGGGGACTGGGTCCAGACATGCCCGGGCGCCTCCCCAGGCTCATCCCCGCTGGTGCCTTTCCCCTGGGCCTAGGCCTCGGTTGAGGCCTCCTTGGAGAGGATGTTGCTGGCAGGGGCTGTCTCCACACTGCAAGGTGCTGGAGCTCAGAGGGCCTCCTCAGAGGGAAGGGACCAGCAAGGGGCTGGATGCCCAAGACCTCTTTGGCCCAGCAGCCTCAGGGCAGCAGGGAGAGGAAGAGGCCCAACTTGCCCCTAGGTCGGCTCTGCCCCTTCCCACACAGGCGGCCAGCCCAGCAGATGCCTGACAGACTCTGGCTCCCCCGAGCTCTCTGCCGGTGCAGGGGTCAGGAACAGACGTGTGCATGTGGTTCTGCCTTGGTCTGGGAGTGTGGACCAACTGCATGGACCCCAGGCTCAGGGGCAAGGGCCCGAGGAGAGCACCACCCCGAACCGCTTTTCTCCCGGGCTTGGGAGCATTGTGCGTGCCTGGCAGGAACAGCGGGCGGGAGTGTTGGCAAACTGGCCTTTGGAGGGAGCCGGGGAGTTCTTCCAGTGGGAGAGGGCCGGTTGTGCTCAGAGGCCCCACAGGCCAGGGGCAGGACCCAGCAGGGCCCCTGCCCCTGGCCAGCCTTGCCCAGACCTTCCTGGCCTCCGGGGGTACTGCCCCACCAAGGGGCAGGCTGCGGGGACTGGGTCCAGACATGCCCGGGCGCCTCCCCAGGCTCATCCCCGCTGGTGCCTTTCCCCTGGGCCTAGGCCTCGGTTGAGGCCTCCTTGGAGAGGAGGTTGCTGGCAGGGGCTGTCTCTACACTGCAAGGTGCTGGAGCTCAGAGGGCCTCGTCAGAGGGAAGGGACCAGCAAGGGGCTGGATGCCCAAGACCTCTATGGCCCAGCAGCCTCAGGGCAGCAGGGAGAGCAAGAGGCCCAACTTGCCCCTAGGTCGGCTCTGCCACTTCCCACACAGGCGGCCAGCCAAGCAGCTGCCTGACAGACTCTGGCTCCCCCGAGCTCTCTGCCGGTGCAGGGGGCAGATCAGACGTGTGCATGTGGTTCTGCCTTGGCCTGGGAGTGTGGACACCCTGCCTTGCCCCCAGGCTCAGGGGCAAGGGCCCAGAGAGAGCACCACCCTGAAGCGCTTTTCTTCCGGGCTTAGGAGCATTGTGCCCGCCTGCTGGTAACAGTGGCCGGGAGCTCTTGCAAACTGGCCTTTGGAGGCAGCCGGGGAGGTCTTCCAGTGGGAGAGGGCCGGTTGTGCTCAGAGGCCCCACAGGCCAGGGGCAGGACCCAGCAGGGCCCCTGCCCCTGGCCAGCCTTACCCAGACCTTCCTGGCCTCCGGGGGTACTGCCCCACCAAGGGGCAGGCTGCGGGGACTGGGTCCAGACATGCTCGGGCGCCTCCCCTGGCTCATCCCCGCTGGTGCCTTTCCCCTGGGCCTAGGCCTCGGTTGAGGCCTCCTTGGAGAGGAGGTTGCTGGCAGGGGCTGTCTCCACACTGCAAGGTGCTGGAGCTCAGAGGGCCTCGTCAGAGGGAAGGGACCAGTAAGGGGCTGGATGCCCAAGACGTCTTTGGCCCAGCAGCCTCAGGGCAGCAGGGAGAGCAAGAGGCCCAACTTGCCCCTAGGGCGGCTCTGCCCCTTCCCACACAGGCGGCCAACTCAGCAGCTGCCTGACAGACTCTGGCTCCCCCAAGCTCTCTGCCGGTGCAGGGGACAGGAACAGACGTGGGCATGTGGTTCTGCCTTGGCCTGGGAGTGTGTTCCCCATGCCTTGCCCCCAGGCTCAGGGGAAAGGGCCCGGAGAGAGCACCACCCCGAAGCGCTTTTCTCCCGGGCTTGGGAGCATTGTGCAAGTCTGGCGTGAACAGCGGGTGGGAGTGTTGGCAAACAGGACTTTGGAGGCAGCCGGGGAGGTCTTCCAGTGGGAGAGGGCCGGTTGTGCTCAGAGGCCCCACAGGCCAGGGGCAGGACCCAGCAGGTCCCCTACCCCTGGCCAGCCTTTCCCAGACCTTCCTGGCCTCCGGGGGTACTGCCCCACCAAGGGGCAGGCTGCGGGGTCTGGGTCCAGACATGCCCGGGCGCCTCCCCAGGCTCATCCCCGCTGGTGCCTTTCCCCTGGTCCTAGGTCTCGGTTGAGGCCTCCTTGGAGAGGAGGTTGCTGGCAGGGGCTGTCTCCACACTGCAAGGTGCTGGAGCTCAGAGGGCCTCATCAGAGGGAAGGGACAAGCAAAGGGCTGGATGCCCAAGACCTCTTTGGCCCAGCAGCCTCAGGGCAGCAGGGAGAGCAAGAGGCCCAACTTGCCCCTAGGTCTTCTCTGCCCCTTTCCACAAAGGCGGCCAGCCCAGCAACTGCCTGACAGACTCTGGCTCCCCCGAGCTCTCTGCCGGTGCATGGGGCAGGAACAGACGTGTGCATGTCGTTCTGCCTTGGCCTGGGAGTGTGGACACCCTGCCTGGCCCCCAGGCTCAGGGGAAAGGGCCCGGAGAGAGCACCACCCCGAGGCGATTTTCTCCCGGGCTTGGGAGCGTTGTGCGCCCTTGGTTGGAACAGTGGGCGGGAGTGCTTGCAAACCGGCCTTTGGAGGCAGCCGGGGACGTCTTCCAGTGGGAGAGGGCCGGTTGTGCTCAGAGGCCCCACAGGCCAGGGGCAGGACCCAGCAGGTCCCCTGCCCCTGGCCAGCCTTTCCCAGACCTTCCTCGCCTCCGGGGGTACTGCCCCACCAAGGGGCAGGCTGCGGGGACTGGGTCCATACATGCCCGGGCGCCTCCCCAGGCTCATCCCCGCTGGTGCCTTTCCCCTGTGCATAGGCCTCGGTTGAGGCCTCCTTGGAGAGGAGGTTGCTGGCAGGGGCTGTCTCCACACTGCAAGGTGCTGGATCTCAGAAGGCCTCGTCAGAGGGAAGGGACCAGTAAGGGGCTGGATGCCCAAGACGTCTTTGGCCCAGCAGCCTCAGGGCAGCAGGGAGAGCAAGAGGCCCAACTTGCCCCTAGGTCGGCTCTGCCCCTTCCCACACAGGCGGCCAACCCAGCAGCTGCCTGCCAGACTCTGGCTCCCCCAAGCTCTCTGCCGGTGCAGGGGACAGGAACAGACGTGGGCATGTGGTTCTGCCTTGGCCAGGGAGTGTGTTCCCCGTGCCTTGCCCCCAGGCTCAGGGGCAAGGGCCCGGAGAGAGAACCACCCCAATGCGCTTTTCTCCCGGGCTTGGGAGCATTGTGCGAGCCTGGCGTGAACAGCGGGCGGGAGTGTTAGCAAACAGGACTTTGGAGGCAGCCGGGGAGGTCTTCCAGTGGGAGAGGGCCGGTTGTGCTCAGAGGCCCCACAGGCCAGGGGCAGGACCCAGCAGGGCCCCTGACGCTGGCCAGCCTTGCCCAGACCTTCCTGGCCTCCGGGGGAACTGCTCCACCAAGGGGCAGGCTGCGGGGACTGGGTCCAGACATCCCCGGGCGCCTCCCCAGGCTCATCCCCGCTGTTGCCTTTCCCCTGGGCCTAGGCCTCGGTTGAGGCCTCCTTGGAGAGGAGGTTGCTGGCAGGGGCTGTCTCCACACTGCAAGGTGCTGGAGATCAGAGGGCCTCGTCAGAGGGAAGGGACCAGCAAAGGGCTGGATGCCCAAGACCTCTTTGACCCAGCAGCCTCAGGGCAGCAGGGAGAGCAAGAGGCCCAACTTGCCCCTAGGTCGGCTCTGCCCCGTCCCACACAGGCGGCCAGCCCAGCAGCAGCCGGGCAGTCTCTGGCTCCCCCGAGCTCTCTGCCGGTGTAGGGGTCAGGAACAGACGTGTGCATGTCGTTCTGCCTTGGCCTGGGAGTGTGTTCCCCCTGCCTGGCCCCCAGGATCAGGGGCAAGGGCCCGGTGAGAGCACCACCCCGAAGCGCTTTTCGCCCGGGCTTGGGAGCATTGTGCGTGCCTGGCGGGAACAGCGGGCGGGAGTGCTTGCAAACCGGCCTTTCGAGGCAGACGGGGAGGTCTTCCAGTGGGAGAGGGCCGGTTGTGCTCAGAGGCCCCACAGGCCAGGGGCAGGACGCAGCAGGGCCCCTGCCCCTGGCCAGCCTTGCCCAGACCTTCCTGGCCACCGGGGGTACTGCCCCACCAAGGGGCAGGCTGCGGGGCCTGTGTACAGACATGCCCGGGCGCCTCCCCAGGCTCATCCCCGCTGGTGCCTTTTCCCTGGGCCTAGGCCTCGGTTGAGGCCTCCTTGGAGAGGAGGTTGCTGGCAGGGGCTGTCTCCACACTGCAAGGTGCTGGAGCTCAGAGGGCCTCGTCAGAGGGAAGGGACCAGTAAGGGGCTGGATGCCCAAGACGTCTTTGGCCCAGCAGCCTCAGGGCAGCAGGGAGAGCAAGAGGCCCAACTTGCCCCTAGGGCGGCTCTGCCCCTTCCCACACAGGCGGCCAACTCAGCAGCTGCCTGACAGACTCTAGCTCCCCCAAGCTCTCTGCCGGTGCAGGGGACAGGAACAGACGTGGGCATGTGGTTCTGCCTTGGCCTGGGAGTGTGTTCCCCCTGCCTTGCCCCTAGGCTCAGGGGCAAGGGCCCGAAGAGAGCACCACCCCGAAGCGCTTTTCTCCCGGGCTTGGGAGCAGTGTGCGAGCCTGGCGTGAAAAGCGTGCGGGAGTGTTTGCAAACAGGACTTTGGAGGCAGCCGTGGAGGTCTTCCAGTGGGAGAGGGCCGGTTGTGCTCAGAGGCCTCACAGGCCAGGGGCAGGACCCAGCAGGTCCCCTGCCCCTGGCCAGCCTTGCCCAGACCTTCCTGGCCTCCGGGGGTACTGCCCCACCAAGGGGCAGGCTGCGGGGACTGGGTCCCGACATGCCTGGGCGCCTCCCCAGGCTCATCCCCGCTGGTGCCTTTCCCCTGGGCATAGGCCTCGGTTGATGCCTCCTTGGAGAGGAGGTTGCTGGCAGGGGCTGTCTCCACACTGCAAGGTGCTGGAGCTCAGAGGGCCTCGTCAGCGGGAAGGGACCAGAAAGGGGCTGGATGCCCAAGACCTCTTTGGCCCAGCAGCCTCAGGGCAGCAGGGAGAGCAAGAGGCCCAACTTGCCCCTAGGTCGGCTCTGCCCCTTCCCACACAGGCAGCCAACCCAGCAGCTGCCTGATAGACTCTGGCTCCCCCGAGCTCTCTGCCGGTTCAGGGGTCAGGAACAGACGTGTGCATGTGGTTCTGCCTTGGTCCGGGAGTGTGGACCCACTGCCTGGACCCCAGGCTCAGGGGCAAGGGCCCGGAGAGAGCAACACCCCGAAGCGCTTTTCTCCTGGCCTTGGGAGCGTTGTGCGTGCCTGGCGGGAACAGCAGGCGGGAGTGTTGGCAAACCCGCCTTTGGAGGCAGACGGGGAGGTCTTCCAGCGGGAGAGTGCCGGTTGTGCTCAGACGCCCCACAGGCCAGGGGCACGACCCAGCAGGGCCCCTGCCCCTCGCAGCCTTGCCCAGACCTTCCTGGCCTCCGGGGGTACTGCCCCACCAAGGGGCAGGCTGCGGGGACTGGGTCCAGACATGCCCGTGCGCCTCCACTGGCTCATCTCCGCTGGTGCCTTTCCCCTGGGCCTAGGCCTCTGTTGAGGCCTCCTTGGAGAGGAGGTTGCTGGCAGGGGCTGTCTCCACACTGCAAGGTGCTGGAGCTCAGAGGGCCTCGTCAGAGGGAAGGGACCAGCAAGGGGCTGGATGCCCAAGACCTCTTTGGCCCAGCAGCCTCAGGGCAGCAGGGAGAGCAAGAGGCCCAACTTGCCCCTAGGTCGGCTCTGCCCCTTCCCACACAGGCGGCCAGCCCAGCAGCTGCCTGACAGACTCTGGCTCCCCCCAGCTCTCTGCCGGTGGATGGGGCAGGAACAGACGTGTGCATGTGGTTCTGCCTTGGCCTGGGACTGTGGATCCCCTGCCTGGCCCCCAGGCTCAGGGGCAGGGGCCCGGAGAGACCACCACCCCGAAGCGCTTTTCTCCGGGGTTTTGGAACATTGTGTGTGCCTGGCGGGAACAGCGAGTGGGAATGCTTGCAAACCGGCCTTTGGGGGCAGCCGGTGAGGTCCTCCATGGTCCCTGAGAGAACACCACCCCGAAGCGCTTTTCTCACGGTCTTGGGAGCATTGTGCGCGGCTGGCGGGAACAGCGGGCATGAGTGCTTGCAAACTGTCCTTTGGAGGCAGCCGGGGAGATCTTCCAAGGGCCGGACTGATCACCACCCCAAAATGCTTTTCTCTCGGGCTTGGGAGCATTGTGCGCGGCTGTCGGGAACAACGGGCATGAATGCTTGCAAACCGGCCTTTGGAGGCAGCCCGGGAGGTCTTCCAAGGGCCCGGAGAGAGCACCACCCCAAAATGCTTTTCTCCCGGGCTTGGGAGCATTGTGCGTGGCTGGCGGAAGCAGCGGGAATGAGTACTTACAAACCGGCCTTTGGAGGCAGCCGGGGAGGTCTTGAAAGTGCCCGGAGAGAGCACCACCCCGAAGCGCTTTTCTCCCGGGCTTGGGAACATTGTGCGCGGCTGGCGGGAACAGCAGGCAGGACTGCTTGCAAACTGGCCTTTGGAGGCAGCCGGGGAGGTCTTCCAAGGGCCCGGAGTGAGCACCACCCCAAAATGCTTTTCTCCCGGGCTTGGGAGCATTGTGCGCGGCTGGTGGGAACAACGGGCATGAGTGCTTGCAAACCGGCCTTTGGAGGCAGCCGGGGACGTCTTCCAAGGGCCCGGAGAGAGCACCACCCCGAAGCGCTTTTCTCCCGGGCTTGGGAGCATTGTGCGCGGCTGGCGGGAACAGCAGGCAGGACTGCTTGCAAACTGGCCTTTGGAGGCAGCCGGGGAGGTCTTCCAAGGGCCCGGAGTGAGCACCACCCCAAAATGCTTTTCTCCCGGGCTTGGGAGCATTGTGCGCGGCTGGTGGGAACAACGGGCATGAGTGCTTGCAAACCGGCCTTTGGAGGCAGCCGGGGACGACTTCCAAGGGCCCGGAGAGATCACCACCCCGAAGCACTTTTCTCCCGGGCTTGGGAGCATTGTGCGTGGCTGGCGGGAACAGCAGGAAGGAGTCCTTGCAAACCGGCCTTTGGAGGCAGCGGGGGAGGTCTTCCAAGGGCCTGTAGAGAGCACCACCCCGAAGCGCTTTTCTCCCGGGCTTGGGAGTATTGTGCGCGGGTGGCAGGAACAGCAGGCAGGAGTGCTTGAAAACCGGCCTTTGCAGGCAGCCGGGGAGGTCTTCCAGGGCCCGGTGTGAGCACCACCCCAAAAAGCTTTTCTCCCGGGCTTGGGAGCATTGTGCGCGGCTGGTGGGAACAGCGGGCATGAGTGCTTGCAAACTGGCCACTGGAGGCAGCCGGGGAGGTCTTCCAAGGGCCTGTAGAGAGCACCACCCCAAAATGCTTCTCTCCCGGGCTTGGGAGCATTGTGCGTGGCTGGCGGGAACAGCAGGAAGGAGTCCTTGCAAACCGGCCTTTGGAGGCAGCCGGGGAGGTCTTCCAAGGGCCTGTAGAGAGCACCACCCCGAAGCGCTTTTCTCCCGGGCTTGGGAGCATTGTGCGCAGGTGGCGGGAACAGCAGGCAGGAGTGCTTGAAAACTGGCCTTTGGAGGCAGCCGGGGAGGTCTTCCAGGGCCCGGTGTGAGCACCACCCCAAAAAGCTTTTCTCCCGGGCTTGGGAGCATTCTGCGCGGCTGGTGGGAACAGCGGACATGAGTGCTTGCAAACTGGCCATTGGAGGCAGCCGGGGAGGTCTTCCAAGGGCCCGGAGTGAGCACCACCCCAAAATGCTTTTCTCCCGGGCTTGGGAGCATTGTGCGTGGCTGGCGGGAACAGCAGGAAGGAGTCCTTGCAAACCGGCCTTTGGAGGCAGCCGGGGAGGTCTTCCAAGGGCCTGTAGAGAGCACCACCCCGAAGCGCTTTTCTCCCGCGCTTGGGAGCATTCTGCGCGGGTGGCGGGAACAGCAGGCAGGAGTGCTTGAAAACCGTCCTTTGGAGGCAGCCGGGGAGGTCTTCCAGGGCCCGGTGTGAGCACCACCCCAAAATGCTTTTCTCCCGGGCTTGGGAGCATTGTGCGTGGCTGGCGGGAACAGCAGGAAGGAGTCCTTGCAAACCGGCCTTTGGAGGCAGCCGGGGAGGTCTTCCAAGGGCCTGTAGAGAGCACCACCCCGAAGCGCTTTTCTCCCGGGCTTGGGAGCATTTTGCGCGGGTGGCGGGAACAGCAGGCAGGAGTGCTTGAAAACCGTCCTTTGGAGGCAGCCGGGGAGGTCTTCCAGGGCCCGGTGTGAGCACCACCCCGAAGCGCTTTTCTCCCGGGCTTGGGAGCATTGTGCGCGCCTGGCGGGAACAGTGGGCGGGAGTGCTTGCAAACCGGCCTTTGGAGGCAGCCGGGGAGGTCTTCCAGTGGGAGAGGGCCGGTTGTGCTCAGAGGCCCCACAGGCCAGGGGCAGGACCCAGCAGGGCCCCTGCCCCTGGCCAGCCTTGCCCAGACCTTCCTGGCCTCCGGGGGTACTGCCCCACCAAGGGGCAGGCTGCGGGGACAGGGTCCAGACATGCCCGGGCGCCTCCCCTGGCTCAACCCCGCTGGTGCCTTTCCCCTGGGCCTAGGCCTCGGTTGAGGCCTCCTTGGAGAGGAGATTGCTGGCAGGGGCTGTCTCCACACTGCAAGGTCCTGGAGCTCAGAGGGCCTCGTCAGAGGGAAGGGACCAGTAAGGGGCTGGATGCCCAAGACGTCTTTGGCCCTGCAGCCTCAGGGCAGCAGGGAGAGCAAGAGGCCCAACTTGCCCCTAGGTCGGCTCTGCCCCTTCCCACACAGGCGGCCAGCCCAGCACCTGCCTGAGAGATTCTGGCTCCCCCGAGCTCTCTGCCGGTGCAGGGGACAGGAACAGACGTGTGCATCTGTTTCTGCCTTGGTCTGGGAGTGTGTTCCCCCTGCCTTGCCCACAGGCTCAGGGGCAAGGGCCCGGAGAGAGCACCACCCCGAAGCGCTTTTCTCCCGGGCTTGGGAGCATTGTGCGCGCCTGGCGGGAACAGTGGGCAGGAGTGCTTGCAAACCGGCCTTTGGAGGCAGCCGGGGAGGTCTTCCAGTGGGAGAGGGCCGGTTGTGCTCAGAGGCCCCACAGGCCATGGGGAGGACCCAGCAGGGCCCCTGCCCCTGGCCAGCCTTGCCCAGACCTTCCTGGCCTCCGGGGGTACTGCCCCACCAAGGGGCAGGCTGCGGGGACTGGGTCCAGACATGCCCGGGCGCCTCCCCAGGCTCATCCCCGCTGGTGCCTTTCCCCTGGGCCTAGGCCTCGGTTGAGGCCTCCTTGGAGAGGATGTTGCTGGCAGGGGCTGTCTCCACACTGCAAGGTGCTGGAGCTCAGAGGGCCTCCTCAGAGGGAAGGGACCAGCAAGGGGCTGGATGCCCAAGACCTCTTTGGCCCAGCAGCCTCAGGGCAGCAGGGAGAGGAAGAGGCCCAACTTGCCCCTAGCTCGGCTCTGCCCCTTCCCACACAGGCGGCCAGCCCAGCAGATGCCTGACAGACTCTGGCTCCCCCGAGCTCTCTGCCGGTGCAGGGGTCAGGAACAGACGTGTGCATGTGGTTCTGCCTTGGTCTGGGAGTGTGGACCAACTGCCTGGACCCCAGGCTCAGGGGCAAGGGCCCGAGGAGAGCACCACCCCGAACCGCTTTTCTCCCGGGCTTGGGAGCATTGTGCGTGCCTGGCAGGAACAGCGGGCGGGAGTGTTGGCAAACTGGCCTTTGGAGGGAGCCGGGGAGTTCTTCCAGTGGGAGAGGGCCGGTTGTGCTCAGAGGCCCCACAGGCCAGGGGCAGGACCCAGCAGGGCCCCTGCCCCTGGCCAGCCTTGCCCAGACCTTCCTGGCCTCCGGGGGTACTGCCCCACCAAGGGGCAGGCTGCGGGGACTGGGTCCAGACATGCCCGGGCGCCTCCCCAGGCTCATCCCCGCTGGTGCCTTTCCCCTGGGCCTAGGCCTCGGTTGAGGCCTCCTTGGAGAGGAGGTTGCTGGCAGGGGCTGTCTCTACACTGCAAGGTGCTGGAGCTCAGAGGGCCTCGTCAGAGGGAAGGGACCAGCAAGGGGCTGGATGCCCAAGACCTCTATGGCCCAGCAGCCTCAGGGCAGCAGGGAGAGCAAGAGGCCCAACTTGCCCCTAGGTCGGCTCTGCCACTTCCCACACAGGCGGCCAGCCAAGCAGCTGACTGACAGACTCTGGCTCCCCCAAGCTCTCTGCCGGTGCAGGGGGCAGATCAGACGTGTGCATGTGGTTCTGCCTTGGCCTGGGAGTGTGGACACCCTGCCTTGCCCCCAGGCTCAGGGGCAAGGGCCCAGAGAGAGCACCACCCTGAAGCGCTTTTCTTCCGGGCTTAGGAGCATTGTGCCCGCCTGCTGGTAACAGTGGCCGGGAGCGCTTGCAAACCGGCCTTTGGAGGCAGCCGGGGAGGTCTTCCAGTGGGAGAGGGCCGGTTGTGCTCAGAGGCCCCACAGGCCAGGGGCAGGACCCAGCAGGGCCCCTGCCCCTGGCCAGCCTTACCCAGACCTTCCTGGCCTCCGGGGGTACTGCCCCACCAAGGGGCAGGCTGCGGGGACTGGGTCCAGACATGCTCGGGCGCCTCCCCTGGCTCATCCCCGCTGGTGCCTTTCCCCTGGGCCTAGGCCTCGGTTGAGGCCTCCTTGGAGAGGAGGTTGCTGGCAGGGGCTGTCTCCACACTGCAAGGTGCTGGAGCTCAGAGGGCCTCGTCAGAGGGAAGGGACCAGTAAGGGGCTGGATGCCCAAGACGTCTTTGGCCCAGCAGCCTCAGGGCAGCAGGGAGAGCAAGAGGCCCAACTTGCGCCTAGGGCGGCTCTGCCCCTTCCCACACAGGCGGCCAACCCAGCAGCTGCCTGACAGACTCTGGCTCCCCCAAGCTCTCTGCCGGTGCAGGGGACAGGAACAGACGTGGGCATGTGGTTCTGCCTTGGCCTGGGAGTGTGTTCCCCATGCCTTGCCCCCAGGCTCAGGGGCAAGGGCCCGGAGAGAGCACCACCCCGAAGCGCTTTTCTCCCGGGCTTGGGAGCATTGTGCAAGTCTGGCGTGAACAGCGGGTGGGAGTGTTGGCAAACAGGACTTTGGAGGCAGCCGGGGAGGTCTTCCAGTGGGAGAGGGCCGGTTGTGCTCAGAGGCCCCACAGGCCAGGGGCAGGACCCAGCAGGTCCCCTACCCCTGGCCAGCCTTTCCCAGACCTTCCTGGCCTCCGGGGGTACTGCCCCACCAAGGGGCAGGCTGCGGGGTCTGGGTCCAGACATGCCCGGGCGCCTCCCCAGGCTCATCCCCGCTGGTGCCTTTCCCCTGGTCCTAGGTCTCGGTTGAGGCCTCCTTGGAGAGGAGGTTGCTGGCAGGGGCTGTCTCCACACTGCAAGGTGCTGGAGCTCAGAGGGCCTCGTCAGAGGGAAGGGACAAGCAAAGGGCTGGATGCCCAAGACCTCTTTGGCCCAGCAGCCTCAGGGCAGCAGGGAGAGCAAGAGGCCCAACTTGCCCCTAGGTCTTCTCTGCCCCTTTCCACAAAGGCGGCCAGCCCAGCAGTTGCCTGACAGACTCTGGCTCCCCCGAGCTCTCTGCCGGTGCAGGGGTCAGGAACAGACGTGTGCATGTGGTTCTGCCTTGGCCTGGGAGTGTGGACCCCCTGCCTGGCCCCCAGGCTCAGGGGCAAGGGCCCGGAGAGAGCACCACCCCGAAGCGCTTTTCTCCCGGGCTTGGGAGCATTGTGCGCAGGTGGCGGGAACAGCAGGCAGGAGTGCTTGAAAACTGGCCTTTGGAGGCAGCCGGGGAGGTCTTCCAGGGCCCGGTGTGAGCACCACCCCAAAAAGCTTTTCTCCCGGGCTTGGGAGCATTCTGCGCGGCTGGTGGGAACAGCGGACATGAGTGCTTGCAAACTGGCCATTGGAGGCAGCCGGGGAGGTCTTCCAAGGGCCCGGAGTGAGCACCACCCCAAAATGCTTTTCTCCCGGGCTTGGGAGCATTGTGCGTGGCTGGCGGGAACAGCAGGAAGGAGTCCTTGCAAACCGGCCTTTGGAGGCAGCCGGGGAGGTCTTCCAAGGGCCTGTAGAGAGCACCACCCCGAAGCGCTTTTCTCCCGCGCTTGGGAGCATTCTGCGCGGGTGGCGGGAACAGCAGGCAGGAGTGCTTGAAAACCGTCCTTTGGAGGCAGCCGGGGAGGTCTTCCAGGGCCCGGTGTGAGCACCACCCCAAAATGCTTTTCTCCCGGGCTTGGGAGCATTGTGCGTGGCTGGCGGGAACAGCAGGAAGGAGTCCTTGCAAACCGGCCTTTGGAGGCAGCCGGGGAGGTCTTCCAAGGGCCTGTAGAGAGCACCACCCCGAAGCGCTTTTCTCCCGGGCTTGGGAGCATTTTGCGCGGGTGGCGGGAACAGCAGGCAGGAGTGCTTGAAAACCGTCCTTTGGAGGCAGCCGGGGAGGTCTTCCAGGGCCCGGTGTGAGCACCACCCCGAAGCGCTTTTCTCCCGGGCTTGGGAGCATTGTGCGCGCCTGGCGGGAACAGTGGGCGGGAGTGCTTGCAAACCGGCCTTTGGAGGCAGCCGGGGAGGTCTTCCAGTGGGAGAGGGCCGGTTGTGCTCAGAGGCCCCACAGGCCAGGGGCAGGACCCAGCAGGGCCCCTGCCCCTGGCCAGCCTTGCCCAGACCTTCCTGGCCTCCGGGGGTACTGCCCCACCAAGGGGCAGGCTGCGGGGACAGGGTCCAGACATGCCCGGGCGCCTCCCCTGGCTCAACCCCGCTGGTGCCTTTCCCCTGGGCCTAGGCCTCGGTTGAGGCCTCCTTGGAGAGGAGATTGCTGGCAGGGGCTGTCTCCACACTGCAAGGTCCTGGAGCTCAGAGGGCCTCGTCAGAGGGAAGGGACCAGTAAGGGGCTGGATGCCCAAGACGTCTTTGGCCCTGCAGCCTCAGGGCAGCAGGGAGAGCAAGAGGCCCAACTTGCCCCTAGGTCGGCTCTGCCCCTTCCCACACAGGCGGCCAGCCCAGCACCTGCCTGAGAGATTCTGGCTCCCCCGAGCTCTCTGCCGGTGCAGGGGACAGGAACAGACGTGTGCATGTGTTTCTGCCTTGGTCTGGGAGTGTGTTCCCCCTGCCTTGCCCACAGGCTCAGGGGCAAGGGCCCGGAGAGAGCACCACCCCGAAGCGCTTTTCTCCCGGGCTTGGGAGCATTGTGCGCGCCTGGCGGGAACAGTGGGCAGGAGTGCTTGCAAACCGGCCTTTGGAGGCAGCCGGGGAGGTCTTCCAGTGGGAGAGGGCCGGTTGTGCTCAGAGGCCCCACAGGCCATGGGGAGGACCCAGCAGGGCCCCTGCCCCTGGCCAGCCTTGCCCAGACCTTCCTGGCCTCCGGGGGTACTGCCCCACCAAGGGGCAGGCTGCGGGGACTGGGTCCAGACATGCCCGGGCGCCTCCCCAGGCTCATCCCCGCTGGTGCCTTTCCCCTGGGCCTAGGCCTCGGTTGAGGCCTCCTTGGAGAGGATGTTGCTGGCAGGGGCTGTCTCCACACTGCAAGGTGCTGGAGCTCAGAGGGCCTCCTCAGAGGGAAGGGACCAGCAAGGGGCTGGATGCCCAAGACCTCTTTGGCCCAGCAGCCTCAGGGCAGCAGGGAGAGGAAGAGGCCCAACTTGCCCCTAGGTCGGCTCTGCCCCTTCCCACACAGGCGGCCAGCCCAGCAGATGCCTGACAGACTCTGGCTCCCCCGAGCTCTCTGCCGGTGCAGGGGTCAGGAACAGACGTGTGCATGTGGTTCTGCCTTGGTCTGGGAGTGTGGACCAACTGCCTGGACCCCAGGCTCAGGGGCAAGGGCCCGAGGAGAGCACCACCCCGAACCGCTTTTCTCCCGGGCTTGGGAGCATTGTGCGTGCCTGGCAGGAACAGCGGGCGGGAGTGTTGGCAAACTGGCCTTTGGAGGGAGCCGGGGAGTTCTTCCAGTGGGAGAGGGCCGGTTGTGCTCAGAGGCCCCACAGGCCAGGGGCAGGACCCAGCAGGGCCCCTGCCCCTGGCCAGCCTTGCCCAGACCTTCCTGGCCTCCGGGGGTACTGCCCCACCAAGGGGCAGGCTGCGGGGACTGGGTCCAGACATGCCCGGGCGCCTCCCCAGGCTCATCCCCGCTGGTGCCTTTCCCCTGGGCCTAGGCCTCGGTTGAGGCCTCCTTGGAGAGGAGGTTGCTGGCAGGGGCTGTCTCTACACTGCAAGGTGCTGGAGCTCAGAGGGCCTCGTCAGAGGGAAGGGACCAGCAAGGGGCTGGATGCCCAAGACCTCTATGGCCCAGCAGCCTCAGGGCAGCAGGGAGAGCAAGAGGCCCAACTTGCCCCTAGGTCGGCTCTGCCACTTCCCACACAGGCGGCCAGCCAAGCAGCTGACTGACAGACTCTGGCTCCCCCAAGCTCTCTGCCGGTGCAGGGGGCAGATCAGACGTGTGCATGTGGTTCTGCCTTGGCCTGGGAGTGTGGATACCCTGCCTTGCCCCCAGGCTCAGGGGCAAGGGCCCAGAGAGAGCACCACCCTGAAGCGCTTTTCTTCCGGGCTTAGGAGCATTGTGCCCGCCTGCTGGTAACAGTGGCCGGGAGCGCTTGCAAACCGGCCTTTGGAGGCAGCCGGGGAGGTCTTCCAGTGGGAGAGGGCCGGTTGTGCTCAGAGGCCCCACAGGCCAGGGGCAGGACCCAGCAGGGCCCCTGCCCCTGGCCAGCCTTACCCAGACCTTCCTGGCCTCCGGGGGTACTGCCCCACCAAGGGGCAGGCTGCGGGGACTGGGTCCAGACATGCTCGGGCGCCTCCCCTGGCTCATCCCCGCTGGTGCCTTTCCCCTGGGCCTAGGCCTCGGTTGAGGCCTCCTTGGAGAGGAGGTTGCTGGCAGGGGCTGTCTCCACACTGCAAGGTGCTGGAGCTCAGAGGGCCTCGTCAGAGGGAAGGGACCAGTAAGGGGCTGGATGCCCAAGACGTCTTTGGCCCAGCAGCCTCAGGGCAGCAGGGAGAGCAAGAGGCCCAACTTGCGCCTAGGGCGGCTCTGCCCCTTCCCACACAGGCGGCCAACCCAGCAGCTGCCTGACAGACTCTGGCTCCCCCAAGCTCTCTGCCGGTGCAGGGGACAGGAACAGACGTGGGCATGTGGTTCTGCCTTGGCCTGGGAGTGTGTTCCAAATGCCTTGCCCCCAGGCTCAGGGGCAAGGGCCCGGAGAGAGCACCACCCCGAAGCGCTTTTCTCCCGGGCTTGGGAGCATTGTGCAAGTCTGGCGTGAACAGCGGGTGGGAGTGTTGGCAAACAGGACTTTGGAGGCAGCCGGGGAGGTCTTCCAGTGGGAGAGGGCCGGTTGTGCTCAGAGGCCCCACAGGCCAGGGGCAGGACCCAGCAGGTCCCCTACCCCTGGCCAGCCTTTCCCAGACCTTCCTGGCCTCCGGGGGTACTGCCCCACCAAGGGGCAGGCTGCGGGGTCTGGGTCCAGACATGCCCGGGCGCCTCCCCAGGCTCATCCCCGCTGGTGCCTTTCCCCTGGTCCTAGGTCTCGGTTGAGGCCTCCTTGGAGAGGAGGTTGCTGGCAGGAGCTGTCTCCACACTGCAAGGTGCTGGAGCTCAGAGGGCCTCGTCAGAGGGAAGGGACAAGCAAAGGGCTGGATGCCCAAGACCTCTTTGGCCCAGCAGCCTCAGGGCAGCAGGGAGAGCAAGAGGCCCAACTTGCCCCTAGGTCTTCTCTGCCCCTTTCCACAAAGGCGGCCAGCCCAGCAGTTGCCTGACAGACTCTGGCTCCCCCGAGCTCTCTGCCGGTGCAGGGGTCAGGAACAGACGTGTGCATGTGGTTCTGCCTTGGCCTGGGAGTGTGGACCCCCTGCCTGGCCCCCAGGCTCAGGGGCAAGGGCCCGGAGAGAGCACCACCCCGAAGCGCTTTTCTCCCGGGCTTGGGAGCATTGTGCGCGCTTGGTGGGAACAGTGGGCGGGAGTGCGTGCAAAACGCCCTTTGGAGGCAGCCGGGGAGGTCTTCCAGTGGGAGAGGGCCGGTTGTGCTCAGGGGCCCCGCAGGCCAGGGGCAGGACCCAGCAGGTCCCCTGCCCCTGGTCAGCCTTGCCCAGACCTTCCTGGCCTCCAGGGGTACTGCCCCACCAAGGGGCAGGCTGCGGGGACTGTGTCCAGACATGCCCGGGCGCCTCCCCAGGCTCATCCCCGCTGGTGCCTTTCCCCTGGGCCTAGGCCTCGGTTGAGGCCTCCTTGGAGAGGAGATTGCTGGCAGGGGCTGTCTCCACACTGCAAGGTGCTGGAGCTCAGAGGGCCTCGTCAGAGGGAAGGGACCAGCAAAGGGCTGGATGCCCAAGACGTCTTTGGCCCAGCAGCCTCAGGGCAGCAGGGAGAGCAAGAGGCCCAACTTGCCCCTAGGTCGGCTCTGCCCCTTCCCACACAGGCGGCCAGCCCAGCACCTGCCTGAGAGACTCTGGCTCCCCCGAGCTCTCTCCCGGTGTAGGGGGCAGGAACAGACGTGTTCATGTCGTTCTGTCTTGGCCTGGGAGTGTGTTCCCCCTGCCTGGCCCGCAGGCTTAGGGGCAAGGGCCCGGAGAGAGCACCACCCCGAAGCGCTTTTCTCCCGGGCTTGGGAGCATTGTGCGTGCCTGGCGGGAACAGCAGGCGGGAGTGCTTGCAAACCGGCCTTTGGAGGCAGACGGGGAGGTCTTCCAGCGGGAGAGTGCCGGTTGTGCTCAGACGTCCCACAGGCCAGGGGCAGGACCCAGCGCTGTCCCTGCCCCTGGCAGCCTTGCACAGACCTTCCTGGCCTCCGGGGGTACTGCCCCACCAAGGGGCAGGCTGCGGGGACTGGGTCCAGACATGCCCGGGCGCCTCCCCAGGCTCATCCCCGCTGGTGCCTTTCCCCTGGGCCTAGTCCTCGGTTGAGGCCTCATTGGAGAGGAGGTTGCTGGCAGGGGCTGTCTCCACACTGCAAGGTGCTGGAGCTCAGAGGGCCTCGTCAGAGGGAAGGGACCAGCAAGGGGCTGGATGCCCAAGACCTCTTTGGCCCAGCAGCCTCAGGGCAGCAGGGAGAGGAAGAGGCCCAACTTGCCCCTAGGTCGGCTCTGCCCCTTCCCACACAGGCGGCCAACCCAGCACCTGCCTGACAGACTCTGGCTCCCCAGAGCTCTCTGCCGGTGCAGGGGTCAGGAACAGACGTGTGCATGTGGTTCTGCCTTGGTCTGGGAGTGTGGACCCACTGCCTGGCCCCCAGGCTCAGGGGCAAGGGCCCGGAGAGAGCACCAACCCGAAGCGCTTTTCTCCCGGGCTTGGGAGCATTGTGCGAGCCTGGCGTGAACAGCGGGCGGGAGTGTTTGCAAACAGGACTTTGGAGGCAGCCGTGGAGGTCTTCCAGTGGGAGAGGGCCGGTTGTGCTCAGAGGCCTCACAGGCCAGGGGCAGGACCCAGCAGGTCCCCTGCCCCTGGCCAGCCTTGCCCAGACCTTCCTGGCCTCCGGGGGTACTGCCCCACCAAGGGGCAGGCTGCGGGGACTGGGTCCAGACATGCCTGGGCGCCTCCCCAGGCTCATCCCCGCTGGTGCCTTTCCCCTGGGCATAGGCCTCGGTTGATGCCTCCTTGGAGAGGAGGTTGCTGGCAGGGGCTGTCTCCACACTGCAAGGTGCTGGAGCTCAGAGGGCCTCGTCAGCGGGAAGGGACCAGCAAGGGGCTGGATGCCCAAGACCTCTTTGGCCCAGCAGCCTCAGGGCAGCAGGGAGAGCAAGAGGCCCAACTTGCCCCTAGGTCGGCTCTGCCCCTTCCCACACAGGCAGCCAACCCAGCAGCTGCCTGATAGACTCTGGCTCCCCCGAGCTCTCTTCCGGTTCAGGGGTCAGGAACAGACGTGTGCATGTGGTTCTGCCTTGGTCTGGGAGTGTGGACCCACTGCCTGGACCCCAGGCTCAGGGGCAAGGGCCCGGAGAGAGCAACACCCCGAAGCGCTTTTCTCCTGGCCTTGGGAGCGTTGTGAGTGCCTGGCGGGAACAGCGGGCGGGAGTGTTGGCAAACCCGCCTTTGAAGGCAGCCGGGGAGGTCTTCCAGTGGGAGAGGGCCGGTTGTGCTCAGAGGCCCCACAGGCCAGGGGCAGGACCCAGCAGGGACCCTGCCCCTGGCCAGCCTTGCCCAGATCTTCCTGGCCACCGGGGGTACTGCCCCACCAAGGGGCAGGCTGCGGGGACTGGGTCCTGATATGCCCGTGTGCCTCCACTGGCTCATCCCCGCTGGTGCCTTTCCCCTGGGCCTAGGCCTCGGTTGAGGCCTCTTTGGAGAGGAGGTTGCTGGCAGGGTCTGTCTCCACACTGCAAGGTGCTGGAGCTCAGAGGGCCTCGTCAGAGGGAAGGGACCAGCAAGGGGCTGGATGCCCAAGATCTCTTTGGCACAGCAGCCTCAGGGCAGCAGGGAGAGCAAGAGGCCCAAATTGCCCCTAGGTCGGCTCTGCCCCTTCCCACACAGGCGGCCAGCCCAGCAGCTGCCTGACAGACTCTGGCTCCCCCCAGCTCTCTGCCGGTGGAGGGGGCAGGAACAGACGTGTGCATGTTGTTGTGCCTTGGCCTGGGACTGTGGATCCCCTGCCTGGCCCCCAGGCTCAGGGGCAAGGGCCCGGAGAGACCACCACCCCGAAGCGCTTTTCTCCCGGGCTTGGGAGCATTGTGCGCGCCTGGCGGGAACAGTGGGCGGGAGTGCTTCCAAACCGGCCCTTGGAGGCAGCCGGGGAGGTCTTCCAGTGGGAGAGGGCCGGTTGTGCTCAGAGGTCCCACAGGCCAGGGGCAGGACCCAGCAGGGCCCCTGCCCCTGGCCAGCCTTGCCCAGACCTTCCTGGCCTCCGGGGGTACTGCCCCACCAAGGGGCAGGCTGCGGGGACTGGGTCCAGACATGCCCGGGCGCCTCCCCTGGCTCAACCCCGCTGGTGCCTTTCCCCTGGGCCTAGGCCTCGGTTGAGGCCTCCTTGGAGAGGAGATTGCTGGCAGGGGCTGTCTCCACACTGCAAGGTGCTGGAGCTCAGAGGGCCTCGTCAGAGGGAAGGGACCAGTAAGGGGCTGGATGCCCAAGACGTCTTTGGCCCTGCAGCCTCAGGGCAGCAGGGAGAGCAAGAGGCCCAACTTGCCCCTAGGTCGGCTCTGCCCCTTCCCACACAGGCGGCCAGCCCAGCACCTGCCTGAGAGACTCTGGCTCCCCCGAGCTCTCTGCCGGTGCAGGGGACAGGAACAGACGTGTGCATGTGTTTCTGCCTTGGTCTGGGAGTGTGTTCCCCCTGCCTTGCCCACAGGCTCAGGGGCAAGGGCCCGGAGAGAGCACCACCCCGAAGCGCTTTTCTCCCGGGCTTGGGAGCATTGTGCGCGCCTGGCGGGAACAGTGGGCGGGAGTGCTTGCAAACCGGCCTTTGGAGGCAGCCGGGGAGGTCTTCCAGTGGGAGAGGGCCGGTTGTGCTCAGAGGCCCCACAGGCCATGGGGAGGACCCAGCAGGGCCCCTGACCCTGGCCAGCCTTGCCCAGATCTTCCTGGCCTCCGGGGGTACTGCCCAACCAAGGGGCAGGCTGCGGGGACTGGGTCCAGACATGCCCGGGCGCCTCCCCAGGCTCATCCCCGCTGGTGCCTTTCCCCTGGGCCTAGGCCTCGGTTGAGGCCTCCTTGGAAAGGATGTTGCTGGCAGGGGCTGTCTCCACACTGCAAGGTGCTGGAGCTCAGAGGGCCTCGTCAGAGGGAAGGGACCAGCAAGGGGCTGGATGCCCAAGACCTCTTTGGCCCAGCAGCCTCAGGGCAGCAGGGAGAGGAAGAGGCCCAACTTCCCCTAGGTCGGCTCTGCCCCTTCCCACACAGGCGGCCAGCCCAGCAGCTGCCTGACAGACTCTGGCTCCCCCGAACTCTCTGCCGGTGCAGGGGTCAGGAACAGACGTGTGCATGTGGTTCTGCCTTGGTCTGGGAGTGTGGACCAACTGCCTGGACCCCAGGCTCAGGGGCAAGGGCCCGAGGAGAGCACCACCCCGAAGCACTTTTCTCCCGGGCTTGGGAGCATTGTGCGTGCCTGGCGGGAACAGCGGGCGGGAGTGTTGGCAAACTGGCCTTTGGAGGGAGCCGGGGAGTTCTTCCAGTGGGAGAGGGCCGGTTGTGCTCAGAGGCCCCACAGGCCAGGGGCAGGACCCAGCAGGGCCCCTGCCCCTGGCCAGCCTTGCCCAGACCTTCCTGGCCTCCGGGGGTACTGCCCCACCAAGGGGCAGGCTGCGGGGACTGGGTCCAGACATGCCCGGGCGCCTCACCAGGCTCATCCCCGCTGGTGCCTTTCCCCTGGGCCTAGGCCTCGGTTGAGGCCTCCTTGGAGAGGAGGTTGCTGGCAGGGGCTGTCTCCACACTGCAAGGTGCTGGAGCTCAGAGGGCCTCGTCAGAGGGAAGGGACCAGCAAGGGGCTGGATGCCCAAGACCTCTATGGCCCAGCAGCCTCAGGGCAGCAGGGAGAGCAAGAGGCCCAACTTGCCCGAAGGTCGGCTCTGCCACTTCCCACACAGGCGGCCAGCCCAGCAGCTGCCTGACAGACTCTGGCTCCCCCGAGCTCTCTGCCGGTGCAGGGGGCAGATCAGACGTGTGCATGTGGTTCTGCCTTGGCCTGGGAGTGTGGACACCGTGCCTTGCCCCCAGGCTCAGGGGCAAGGGCCCAGAGAGAGCACCACCCTGAAGCGCTTTTCTTCCGGGCTTAGGAGCATTGTGCCCGCCTGCTGGTAACAGTGGCCGGGAGCGCTTGCAAACCGGCCTTTGGAGGCAGCCGGGGAGGTCTTCCAGTGGGAGAGGGCCGGTTGTGCTCAGAGGCCCCACAGGCCAGGCGCAGGACCCAGCAGGGCCCCTGCCCCTGGCCAGCCTTACCCAGACCTTCCTGGCCTCCGGGGGTACTGCCCCACCAAGGGGCAGGCTGCGGGGACTGGGTCCAGACATGCTCGGGCGCCTCCCCTGGCTCATCCCCGCTGGTGCCTTTCCCCTGGGCCTAGGCCTCGGTTGAGGCCTCCTTGGAGAGGAGGTTGCTGGCAGGGGCTGTCTCCACACTGCAAGGTGCTGGAGCTCAGAGGGCCTCGTCAGAGGGAAGGGACCAGTAAGGGGCTGGATGCCCAAGACGTCTTTGGCCCAGCAGCCTCAGGGCAGCAGGGAGAGCAAGAGGCCCAACTTGCCCCTAGTGCAGCTCTGCCCCTTCCCACACAGGCGGCCAACCCAGCAGCTGCCTGACAGACTCTGGCTCCCCCAAGCTCTCTGCCGGTGCAGGGGACAGGAACAGACGTGGGCATGTGGTTCTGCCTTGGCCTGGGAGTGTGTTCCCCATGCATTGCCCCCAGGCTCAGGGGCAAGGGCCCGGAGAGAGCACCACCCCGAAGCGCTTTTCTCCCGGGCTTGGGAGCATTGTGCAAGTCTGGCGTGAACAGCGGGTGGGAGTGTTGGCAAACAGGACTTTGGAGGCAGCCGGGGAGGTCTTCCAGTGAGAGAGGACCGGTTGTGCTCAGAGGCCCCACAGGCCAGGGGCAGGACCCAGCAGGTCCCCTGCCCCTGGCCAGCCTTTCCCAGACCTTCCTGGCCTCCGGGGGTACTGCCCCACCAAGGGGCAGGCTGCGGGGACTGGGTCCAGACATGCCCGGGCGCCTCCCCAGGCTCATCCCCGCTGGTGCCTTTCCCCTGGTCCTAGGTCTCGGGTGAGGCCTCCTTGGAGAGGAGGTTGCTGGCAGGGGCTGTCTCCACACTGCAAGGTGCTGGATCTCAGAGGGCCTCGTCAGAGGGAAGGGACAAGCAAAGGGCTGGATGCCCAAGACCTCTTTGGCCCAGCCGCCTCAGGGCAGCAGGGAGAGCAAGAGGCCCAACTTGCCCCTAGGTCGGCTCTGCCCCTTCCCACAAAGGCGGCCAGCCCAGCAGCTGCCTGACAGACTCTGGCTCCCCCGAGCTCTCTGCCGGTGCAGGGGTCAGGAACAGACGTGTGCATGTGGTTCTGCCTTGGCCTGGGAGTGTGGACCCCCTGCCTGGCCCCCAGGCTCAGGGGCAAGGGCCCGGAGAGAGCACCACCCCGAAGCGCTTTTCTCCCGGGCTTGGGAGCATTGTGCGCGCTTGGTGGGAACAGTGGGCGGGAGTGCGTGCAAAACGGCCTTTGGAGGCAGCCGGGGAGGTCTTCCAGTGGGAGAGGGCCGGTTGTGCTCAGAGGCCCCACAGGCCAGGGGCAGGACCCAGCAGGTCCCCTGCCCCTGGTCAGCCTTGCCCAGACCTTCCTGGCCTCCAGGGGTACTGCCCCACCAAGGGGCAGGCTGCGGGGACTGGGTCCAGACATGCCCGGGCGCCTCCACTGGCTCATCTCCGCTGGTGCCTTTCCCCTGGGCCTAGGCCTCGGTTGAGGCCTCCTTGGAGAGGAGGTTGCTGGCAGGGGCTGTCTCCACACTGCAAGGTGCTGGAGCTCAGAGGGCCTCGTCAGAGGGAAGGGACCAGCAAGGGGCTGGATGCCCAAGACCTCTTTGGCCCAGCAGCCTCAGGGCAGCAGGGAGAGCAAGAGGCCCAACTTGCCCCTAGGTCGGCTCTGCCCCTTCCCACACAGGCGGCCAGCCCAGCAGCTGCCTGACAGACTCTGGCTCCCCCCAGCTCTCTGCCGGTGGAGGGGGCAGGAACAGACGTGTGCATGTGGTTCTGCCTTGGCCTGGGACTGTGGATCCCCTGCCTGGCCCCCAGGCTCAGGGGCATGGGCCCGGAGAGACCACCACCCCGAAGCGCTTTTCTCCGGGGTTTTGGAACATTGTGTGTGCCTGGCGGGAACAGCGAGTGGGAATGCTTGCAAACCGGCCTTTGGGGGCAGCCGGGGAGGTCCTCCATGGTCCCTGAGAGAACACCACCCCGAAGCGCTTTTCTCACGGTCTTGGGAGCATTGTGCGTGGCTGGCGGGAACAGCGGGCATGAGTGCTTGCAAACTGTCCTTTGGAGGCAGCCGGGGAGGTCTTCCAAGGGCCGGACTGATCACCACCCCAAAATGCTTTTCTCTCGGGCTTGGGAGCATTGTGCGCGGCTGTCGGGAACAACGGACATGAATGCTTGCAAACCGGCCTTTGGAGGCAGCCCGGGAGGTCTTCCAAGGGCCCGGAGAGAGCACCACCCCAAAATGCTTTTCTCCCGGGCTTGGGAGCATTGTGCGTGGCTGGCGGAAGCAGCGGGAATGAGTACTTACAAACCGGCCTTTGGAGGCAGCCGGGGAGGTCTTGAAAGTGCCCGGAGAGAGCACCACCCCGAAGCGCTTTTCTCCCGGGCTTGGGAACATTGTGCGCGGCTGGCGGGAACAGCAGGCAGGACTGCTTGCAAACTGGCCTTTGGAGGCAGCCGGGGAGGTCTTCCAAGGGCCCGGAGTGAGCACCACCCCAAAATGCTTTTCTCCCGGGCTTGGGAGCATTGTGCGCGGCTGGTGGGAACAACGGGCATGAGTGCTTGCAAACCGGCCTTTGGAGGCAGCCGGGGACGTCTTCCAAGGGCCCGGAGAGAGCACCACCCCGAAGCGCTTTTCTCCCGGGCTTGGGAGCATTGTGCGCGGCTGGCGGGAACAGCAGGCAGGACTGCTTGCAAACTGGCCTTTGGAGGCAGCCGGGGAGGTCTTCCAAGGGCCCGGAGTGAGCACCACCCCAAAATGCTTTTCTCCCGGGCTTGGGAGCATTGTGCGCGGCTGGTGGGAACAACGGGCATGAGTGCTTGCAAACCGGCCTTTGGAGGCAGCCGGGGACGACTTCCAAGGGCCCGGAGAGATCACCACCCCGAAGCACTTTTCTCCCGGGCTTGGGAGCATTGTGCGTGGCTGGCGGGAACAGCAGGAAGGAGTCCTTGCAAACCGGCCTTTGGAGGCAGCGGGGGAGGTCTTCCAAGGGCCTGTAGAGAGCACCACCCCGAAGCGCTTTTCTCCCGGGCTTGGGAGTATTGTGCGCGGGTGGCAGGAACAGCAGGCAGGAGTGCTTGAAAACCGGCCTTTGCAGGCAGCCGGGGAGGTCTTCCAGGGCCCGGTGTGAGCACCACCCCAAAAAGCTTTTCTCCCGGGCTTGGGAGCATTGTGCGCGGCTGGTGGGAACAGCGGGCATGAGTGCTTGCAAACTGGCCACTGGAGGCAGCCGGGGAGGTCTTCCAAGGGCCTGTAGAGAGCACCACCCCAAAATGCTTCTCTCCCCGGCTTGGGAGCATTGTGCGTGGCTGGCGGGAACAGCAGGAAGGAGTCCTTGCAAACCGGCCTTTGGAGGCAGCCGGGGAGGTCTTCCAAGGGCCTGTAGAGAGCACCACCCCGAAGCGCTTTTCTCCCGGGCTTGGGAGCATTGTGCGCAGGTGGCGGGAACAGCAGGCAGGAGTGCTTGAAAACTGGCCTTTGGAGGCAGCCGGGGAGGTCTTCCAGGGCCCGGTGTGAGCACCACCCCAAAAAGCTTTTCTCCCGGGCTTGGGAGCATTGTGCGCGGCTGGTGGGAACAGCGGACATGAGTGCTTGCAAACTGGCCATTGGAGGCAGCCGGGGAGGTCTTCCAAGGGCCCGGAGTGAGCACCACCCCAAAATGCTTTTCTCCCAGGCTTGGGAGCATTGTGCGTGGCTGGCGGGAACAGCAGGAAGGAGTCCTTGCAAACCGGCCTTTGGAGGCAGCCGGGGAGGTCTTCCAAGGGCCTGTAGAGAGCACCACCCCGAAGCGCTTTTCTCCCGCGCTTGGGAGCATTGTGCGCGGGTGGCGGGAACAGCAGGCAGGAGTGCTTGAAAACCGTCCTTTGGAGGCAGCCGGGGAGGTCTTCCAGGGCCCGGTGTGAGCACCACCCCAAAATGCTTTTCTCCCGGGCTTGGGAGCATTGTGCGTGGCTGGCGGGAACAGCAGGAAGGAGTCCTTGCAAACCGGCCTTTGGAGGCAGCCGGGGAGGTCTTCCAAGGGCCTGTAGAGAGCACCACCCCGAAGCGCTTTTCTCCCGGGCTTGGGAGCATTTTGCGCGGGTGGCGGGAACAGCAGGCAGGAGTGCTTGAAAACCGTCCTTTGGAGGCAGCCGGGGAGGTCTTCCAGGGCCCGGTGTGAGCACCACCCCAAAATGCTTTTCTCCCGGGCTTGGGAGCATTGTGCGCGGATGGCGGGAACAGCAGGAAGGAGTCCTTGCAAACCGGCCTTTGGAGGCAGCCGGGGAGGTCTTCCAAGGGCCTGTAGAGAGCACCACCCCGAAGCGCTTTTCTCCCGGGCTTGGGAGCATTGTGCGCGGGTGGCGGGAACAGCAGGCAGGAGTGCTTGAAAACCGTCCTTTGGAGGCAGCCGGGGAGGTCTTCCAGGGCCCGGTGTGAGCACCACCCCAAAATGCTTTTCTCCCGGGCTTGGGAGCATTGTGCGCGGATGGCGGGAACAGCGAGTTGGAGTGCTTCCAAACCGGCCTTTGGGGGCACCCCGGGAGGTCTTCCATGGGCACGGAGAGAACACCACCCCGAAGCGCTTTTCTCCGGGGTTTTGGAGGATTGTGCGTGGCTGGCGGGAACAGCGAGTGGGAGTGCTTGCAAACCGGCCTTTGGGGGCAGCCAGGGAGGTCCTCCATTGGCACGGAGAGAACACCACCCCGAAGCGCTTTTCTCCCGGGCTTGGGAGCATTGTGCGAGGCTGGCGGGAACAGCGGGCGGGAGTGCTTGCAAACCGGCCTTTGGAGGCAGCTTGGGAGGTCTTCCAAGGGCCCGGAGAGAGCACCATCCCGAAGCACTTTTCTCACGGAATTGGGAGCATTGTTCGCGGCTGTCGGGAACAGAGGACATGAGTGCTTGCAAACCGGCCTTTAGAGGCAGCCGGGGAGTCTTCCAAGGGCCCGGAGAGAGACCACCTCAAAATGCTTTTCTCCCGGGCTTGGGAGCATTGTGTGCGGCTGGCGGGTCAGCGGGAGGGAGTTCTTGAAAACCAGCCTTTGGAGGCAGCCGGGGAGGTCTTCCAAGGGCCGGGAGAGAGCACCACCCCGAAGCGCTTTTCTCCCGGGCTTGGGAGCATTGTGCGTGGCTGGCGGAAGCAGCGGGAATGAGTACTTACAAACCGGCCTTTGGGGGCAGCCGGGGAGGTCTTGAAAGTGCCCGGAGAGAGCACCACCCAGAAGCGCTTTTCTCCCGGGCTTGGGAACATTGTGCGCGGCTGGCGGGAACAGCAGGCAGGACTGCTTGCAAACTGGCCTTTGGAGGCAGCCGGGGAGGTCTTCCAAGGGCCCGGAGTGAGCACCACCCCAAAATGCTTTTCTCCCGGGCTTGGGAGCATTGTGCGCGGCTGGTGGGAACAACGGGCATGAGTGCTTGCAAACCGGCCTTTGGAGGCAGCCGGGGACGTCTTCCAAGGGCCCGGAGAGAGCACCACCCCGAAGCGCTTTTCTCCCGGGCTTGGGAGCATTGTGCGCGGCTGGCGGGAACAGCAGGCAGGACTGCTTGCAAACTGGCCTTTGGAGGCAGCCGGGGAGGTCTTCCAAGGGCCCGGAGTGAGCACCACCCCAAAATGCTTTTCTCCCGGGCTTGGGAGCATTGTGCGCGGCTGGTGGGAACAACGGGCATGAGTGCTTGCAAACCGGCCTTTGGAGGCAGCCGGGGACGACTTCCAAGGGCCCGGAGAGATCACCACCCCGAAGCACTTTTCTCCCGGGCTTGGGAGCATTGTGCGTGGCTGGCGGGAACAGCAGGAAGGAGTCCTTGCAAACCGGCCTTTGGAGGCAGCGGGGGAGGTCTTCCAAGGGCCTGTAGAGAGCACCACCCCGAAGCGCTTTTCTCCCGGGCTTGGGAGTATTGTGCGCGGGTGGCGGGAACAGCAGGCAGGAGTGCTTGAAAACCGGCCTTTGCAGGCAGCCGGGGAGGTCTTCCAGGGCCCGGTGTGAGCACCACCCCAAAAAGCTTTTCTCCCGGGCTTGGGAGCATTGTGCGCGGCTGGTGGGAACAGCGGGCATGAGTGCTTGCAAACTGGCCACTGGAGGCAGCCGGGGAGGTCTTCCAAGGGCCTGTAGAGAGCACCACCCCAAAATGCTTCTCTCCCGGGCTTGGGAGCTTTGTGCGTGGCTGGCGGGAACAGCAGGAAGGAGTCCTTGCAAACCGGCCTTTGGAGGCAGCCGGGGAGGTCTTCCAAGGGCCTGTAGAGAGCACCACCCCGAAGCGCTTTTCTCCCGGGCTTAGGAGCATTGTGCGCAGGTGGCGGGAACAGCAGGCAGGAGTGCTTGAAAACTGGCCTTTGGAGGCAGCCGGGGAGGTCTTCCAGGGCCCGGTGTGAGCACCACCCCAAAAAGCTTTTCTCCCGGGCTTGGGAGCATTGTGCGCGGCTGGTGGGAACAGCGGACATGAGTGCTTGCAAACCGGCCATTGGAGGCAGCCGGGGAGGTCTTCCAAGGGCCCGGAGTGGGCACCACCCCAAAATGCTTTTCTCCCGGGCTTGGGAGCATTGTGCGTGGCTGGCGGGAACAGCAGGAAGGAGTCCTTGCAAACCGGCCTTTGGAGGCAGCCGGGGAGGTCTTCCAGGGCCCGGTGTGAGCACCACCCCAAAAAGCTTTTCTCCCGGGCTTGGGAGCATTGTGCGCGGCTGGTGGGAACAGCGGACATGAGTGCTTGCAAACCGGCCATTGGAGGCAGCCGGGGAGGTCTTCCAAGGGCCCGGAGTGGGCACCACCCCAAAATGCTTTTCTCCCGGGCTTGGGAGCATTGTGCGTGGCTGGCGGGAACAGCAGGAAGGAGTCCTTGCAAACCGGCCTTTGGAGGCAGCCGGGGAGGTCTTCCAAGGGCCTGTAGAGAGCACCACCCCGAAGCGCTTTTCTCCCGCGCTTGGGAGCATTCTGCGCGGGTGGCGGGAACAGCAGGCAGGAGTGCTTGAAAACCGTCCTTTGGAGGCAGCCGGGGAGGTCTTCCAGGGCCCGGTGTGAGCACCACCCCAAAATGCTTTTCTCCCGGGCTTGGGAGCATTGTGCGCGGATGGCGGGAACAGCAGGAAGGAGTCCTTGCAAACCGGCCTTTGGAGGCAGCCGGGGAGGTCTTCCAAGGGCCTGTAGAGAGCACCACCCCGAAGCGCTTTTCTCCCGGGCTTGGGAGCATTGTGCGCGGGTGGCGGGAACAGCAGGCAGGAGTGCTTGAAAACCGTCCTTTGGAGGCAGCCGGGGAGGTCTTCCAGGGCCCGGTGTGAGCACCACCCCAAAATGCTTTTCTCCCGGGCTTGGGAGCATTGTGCGCGGATGGCGGGAACAGCGAGTCGGAGTGCTTCCAAACCGGCCTTTGGGGGCACCCCGGGAGGTCTTCCATGGGCACGGAGAGAACACCACCCCGAAGCGCTTTTCTCCGGGGTTTTGGAGGATTGTGCGTGGCTGGCGGGAACAGCGAGTGGGAGTGCTTGCAAACCGGCCTTTGGGGGCAGCCAGGGAGGTCCTCCATTGGCACGGAGAGAACACCACCCCGAAGCGCTTTTCTCCCGGGCTTGGGAGCATTGTGCGAGGCTGGCGGGAACAGCGGGCGGGAGTGCTTGCAAACCGGCCTTTGGAGGCAGCTTGGGAGGTCTTCCAAGGGCCCGGAGAGAGGACCATCCCGAAGCACTTTTCTCACGGAATTGGGAGCATTGTTCGCGGCTGTCGGGAACAGAGGACATGAGTGCTTGCAAACCGGCCTTTAGAGGCAGCCGGGGAGTCTTCCAAGGGCCCGGAGAGAGACCACCCCAAAATGCTTTTCTCCCGGGCTTGGGAGCATTGTGTGCGGCTGGCGGGTCAGCGGGAGGGAGTTCTCGAAAACCAGCCTTTGGAGGCAGCCGGGGAGGTCTTCCAGCGGGAGAGTGCCAGTTGTTCTCAGAGGCCCCACAGGCCAGGGGCAGGACCCAGCAGTGTCCCTGCCTCTGGCAGCCTTGCCCAGACCTTCCTGGCCTCCGGGGGTACTACCCCACCAAGGGGCAGGCTGCGGGGCCTGGGTCCAGACATGCCCGGGCGCCTCCCCAGGCTCATCCCCGCTGGTGCCTTTCCCCTGGGCCTAGGCCTCGGTTGAGGCCTCCTTGGAGAGGAGGTTGCCGGCAGGGGCTGTCTGCACACTGCAAGGTGCTGGAGCTCAGAGGGCCTCGTCAGAGGGAAAGGACCAGCAAAGGGCTGGATGCCCAAGACCTCTTTGACCCAGCAGCCTCAGGGCAGCAGGGAGAGCAAGAGGCCCAACTTGCCCCTAGGTCGGCTCTACCCCGTCCCACACAGGCAGCCAGCCCAGCAGCAGCCTGGCAGTCTCTGGCTCCCCCGAACTCTCTGCCGGTGCAGGAGACAGGAACAGACGTGGGCATGTGGTTCTGCCTTGGCCTGGGAGTGTGTTCCCCATGCCTTGCCCCCAGGCTCAGGGGCAAGGGCCCGGAGAGAGCACCACCCCGAAGCGCTTTTCTCCCGGGCTTGGGAGCATTGTGCGTGCCTGGCGGGAACAGCGGGCGGGAGTGCTTGCAAACCGGCCTTTGGAGGCAGCCGGGGAGGTCTTCCAGCGGGAGAGTGCCGGTTGTGCTCAGACGCCCCACAGGCCAGGGGCAGGACCCAGCAGTGTCCCTGCCCCTGGCAGCCTTGCCCAGACCCTCCTGGCCTCCGGGGGTACTGCCCCACCAAGGGGCAGGCTGCGGGGACTGGGTCCAGACATGGCCGGGCGCCTCCCCAGGCTCATCCCCGCTGGTGCCTTTCCCCTGGGCCTAGGCCTCGGTTGAGGCCTCCTTGGAGAGGAGGTTGCTGGCAGGGGCTGTCTCCACACTGCAAGGTGCTGGAGCTCAGAGGGCCTCGTCAGAGGGAAGGGACCAGTAAGGGGCTGGATGCCCAAGACGTCTTTGGCCCAGCAGCCTCAGGGCAGCAGGGAGAGCAAGAGGCCCAACTTGCCCCTAGGGCGGCTCTGCCCCTTCCCACACAGGCGGCCAACCCAGCAGCTGCCTGACAGACTCTGGCTCCCCCAAGCTCTCTGCCGGTGCAGGAGACAGGAACAGACGTGGGCATGTGGTTCTGCCTTGGCCTGGGAGTGTGTTCCCCATGCCTTGCCCCCAGGCTCAGGGGCAAGGGCCCGGAGAGAGCACCACCCCGAAGCGCTTTTCTCCCGGGCTTGGGAGAATTGTGCGTGCCTGGCGGGAACAGCGGGCGGGAGTGTTGGCAAACCGGCCTTTGGAGGCAGCCGGGGTAGTCTTCCAGTGGGAGAGGGCCGGTTGTGCTCAGAGGCCCCACAGGCCAGGGGCAGGACCCAGCAGGGCCCCTGCCCGTGGCCAGCCTTGCCCAGACCTTCCTGGCTTCCGGGGGTACTGCCCCACCAAGGGGCAGGCTGCGTGGACTGGGTCCAGACATGCCTGGGCGCCTCCCCAGGCTCATCCCCGCTGGTGCCTTTCCCCTGGGCCTAGGCCTCGGTTGAGGCCTCCTTGGAGAGGAGGTTGCTGGCAGGGGCTGTCTCCACACTGCAAGGTGCTGGAGCTCAGAGGGCCTCGTCAGAGGGAAGGGACAAGCAAGGGGCTGGATGCCCAAGATCTCTTTGACCCAGCAGCCTCAGGGCATCAGGGAGAGCAAGAGGCCCAACTTGCCCCTAGGTCGGCTCTGCCCCTTCCCACACAGGCGGCCAGCCCAGCAGCTGCCTGACAGACTTTGGCTCCCCCGAGCTCTCTGCCGGTGCATGGGGCAGGAACAGACGTGTGCATGTCGTTCTGCCTTGGCCTGGGAGTGTGGACACCCTGCCTGGCCCACAGGCTCAGGGGAAAGGGCCCGGAGAGAGCACCACCCCGAGGCGATTTTCTCCCGGGCTTGGGAGCGTTGTGCGCCCTTGGTTGGAACAGTGGGCGGGAGTGCTTGCAAACCGGCCTTTGGAGGCAGCCGGGGACGTCTTCCAGTGGGAGAGGGCCGGTTGTGCTCAGAGGCCCCACAGGCCAGGGGCAGGACCCAGCAGGTCCCCTGCCCCTGGCCAGCCTTTCCCAGACCTTCCTCGCCTCCGGGGGTACTGCCCCACCAAGGGGCAGGCTGCGGGGACTGGGTCCATACATGCCCGGGCGCCTCCCCAGGCTCATCCCCGCTGGTGCCTTTCCCCTGGGCCTAGGCCTCGGTTGAGGCCTCCTTGGAGAGGAGGTTGCTGGCAGGGGCTGTCTCCACACTGCAAGGTGCTGGAGCTCAGAGGGCCTCGTCAGAGGGAAGGGACCAGCAAGGGGTTGGATGCCCAAGACCTCTTTGGCCCAGCAGCCTCAGGGCAGCAGGGAGGGCAAGAGGCCCAACTTGCCCCTAGGTCGGCTCTGCCACTTCCCACACAGGCGGCCAGCCCAGCAGCTGCCTGACAGACTCTGGCTCCCCCGAGCTCTCTGCCGGTGCAGGGGGCAGGAACAGACGTGTGCATGTGGTTCTGACTTGGCCTGGGAGTGTGGACACCGTGCCTTGACCCCAGGCTCAGGGGCAAGGGCCCGGAGAGAGCACCACCCTGAAGCGCTTTTCTCCCGGGCTTGGGAGCATTGTGCACGCCTGCTGGGAACAGTGGGCGGGAGCGCTTGCAAACCGGCCTTTGGAGGCAGCCGGGGAGGTCTTCCAGTGGGAGAGGGCCGGTTGTGCTCAGAGGCCCCACAGGCCAGGGGCAGGACGCAGCAGGGCCCCTGCCCCTGGCCAGCCTTGCCCAGACCTTCCTGGCCTCCGGGGGTCCTGCCCCACCAAGGGGCAGGCTGCGGGGACTGGGTCCAGACATGCTCGGGCGCCTCCCCTGGCTCATCCCCGCTGGTGCCTTTCCCCTGGGCCTAGGCCTCGGTTGAGGCCTCCTTGGAGAGGAGGTTGCTGGCAGGGGCTGTCTCCACACTGCAAGGTGCTGGAGCTCAGAGGGCCTCGTCAGAGGGAAGGGACCAGTAAGGGGCTGGATGCCCAAGACCTCTTTGGCCCAGCAGCCTCAGGGCAGCAGGGAGAGCAAGAGGCCCAACTTGCCCCTAGGTCGGCTCTGCCCCTTCCCACACAGGCGGCCAACCCAGCAGCTGCCTGTCAGACTCTGGCTCCCCCAAGCTCTCTGCCGGTGCAGGGGACAGGAACAGACGTGGGCATGTGGTTCTGCCTTGGCCAGGGAGTGTGTTCCCCGTGCCTTGCCCCCAGGCTCAGGGGCAAGGGCCCGGAGAGAGAACCACCCCAATGCGCTTTTCTCCCGGGCTTGGGAGCTTTGTGCGAGCCTGGCGTGAACAGCGGGCGGGAGTGTTAGCAAACAGGACTTTGGAGGCAGCCGGGGAGGTCTTCCAGTGGGAGAGGGCCGGTTGTGCTCAGAGGCCCCACAGGCCAGGGGCAGGACCCAGCAGGGCCCCTGACCCTGGCCAGCCTTGCCCAGACCTTCCTGGCCTCCGGGGGTACTGCCCCACCAAGGGGCAGGCTGCGGGGACTGGGTCCAGACATGCCCGGGCGCCTCCCCAGGCTCATCCCCGCTGGTGCCTTTCCCCTGGTCCTAGGTCTCGGTTGAGGCCTCCTTGGAGAGGAGGTTGCTGGCAGGGGCTGTCTCCACACTGCAAGGTGCTGGAGCTCAGAGGGCCTCGTCAGAGGGAAGGGACAAGCAAAGGGCTGGATGTCCAAGACCTCTTTGGCCCAGCAGCCTCAGGGCAGCAGGGAGAGCAAGAGGCCCAACTTGCCCCTAGGTCGGCTCTGCCCCTTCCCACAAAGGCGGCCAGCCCAGCAGCTGCCTGACAGACTCTGGCTCCCCCGAGCTCTCTGCCGGTGCAGGGGTCAGGAACAGACGTGTGCATGTGGTTCTGCCTTGGCCTGGGAGTGTGTTCCCCCTGCCTGGCCCCCAGGCTCAGGGGCAAGGACCCGGAAAGAGCACCACCCCGAAGCGCTTTTCTCCCGGGCTTGGGAGCATTGTGCGCACTTGGTGGGAACAGTGGGCGGGAGTGCGTGCAAAACGGCCTTTGGAGGCAGCCGGGGAGGTCTTCCAGTGGGAGAGGGCCGGTTGTGCTCAGAGGCCCCACAGGCCAGGGGCAGGACCCAGCAGGTCCCCTGCCCCTGGTCAGACTTGCCCAGACCTTCCTGGCCTCCAGGGGTACTGCCCCACCAAGGGGCAGGCTGCGGGGACTGGGTCCAGACATGCCCGGGCGCCTCCCCAGGCTCATCCCCGCTGGTGCTTTTCCCCTGGGCCTAGGCCTCGGTTGAGGCCTCCTTGGAGAGGAGATTGCTGGCAGGTGCTGTCTCCACACTGCAAGGTGCTGGAGCTCAGAGGGCCTCGTCCGAGGGAAGGGACCAGCTAGGGCTGGATGCCCAAGACGTCTTTGGCCCAGCAGCCTCAGGGCAGCAGGGAGAGCAAGAGGCCCAACTTGCCCCTAGGTCGGCTCTGCCCCTTCCCACACAGGCGGCCAGCCCAGCACCTGCCTGAGAGACTCTGGCTCCCCCGAGCTCTCTGCCGGTGTAGGGGGCAGGAACAGACGTGTTCATGTCGTTCTGTCTTGGCCTGGGAGTGTGTTCCCCCTGCCTGGCCCGCAGGCTTAGGGGCAAGGGCCCGGAGAGAGCACCACCCCGAAGCGCTTTTCTCCCGGGCTTGGGAGCATTGTGCGTGCCTGGCGGGAACAGCGGGCATGAGTTCTTGCAAACTGTCCTTTGGAGGCAGCCGGGGAGGTCTTCCAAGGGCCCAGACTGATCACCACCCCAAAATGCTTTTCTCCCGGGCTTGGGAGCATTGTGTGCGGCTGTCGGGAACAGCGGACATGAGTGCTTGCAAACCGGCCTTTGGAGGCCGCCCGGGAGGTCTTCCAAGCGCCCGGAGAGAACACTACCCCAAAATGCTTTTCTTCCGGGCTTGGGAGCATTGTGCGCGCGTGGCGGGAACAGCAGGCAGGAGTGCTTGCAAACCGGCCTTTGGAGGCAGCCGGGGAGGTCTTCCAAGGGCCCGGAGAGAGCACCACCTCGAAGCGCTTTTCTCTCGGGTTTTGGAGCATTGTGTGCGGCTGGTGGGACAGCGGGAGGGAATTCTTGCAAACCGGCATTTGGCGGCAGCCAGAGAAGTCTTCCAAGGGCGCGGAGAGAGCACCACCCCGAAGCGCTTTTCTCCGGGGTTTTGGAACATTGTGTGTGCCTGGCGGGAACAGCGAGTGGGAATGCTTGCAAACCGGCCTTTGGGGGCAGCCGGTGAGGTCCTCCATGGTCCCTGAGAGAACACCACCCCGAAGCGCTTTTCTCACGGTCTTGGGAGCATTGTGCGTGGCTGGCGGGAACAGCGGGCATGAGTGCTTGCAAACTGTCCTTTGGAGGCAGCCGGGGAGGTCTTCCAAGGGCCGGACTGATCACCACCCCAAAATGCTTTTCTCTCGGGCTTGGGAGCATTGTGCGCGGCTGTCGGGAACAACGGACATGAATGCTTGCAAACCGGCCTTTGGAGGCAGCCCGGGAGGTCTTCCAAGGGCCCGGAGAGAGCACCACCCCAAAATGCTTTTCTCCCGGGCTTGGGAGCATTGTGCGTGGCTGGCGGAAGCAGCGGGAATGAGTACTTACAAACCGGCCTTTGGGGGCAGCCGGGGAGGTCTTGAAAGTGCCCGGAGAGAGCACCACCCCGAAGCGCTTTTCTCCCGGGCTTGGGAACATTGTGCGCGGCTGGCGGGAACAGCAGGCAGGACTGCTTGCAAACTGGCCTTTGGAGGCAGCCGGGGAGGTCTTCCAAGGGCCCGGAGTGAGCACCACCCCAAAATGCTTTTCTCCCGGGCTTGGGAGCATTGTGCGCGGCTGGTGGGAACAACGGGCATGAGTGCTTGCAAACCGGCCTTTGGAGGCAGCCGGGGACGTCTTCCAAGGGCCCGGAGAGAGCACCACCCCGAAGCGCTTTTCTCCCGGGCTTGGGAGCATTGTGCGCGGCTGGCGGGAACAGCAGGCAGGACTGCTTGCAAACTGGCCTTTGGAGGCAGCCGGGGAGGTCTTCCAAGGGCCCGGAGTGAGCACCACCCCAAAATGCTTTTCTCCCGGGCTTGGGAGCATTGTGCGCGGCTGGTGGGAACAACGGGCATGAGTGCTTGCAAACCGGCCTTTGGAGGCAGCCGGGGACGACTTCCAAGGGCCCGGAGAGATCACCACCCCGAAGCACTTTTCTCCCGGGCTTGGGAGCATTGTGCGTGGCTGGCGGGAACAGCAGGAAGGAGTCCTTGCAAACCGGCCTTTGGAGGCAGCGGGGGAGGTCTTCCAAGGGCCTGTAGAGAGCACCACCCCGAAGCGCTTTTCTCCCGGGCTTGGGAGTATTGTGCGCGGGTGGCGGGAACAGCAGGCAGGAGTGCTTGAAAACCGGCCTTTGCAGGCAGCCGGGGAGGTCTTCCAGGGCCCGGTGTGAGCACCACCCCAAAAAGCTTTTCTCCCGGGCTTGGGAGCATTGTGCGCGGCTGGTGGGAACAGCGGGCATGAGTGCTTGCAAACTGGCCACTGGAGGCAGCCGGGGAGGTCTTCCAAGGGCCTGTAGAGAGCACCACCCCAAAATGCTTCTCTCCCGGGCTTGGGAGCTTTGTGCGTGGCTGGCGGGAACAGCAGGAAGGAGTCCTTGCAAACCGGCCTTTGGAGGCAGCCGGGGAGGTCTTCCAAGGGCCTGTAGAGAGCACCACCCCGAAGCGCTTTTCTCCCGGGCTTAGGAGCATTGTGCGCAGGTGGCGGGAACAGCAGGCAGGAGTGCTTGAAAACTGGCCTTTGGAGGCAGCCGGGGAGGTCTTCCAGGGCCCGGTGTGAGCACCACCCCAAAAAGCTTTTCTCCCGGGCTTGGGAGCATTGTGCGCGGCTGGTGGGAACAGCGGACATGAGTGCTTGCAAACCGGCCATTGGAGGCAGCCGGGGAGGTCTTCCAAGGGCCCGGAGTGGGCACCACCCCAAAATGCTTTTCTCCCGGGCTTGGGAGCATTGTGCGTGGCTGGCGGGAACAGCAGGAAGGAGTCCTTGCAAACCGGCCTTTGGAGGCAGCCGGGGAGGTCTTCCAGGGCCCGGTGTGAGCACCACCCCAAAAAGCTTTTCTCCCGGGCTTGGGAGCATTGTGCGCGGCTGGTGGGAACAGCGGACATGAGTGCTTGCAAACCGGCCATTGGAGGCAGCCGGGGAGGTCTTCCAAGGGCCCGGAGTGGGCACCACCCCAAAATGCTTTTCTCCCGGGCTTGGGAGCATTGTGCGTGGCTGGCGGGAACAGCAGGAAGGAGTCCTTGCAAACCGGCCTTTGGAGGCAGCCGGGGAGGTCTTCCAAGGGCCTGTAGAGAGCACCACCCCGAAGCGCTTTTCTCCCGCGCTTGGGAGCATTCTGCGCGGGTGGCGGGAACAGCAGGCAGGAGTGCTTGAAAACCGTCCTTTGGAGGCAGCCGGGGAGGTCTTCCAGGGCCCGGTGTGAGCACCACCCCAAAATGCTTTTCTCCCGGGCTTGGGAGCATTGTGCGCGGATGGCGGGAACAGCAGGAAGGAGTCCTTGCAAACCGGCCTTTGGAGGCAGCCGGGGAGGTCTTCCAAGGGCCTGTAGAGAGCACCACCCCGAAGCGCTTTTCTCCCGGGCTTGGGAGCATTGTGCGCGGGTGGCGGGAACAGCAGGCAGGAGTGCTTGAAAACCGTCCTTTGGAGGCAGCCGGGGAGGTCTTCCAGGGCCCGGTGTGAGCACCACCCCAAAATGCTTTTCTCCCGGGCTTGGGAGCATTGTGCGCGGATGGCGGGAACAGCGAGTCGGAGTGCTTCCAAACCGGCCTTTGGGGGCACCCCGGGAGGTCTTCCATGGGCACGGAGAGAACACCACCCCGAAGCGCTTTTCTCCGGGGTTTTGGAGGATTGTGCGTGGCTGGCGGGAACAGCGAGTGGGAGTGCTTGCAAACCAGCCTTTGGGGGCAGCCAGGGAGGTCCTCCATTGGCACGGAGAGAACACCACCCCGAAGCGCTTTTCTCCCGGGCTTGGGAGCATTGTGCGAGGCTGGCGGGAACAGCGGGCGGGAGTGCTTGCAAACCGGCCTTTGGAGGCAGCTTGGGAGGTCTTCCAAGGGCCCGGAGAGAGGACCATCCCGAAGCACTTTTCTCACGGAATTGGGAGCATTGTTCGCGGCTGTCGGGAACAGAGGACATGAGTGCTTGCAAACCGGCCTTTAGAGGCAGCCGGGGAGTCTTCCAAGGGCCCGGAGAGAGACCACCCCAAAATGCTTTTCTCCCGGGCTTGGGAGCATTGTGTGCGGCTGGCGGGTCAGCGGGAGGGAGTTCTCGAAAACCAGCCTTTGGAGGCAGCCGGGGAGGTCTTCCAAGGGCCAGGAGAGAGCACCACCCCGAAGCGCTTTTCTCCCGGGCTTGGGAGCATTGTGCGCGGCTGGCGGGAACAGCGGGATTGAGTGCTTGCAAACCGGCCTTTGGAGGCAGCCGGGGAGGTCTTCCAAGGGCCGGGAGAGAGCACCACCCCGAAGCGCTTTTCTCCTAGGCTTGGGAGCATTGTGCGCGGCTGACGGGAACAGCGGGCATGAGTGCTTGCAAACCGGCCTTTGGAGACAAACGGGGAGGTCTTCCAAGGGCCCGTAGAGAGCACCACCCCGAAGCGCTTTTCTCCCGTGATTGGGAGCATTGTGTGCAGCTGGCGGGACAGCGGGAGGGAGTACTTGAAATCCAGCCTTTGGAGGCAGCCGGGGAGGTCTTCCAAGGGCCGGGAGAGAGCACCACCCTGAAGGGCTTTTCTCCTGGGCTTGGAGCATTTGCACGGATGGCGGGAACAGCGAGTGGGAGTGCTTGCAAACCGGCATTTGGGGGCAGCCCGGGAGGTCTTTCTTGGGCCCAGAGAGAACACCACCCCGAAACGCTTTTCTCCCAGGCTTGGGAGCATTGTGCGCGGGTGGCGGGAACAGCAGGCAGAAGTGCTTGCAAACCGGCCTTGGAGGCAGCCGGGGAGGTCTTCCAAAGCCCGGAGTGAGCACCACCCGAAAATGCTTTTCTCCCGGGCTTGGGAGCATTGTGCGCAGCTGGCGTGAACAGCGGGATTGAGTGCTTGCAAACCAGCCTTTGGAGGCAGCCGGGGAGGTCTTCCAGCGGGAGAGTGCCAGTTGTTCTCAGAGGCCCCACAGGCCAGGGGCAGGACCCAGCAGTGTCCCTGCCTCTGGCAGCCTTGCCCAGACCTTCCTGGCCTCCGGGGGTACTGCCCCACCAAGGGGCAGGCTGCGGGGACTGGGTCCAGACATGGCCGGGCGCCTCCCCAGGCTCATCCCCGCTGGTGCCTTTCCCCTGGGCCTAGGCCTCGGTTGAGGCCTCCTTGGAGAGGAGGTTGCTGGCAGGGGCTGTCTCCACACTGCAAGGTGCTGGAGCTCAGAGGGCCTCGTCAGAGGGAAGGGACCAGTAAGGGGCTGGATGCCCAAGACGTCTTTGGCCCAGCAGCCTCAGGGCAGCAGGGAGAGCAAGAGGCCCAACTTGCCCCTAGGGCGGCTCTGCCCCTTCCCACACAGGCGGCCAACCCAGCAGCTGCCTGACAGACTCTGGCTCCCCCAAGCTCTCTGCCGGTGCAGGAGACAGGAACAGACGTGGGCATGTGGTTCTGCCTTGGCCTGGGAGTGTGTTCCCCATGCCTTGCCCCCAGGCTCAGGGGCAAGGGCCCGGAGAGAGCACCACCCCGAAGCGCTTTTCTCCCGGGCTTGGGAGAATTGTGCGTCCCTGGCGGGAACAGCGGGCGGGAGTGTTGGCAAACCGGCCTTTGGAGGCAGCCGGGGAAGTCTTCCAGTGGGAGAGGGCCGGTTGTGCTCAGAGGCCCCACAGGCCAGGGGCAGGACCCAGCAGGGCCCCTGCCCGTGGCCAGCCTTGCCCAGACCTTCCTGGCTTCCGGGGGTACTGCCCCACCAAGGGGCAGGCTGCGTGGACTGGGTCCAGACATGCCCGGGCGCCTCCCCAGGCTCATCCCCGCTGGTGCCTTTCCCCTGGGCCTAGGCCTCGGTTGAGGCCTCCTTGGAGAGGAGGTTGCTGGCAGGGGCTGTCTACACACTGCAAGGTGCTGGAGCTCAGAGGGCCTCGTCAGAGGGAAGGGACAAGCAAGGGGCTGGATGCCCAAGATCTCTTTGACCCAGCAGCCTCAGGGCATCAGGGAGAGCAAGAGGCCCAACTTGCCCCTAGGTCGGCTCTGCCCCTTCCCACACAGGCGGCCAGCCCAGCAGCTGCCTGACAGACTTTGGCTCCCCCGAGCTCTCTGCCGGTGCATGGGGCAGGAACAGACGTGTGCATGTCGTTCTGCCTTGGCCTGGGAGTGTGGACACCCTGCCTGGCCCACAGGCTCAGGGGAAAGGGCCCGGAGAGAGCACCACCCCGAGGCGATTTTCTCCCGGGCTTGGGAGCGTTGTGCGCCCTTGGTTGGAACAGTGGGCGGGAGTGCTTGCAAACCGGCCTTTGGAGGCAGCCGGGGACGTCTTCCAGTGGGAGAGGGCCGGTTGTGCTCAGAGGCCCCACAGGCCAGGGGCAGGACCCAGCAGGTCCCCTGCCCCTGGCCAGCCTTTCCCAGACCTTCCTCGCCTCCGGGGGTACTGCCCCACCAAGGGGCAGGCTGCGGGGACTGGGTCCATACATGCCCGGGCGCCTCCCCAGGCTCATCCCCGCTGGTGCCTTTCCCCTGTGCCTAGGCCTCGGTTTAGGCCTCCTTGGAGAGGAGGTTGCTGGCAGGGGCTGTCTCCACACTGCAAGGTGCTGGAGCTCAGAGGGCCTCGTCAGAGGGAAGGGACCAGCAAGGGGTTGGATGCCCAAGACCTCTTTGGCCCAGCAGCCTCAGGGCAGCAGGGAGGGCAAGAGGCCCAACTTGCCCCTAGGTCGGCTCTGCCACTTCCCACACAGGCGGCCAGCCCAGCAGCTGCCTGACAGACTCTGGCTCCCCCGAGCTCTCTGCCGGTGCAGGGGGCAGGAACAGACGTGTGCATGTGGTTCTGACTTGGCCTGGGAGTGTGGACACCGTGCCTTGACCCCAGGCTCAGGGGCAAGGGCCCGGAGAGAGCACCACCCCGAAGCGCTTTTCTCCCGGGCTTGGGAGAATTGTGCGTGCCTGGCGGGAACAGCGGGCGGGAGTGTTGGCAAACCGGCCTTTGGAGGCAGCCGGGGAAGTCTTCCAGTGGGAGAGGGCCGGTTGTGCTCAGAGGCCCCACAGGCCAGGGGCAGGACCCAGCAGGGCCCCTGCCCGTGGCCAGCCTTGCCCAGACCTTCCTGGCCTCCGGGGGTACTGCCCCACCAAGGGGCAGGCTGCGGGGACTGGGTCCAGACATGCTCGGGCGCCTCCCCTGGCTCATCCCCGCTGGTGCCTTTCCCCTGGGCCTAGGCCTCGGTTGAGGCCTCCTTGGAGAGGAGGTTGCTGGCAGGGGCTGTCTCCACACTGCAAGGTGCTGGAGCTCAGAGGGCCTCGTCAGAGGGAAGGGACCAGTAAGGGGCTGGATGCCCAAGACCTCTTTGGCCCAGCAGCCTCAGGGCAGCAGGGAGAGCAAGAGGCCCAACTTGCCCCTAGGTCGGCTCTGCCCCTTCCCACACAGGCGGCCAACCCAGCAGCTGCCTGTCAGACTCTGGCTCCCCCAAGCTCTCTGCCGGTGCAGGGGACAGGAACAGACGTGGGCATGTGGTTCTGCCTTGGCCAGGGAGTGTGTTCCCCGTGCCTTGCCCCCAGGCTCAGGGGCAAGGGCCCGGAGAGAGAACCACCCCAATGCGCTTTTCTCCCGGGCTTGGGAGCTTTGTGCGAGCCTGGCGTGAACAGCGGGCGGGAGTGTTAGCAAACAGGACTTTGGAGGCAGCCGGGGAGGTCTTCCAGTGGGAGAGGGCCGGTTGTGCTCAGAGGCCCCACAGGCCAGGGGCAGGACCCAGCAGGGCCCCTGACCCTGGCCAGCCTTGCCCAGACCTTCCTGGCCTCCGGGGGTACTGCCCCACCAAGGGGCAGGCTGCGGGGACTGGGTCCAGACATCCCCGGGCGCCTCCCCAGGCTCATCCCCGCTGGTGCCTTTCCCCTGGGCCTAGGCCTCGGTTGAGGCCTCCTTGGAGAGGAGGTTGCTGGCAGGGGCTGTCTCCACACTGCAAGGTGCTGGAGATCAGAGGGCCTCATCAGAGGGAAGGGACCAGCAAAGGGCTGGATGCCCAAGACCTCTTTGACCCAGCAGCCTCAGGGCAGCAGGGAGAGCAAGAGGCCCAACTTGCCCCTAGGTCGGCTCTGCCCCGTCCCACACAGGCGGCCAGCCCAGCAGCAGCCTGGCAGTCTCTGGCTCCCCCGAGCTCTCTGCCGGTGTAGGGGGCAGGAACAGACGTGTGCATGTCGTTCTGCCTTGGCCTGGGAGTGTGTTCCCCCTGCCTGGCCCCCAGGCTCAGGGGCAAGGGCCCGGTGAGAGCACCACCCCGAAGCGCTTTTCTCCCGTGCTTGGGAGCATTGTGCGTGCCTGGCGGGAACAGCGGGCGGGAGTGTTTGCAAACCGGCCTTTCGAGGCAGACGGGGAGGTCTTCCAGCGGGAGAGTGCCGGTTGTGCTCAGACGCCCCACAGGCCAGGGGCAGGACCCAGCAGTGTCCCTGCCCCTGGCAGCCTTGCCCAGACCTTCCTGGCCTCCGGGGGTACTGCCCCACCAAGGGGCAGGCTGTGGGGACTGGGTCCAGACATGCCCGGGCGCCTCCCCAGGCTCATCCCTGCTGGTGCCTTTCCCCTGGGCCTAGGCCTCGGTTGAGGACTCCTTGGAGAGGAGGTTGCTGGCAGGGGCTGTCTCCACACTGCAAGGTGCTGGAGCTCAGAGGGCCTCGTCAGAGGGAAGGGACCAGCAAGGGGCTGGATGCCCAAGACCTCTTTGGCCCAGGAGCCTCAGGGCAGCAGGGAGAGCAAGAGGCCCAACTTGCCCCTAGGTCGGCTCTGCCCCTTCCCACACAGGCGGCCAGCCCAGCAGCTGCCTGACAGACTCTGGCTCCCCCGAGCTCTCTGCCGGTGCAGGGGGCAGATCAGACGTGTGCATGTGGTTCTGCCTTGTCCTGGGAGTGTGGACACCCTGCCTTGCCCCCAGGCTCAGGGGCAAGGGCCCGGAGAGAGCACCACCCTGAAGCGCTTTTCTCCCGGGCTTGGGAGCATTGTGCACGCCTGCTGGGAACAGTGGGCGGGAGCGCTTGCAAACCGGCCTTTGGAGGCAGCCGGGGAGGTCTTCCAGTGGGAGAGGGCCGGTTGTGCTCAGAGGCCCCACAGGCCAGGGGCAGGACGCAGCAGGGCCCCTGCCCCTGGCCAGCCTTGCCCAGACCTTCCTGGCCTCCGGGGGTACTGCCCCACCAAGGGGCAGGCTGCGGGGCCTGTGTCCAGACATGCCCGGGCGCCTCCCCAGGCTCATCCCCGCTGGTGCCTTTCCCCTCGGCCTAGGCCTCGGTTGAGGCCTCCTTGGAGAGGAGGTTGCTGGCAGGGGCTGTCTCCACACTGCAAGGTGCTGGAGCTCAGAGGGCCTCGTCAGAGGGAAGGGACCAGTAAGGGGCTGGATGCCCAAGACGTCTTTGGCCCAGCAGCCTCAGGGCAGCAGGGAGAGCAAGAGGCCCAACTTGCCCCTAGGGCGGCTCTGCCCCTTCCCACACAGGCGGCCAACTCAGCAGCTGCCTGACAGACTCTGGCTCCCCCAAGCTCTCTGCCGGTGCAGGGGACAGGAACAGACGTGGGCATGTGGTTCTGCCTTGGCCTGGGAGTGTGTTCCCCCTGCCTTGCCCCCAGGCTCAGGGGCAAGGGCCCGGAGAGAGCACCACCCCGAAGCGCTTTTCTCCCGGGCTTGGGAGCATTGTGCGAGCCTGGCGTGAACAGCGGGCGGGAGTGTTTGTAAACAGGACTTTGGAGGCAGCCGTGGAGGTCTTCCAGTGGGAGAGGGCCGGTTGTGCTCAGAGGCCTCACAGGCCAGGGGCAGGACCCAGCAGGTCCCCTGCCCCTGGCCAGCCTTGCCCAGACCTTCCTGGCCTCCGGGGGTACTGCCCCACCAAGGGGCAGGCTGCGGGGACTGGGTTCAGACATGCCTGGGCGCCTCCCCAGGCTCATCCCCGCTGGTGCCTTTCCCCTGGGCATAGGCCTCGGTTGATGCCTCCTTGGAGAGGAGGTTGCTGGCAGGGGCTGTCTCCACACTGCAAGGTGCTGGAGCTCAGAGGGCCTCGTCAGCGGGAAGGGACCAGCAAGGGGCTGGATGCCCAAGACCTCTTTGGCCCAGCAGCCTCAGGGCAGCAGGGAGAGCAAGAGGCCCAACTTGCCCCTAGGTCGGCTCTGCCCCTTCCCACACAGGCGGCCAGCCCAGCAGCTGCCTGACAGACTCTGGCTCCCCCCAGCTCTCTGCCGGTGGAGGGGGCAGGAACAGACGTGTGCATGTTGTTGTGCCTTGGCCTGGGACTGTGGATCCCCTGCCTGGCCCCCAGGCTCAGGGGCAAGGGCCCGGATAGACTACCACCCCGAAGCGCTTTTCTCCCGGGCTTGGGAGCATTGAGCGCGCCTGGCGGGAACAGTGGGCGGGAGTGCTTCCAAACCGGCCTTTGGAGGCAGCCGGGGAGGTCTTCCAGTGGGAGAGGGCCGGTTTTGCTCAGAGGCCCCACAGGCCAGGGGCAGGACCCAGCAGAGCCCCTGCCCCTGGCCAGCCTTGCCCAGACCTTCCTGGCCTCCGGGGGTACTGCCCCACCAGGGGGCAGGCTGCGGGGACAGGGTCCAGACATGACCGGGCGCCTCCCCTGGCTCAACCCCGCTGGTGCCTTTCCCCTGGGCCTAGGCCTCGGTTGAGGCCTCCTTGGAGAGGAGATTGCTGGCAGGGGCTGTCTCCACACTGCAAGGTGCTGGAGCTCAGAGGGCCTCGTCAGAGGGAAGGGACCAGTAAGGGGCTGCATGCCCAAGACGTCTTTGGCCCAGCAGCCTCAGGGCAGCAGGGAGAGCAAGAGGCCCAACTTGCCCCTAGGTCGGCTCTGCCCCTTCCCACACAGGCGGCCAGCCCAGCACCTGCCTGAGAGACTCTGGCTCCCCCGAGCTCTCTGCCGGTATAGGGGGCAGGAACAGACGTGTTCATGTCGTTCTGTCTTGGCCTGGGAGTGTGTTCCCCCTGCCTGGCCCGCAGGCTTAGGGGCAAGGGCCCGGAGAGAGCACCACCCCGAAGCGCTTTTCTCCCGGGCTTGGGAGCATTGTGCGAGCCTGGCGTGAACAGCGGGCGGGAGTGTTTGCAAACAGGACTTTGGAGGCAGCTGGGGAGGTCTTCCAGTGGGAGAGGGCCGGTTGTGCTCAGAGGCCTCACAGGCCAGGGGCAGGACCCAGTAGGGCCCCTGCCCCTGGCCAGCCTTGCCCAGACCTTCCTGGCCTCCGGGGGTACTGCCCCACCAAGGGGCAGGCTGCGGGGACTGTGTCCAGACATGTCCGTGCGCCTCCCCAGGATCATCCCCGCTGGTGCTTTTCCCCTGGGCGTAGGCCTCGGTTGAGGCCTCTTTGGAGAGGAGGTTGCTGGCAGGGGCTGTCTCCACACTGCAAGGTGCTGGAGCTCAGAGGGCCTCGTCAGAGGGAAGGGACCAGCAAAGGGCTGGATGCCCAAGATCTCTTTGGCCCAGGAGCCTCAGGGCAGCAGGGAGAGCAAGAGGCGCAACTTGCCCCTAGGTCGGCTCTGCCCCTTCCCACACAGGCGGCCAGCCCAGCAGCTGCCTGACAGACTTTGGCTCCCCCGAGCTCTCTGCCGGTGCATGGGGCAGGAACAGACGTGTGCATGTCGTTCTGCCTTGGCCTGGGAGTGTGGACACCCTGCCTGGCCCCCAGGCTCAGGGGAAAGGGCCCGGAGAGAGCACCACCCCGAGGCGATTTTCTCCCGGGCTTGGGAGCGTTGTGCGCCCTTGGTTGGAACAGTGGGCGGGAGTGCTTGCAAACCGGCCTTTGGAGGCAGCCGGGGACGTCTTCCAGTGGGAGAGGGCTGGTTGTGCTCAGAGGCCCCACAGGCCAGGGGCAGGACCCAGCAGGTCCCCTGCCCCTGGTCAGCCTTTCCCAGACCTTCCTCGCCTCCGGGGGTACTGCCCCACCAAGGGGCAGGCTGCGGGGACTGGGTCCATACATGCCCGGGCGCCTCCCCAGGCTCATCCCCGCTGGTGCCTTTCCCCTGTGCCTAGGCCTCGGTTTAGGCCTCCTTGGAGAGGAGGTTGCTGGCAGGGGCTGTCTCCACACTGCAAGGTGCTGGAGCTCAGAGGGCCTCGTCAGAGGGAAGGGACCAGCAAGGGGTTGGATGCCCAAGACCTCTTTGGCCAAGCAGCCTCAGGGCAGCAGGGAGGGCAAGAGGCCCAACTTGCCCCTAGGTCGGCTCTGCCACTTCCCACACAGGCGGCCAGCCCAGCAGCTGCCTGACAGACTCTGGCTCCCCCGAGCTCTCTGCCGGTGCAGGGGGCAGGAACAGACGTGTGCATGTGGTTCTGACTTGGCCTGGGAGTGTGGACACCGTGCCTTGCCCCCAGGCTCAGGGGCAAGGGCCCGGAGTGAGCACCACCCCGAAGCGCTTTTCTCCCGGGCTTGGGAGCATTGTGCAAGTCTGGCGTGAACAGCGGGTGGGAGTGTTGGCAAACAGGACTTTGGAGGCAGCCGGGGAGGTCTTCCAGTGGGAGAGGGCCGGTTGTGCTCAGAGGCCCCACAGGTCAGGGGCAGGACCCAGTAGGTCCCCTGCCCCTGGCCAGCCTTTCCCAGACCTTCCTGGCCTCCGGGGGTACTGCCCCACCAAGGGGCAGGCTGCGGGGACTGGGTCCAGACATGCCCGGGCGCCTCCCCAGGCTCATCCCCGCTGGTGCCTTTCCCCTGGTCCTAGGTCTCGGTTGAGGCCTCCTTGGAGAGGAGGTTGCTGGCAGGGGCTGTCTCCACACTGCAAGGTGCTGGAGCTCAGAGGGCCTCGTCAGAGGGAAGGGACAAGCAAAGGGCTGGATGTCCAAGACCTCTTTGGCCCAGCAGCCTCAGGGCAGCAGGGAGAGCAAGAGGCCCAACTTGCCCCTAGGTCGGCTCTGCCCCTTCCCACAAAGGCGGCCAGCCCAGCAGCTGCCTGACAGACTCTGGCTCCCCCGAGCTCTCTGCCGGTGCAGGGGTCAGGAACAGACGTGTGCATGTGGTTCTGCCTTGGCCTGGGAGTGTGTTCCCCCTGCCTGGCCCCCAGGCTCAGGGGCAAGGACCCGGAAAGAGCACCACCCCGAAGCGCTTTTCTCCCGGGCTTGGGAGCATTGTGCGCACTTGGTGGGAACAGTGGGCGGGAGTGCGTGCAAAACGGCCTTTGGAGGCAGCCGGGGAGGTCTTCCAGTGGGAGAGGGCCGGTTGTGCTCAGAGGCCCCACAGGCCAGGGGCAGGACCCAGCAGGTCCCCTGCCCCTGGTCAGACTTGCCCAGACCTTCCTGGCCTCCAGGGGTACTGCCCCACCAAGGGGCAGGCTGCGGGGACTGGGTCCAGACATGCCCGGGCGCCTCCCCAGGCTCATCCCCGCTGGTGCTTTTCCCCTGGGCCTAGGCCTCGGTTGAGGCCTCCTTGGAGAGGAGATTGCTGGCAGGTGCTGTCTCCACACTGCAAGGTGCTGGAGCTCAGAGGGCCTCGTCCGAGGGAAGGGACCAGCTAGGGCTGGATGCCCAAGACGTCTTTGGCCCAGCAGCCTCAGGGCAGCAGGGAGAGCAAGAGGCCCAACTTGCCCCTAGGTCGGCTCTGCCCCTTCCCACACAGGCGGCCAGCCCAGCACCTGCCTGAGAGACTCTGGCTCCCCCGAGCTCTCTGCCGGTGTAGGGGGCAGGAACAGACGTGTTCATGTCGTTCTGTCTTGGCCTGGGAGTGTGTTCCCCCTGCCTGGCCCGCAGGCTTAGGGGCAAGGGCCCGGAGAGAGCACCACCCCGAAGCGCTTTTCTCCCGGGCTTGGGAGCATTGTGCGTGCCTGGCGGGAACAGCGGGCATGAGTTCTTGCAAACTGTCCTTTGGAGGCAGCCGGGGAGGTCTTCCAAGGGCCCAGACTGATCACCACCCCAAAATGCTTTTCTCCCGGGCTTGGGAGCATTGTGTGCGGCTGTCGGGAACAGCGGACATGAGTGCTTGCAAACCGGCCTTTGGAGGCCGCCCGGGAGGTCTTCCAAGCGCCCGGAGAGAACACTACCCCAAAATGCTTTTCTTCCGGGCTTGGGAGCATTGTGCGCGCGTGGCGGGAACAGCAGGCAGGAGTGCTTGCAAACCGGCCTTTGGAGGCAGCCGGGGAGGTCTTCCAAGGGCCCGGAGAGAGCACCACCTCGAAGCGCTTTTCTCTCGGGTTTTGGAGCATTGTGTGCGGCTGGTGGGACAGCGGGAGGGAATTCTTGCAAACCGGCATTTGGCGGCAGCCAGAGAAGTCTTCCAAGGGCGCGGAGAGAGCACCACCCCGAAGCGCTTTTCTCCGGGGTTTTGGAACATTGTGTGTGCCTGGCGGGAACAGCGAGTGGGAATGCTTGCAAACCGGCCTTTGGGGGCAGCCGGTGAGGTCCTCCATGGTCCCTGAGAGAACACCACCCCGAAGCGCTTTTCTCACGGTCTTGGGAGCATTGTGCGTGGCTGGCGGGAACAGCGGGCATGAGTGCTTGCAAACTGTCCTTTGGAGGCAGCCGGGGAGGTCTTCCAAGGGCCGGACTGATCACCACCCCAAAATGCTTTTCTCTCGGGCTTGGGAGCATTGTGCGCGGCTGTCGGGAACAACGGACATGAATGCTTGCAAACCGGCCTTTGGAGGCAGCCCGGGAGGTCTTCCAAGGGCCCGGAGAGAGCACCACCCCAAAATGCTTTTCTCCCGGGCTTGGGAGCATTGTGCGTGGCTGGCGGAAGCAGCGGGAATGAGTACTTACAAACCGGCCTTTGGGGGCAGCCGGGGAGGTCTTGAAAGTGCCCGGAGAGAGCACCACCCCGAAGCGCTTTTCTCCCGGGCTTGGGAACATTGTGCGCGGCTGGCGGGAACAGCAGGCAGGACTGCTTGCAAACTGGCCTTTGGAGGCAGCCGGGGAGGTCTTCCAAGGGCCCGGAGTGAGCACCACCCCAAAATGCTTTTCTCCCGGGCTTGGGAGCATTGTGCGCGGCTGGTGGGAACAACGGGCATGAGTGCTTGCAAACCGGCCTTTGGAGGCAGCCGGGGACGTCTTCCAAGGGCCCGGAGAGAGCACCACCCCGAAGCGCTTTTCTCCCGGGCTTGGGAGCATTGTGCGCGGCTGGCGGGAACAGCAGGCAGGACTGCTTGCAAACTGGCCTTTGGAGGCAGCCGGGGAGGTCTTCCAAGGGCCCGGAGTGAGCACCACCCCAAAATGCTTTTCTCCCGGGCTTGGGAGCATTGTGCGCGGCTGGTGGGAACAACGGGCATGAGTGCTTGCAAACCGGCCTTTGGAGGCAGCCGGGGACGACTTCCAAGGGCCCGGAGAGATCACCACCCCGAAGCACTTTTCTCCCGGGCTTGGGAGCATTGTGCGTGGCTGGCGGGAACAGCAGGAAGGAGTCCTTGCAAACCGGCCTTTGGAGGCAGCGGGGGAGGTCTTCCAAGGGCCTGTAGAGAGCACCACCCCGAAGCGCTTTTCTCCCGGGCTTGGGAGTATTGTGCGCGGGTGGCGGGAACAGCAGGCAGGAGTGCTTGAAAACCGGCCTTTGCAGGCAGCCGGGGAGGTCTTCCAGGGCCCGGTGTGAGCACCACCCCAAAAAGCTTTTCTCCCGGGCTTGGGAGCATTGTGCGCGGCTGGTGGGAACAGCGGGCATGAGTGCTTGCAAACTGGCCACTGGAGGCAGCCGGGGAGGTCTTCCAAGGGCCTGTAGAGAGCACCACCCCAAAATGCTTCTCTCCCGGGCTTGGGAGCTTTGTGCGTGGCTGGCGGGAACAGCAGGAAGGAGTCCTTGCAAACCGGCCTTTGGAGGCAGCCGGGGAGGTCTTCCAAGGGCCTGTAGAGAGCACCACCCCGAAGCGCTTTTCTCCCGGGCTTAGGAGCATTGTGCGCAGGTGGCGGGAACAGCAGGCAGGAGTGCTTGAAAACTGGCCTTTGGAGGCAGCCGGGGAGGTCTTCCAGGGCCCGGTGTGAGCACCACCCCAAAAAGCTTTTCTCCCGGGCTTGGGAGCATTGTGCGCGGCTGGTGGGAACAGCGGACATGAGTGCTTGCAAACCGGCCATTGGAGGCAGCCGGGGAGGTCTTCCAAGGGCCCGGAGTGGGCACCACCCCAAAATGCTTTTCTCCCGGGCTTGGGAGCATTGTGCGTGGCTGGCGGGAACAGCAGGAAGGAGTCCTTGCAAACCGGCCTTTGGAGGCAGCCGGGGAGGTCTTCCAGGGCCCGGTGTGAGCACCACCCCAAAAAGCTTTTCTCCCGGGCTTGGGAGCATTGTGCGCGGCTGGTGGGAACAGCGGACATGAGTGCTTGCAAACCGGCCATTGGAGGCAGCCGGGGAGGTCTTCCAAGGGCCCGGAGTGGGCACCACCCCAAAATGCTTTTCTCCCGGGCTTGGGAGCATTGTGCGTGGCTGGCGGGAACAGCAGGAAGGAGTCCTTGCAAACCGGCCTTTGGAGGCAGCCGGGGAGGTCTTCCAAGGGCCTGTAGAGAGCACCACCCCGAAGCGCTTTTCTCCCGCGCTTGGGAGCATTCTGCGCGGGTGGCGGGAACAGCAGGCAGGAGTGCTTGAAAACCGTCCTTTGGAGGCAGCCGGGGAGGTCTTCCAGGGCCCGGTGTGAGCACCACCCCAAAATGCTTTTCTCCCGGGCTTGGGAGCATTGTGCGCGGATGGCGGGAACAGCAGGAAGGAGTCCTTGCAAACCGGCCTTTGGAGGCAGCCGGGGAGGTCTTCCAAGGGCCTGTAGAGAGCACCACCCCGAAGCGCTTTTCTCCCGGGCTTGGGAGCATTGTGCGCGGGTGGCGGGAACAGCAGGCAGGAGTGCTTGAAAACCGTCCTTTGGAGGCAGCCGGGGAGGTCTTCCAGGGCCCGGTGTGAGCACCACCCCAAAATGCTTTTCTCCCGGGCTTGGGAGCATTGTGCGCGGATGGCGGGAACAGCGAGTCGGAGTGCTTCCAAACCGGCCTTTGGGGGCACCCCGGGAGGTCTTCCATGGGCACGGAGAGAACACCACCCCGAAGCGCTTTTCTCCGGGGTTTTGGAGGATTGTGCGTGGCTGGCGGGAACAGCGAGTGGGAGTGCTTGCAAACCGGCCTTTGGGGGCAGCCAGGGAGGTCCTCCATTGGCACGGAGAGAACACCACCCCGAAGCGCTTTTCTCCCGGGCTTGGGAGCATTGTGCGAGGCTGGCGGGAACAGCGGGCGGGAGTGCTTGCAAACCGGCCTTTGGAGGCAGCTTGGGAGGTCTTCCAAGGGCCCGGAGAGAGGACCATCCCGAAGCACTTTTCTCACGGAATTGGGAGCATTGTTCGCGGCTGTCGGGAACAGAGGACATGAGTGCTTGCAAACCGGCCTTTAGAGGCAGCCGGGGAGTCTTCCAAGGGCCCGGAGAGAGACCACCCCAAAATGCTTTTCTCCCGGGCTTGGGAGCATTGTGTGCGGCTGGCGGGTCAGCGGGAGGGAGTTCTCGAAAACCAGCCTTTGGAGGCAGCCGGGGAGGTCTTCCAAGGGCCAGGAGAGAGCACCACCCCGAAGCGCTTTTCTCCCGGGCTTGGGAGCATTGTGCGCGGCTGGCGGGAACAGCGGGATTGAGTGCTTGCAAACCGGCCTTTGGAGGCAGCCGGGGAGGTCTTCCAAGGGCCGGGAGAGAGCACCACCCCGAAGCGCTTTTCTCCTAGGCTTGGGAGCATTGTGCGCGGCTGACGGGAACAGCGGGCATGAGTGCTTGCAAACCGGCCTTTGGAGACAAACGGGGAGGTCTTCCAAGGGCCCGTAGAGAGCACCACCCCGAAGCGCTTTTCTCCCGTGATTGGGAGCATTGTGTGCAGCTGGCGGGACAGCGGGAGGGAGTACTTGAAATCCAGCCTTTGGAGGCAGCCGGGGAGGTCTTCCAAGGGCCGGGAGAGAGCACCACCCTGAAGGGCTTTTCTCCTGGGCTTGGAGCATTTGCACGGATGGCGGGAACAGCGAGTGGGAGTGCTTGCAAACCGGCATTTGGGGGCAGCCCGGGAGGTCTTTCTTGGGCCCAGAGAGAACACCACCCCGAAACGCTTTTCTCCCAGGCTTGGGAGCATTGTGCGCGGGTGGCGGGAACAGCAGGCAGAAGTGCTTGCAAACCGGCCTTGGAGGCAGCCGGGGAGGTCTTCCAAAGCCCGGAGTGAGCACCACCCGAAAATGCTTTTCTCCCGGGCTTGGGAGCATTGTGCGCAGCTGGCGTGAACAGCGGGATTGAGTGCTTGCAAACCAGCCTTTGGAGGCAGCCGGGGAGGTCTTCCAGCGGGAGAGTGCCAGTTGTTCTCAGAGGCCCCACAGGCCAGGGGCAGGACCCAGCAGTGTCCCTGCCTCTGGCAGCCTTGCCCAGACCTTCCTGGCCTCCGGGGGTACTGCCCCACCAAGGGGCAGGCTGCGGGGACTGGGTCCAGACATGGCCGGGCGCCTCCCCAGGCTCATCCCCGCTGGTGCCTTTCCCCTGGGCCTAGGCCTCGGTTGAGGCCTCCTTGGAGAGGAGGTTGCTGGCAGGGGCTGTCTCCACACTGCAAGGTGCTGGAGCTCAGAGGGCCTCGTCAGAGGGAAGGGACCAGTAAGGGACTGGATGCCCAAGACGTCTTTGGCCCAGCAGCCTCAGGGCAGCAGGGAGAGCAAGAGGCCCAACTTGCCCCTAGGGCGGCTCTGCCCCTTCCCACACAGGCGGCCAACCCAGCAGCTGCCTGACAGACTCTGGCTCCCCCAAGCTCTCTGCCGGTGCAGGAGACAGGAACAGACGTGGGCATGTGGTTCTGCCTTGGCCTGGGAGTGTGTTCCCCATGCCTTGCCCCCAGGCTCAGGGGCAAGGGCCCGGAGAGAGCACCACCCCGAAGCGCTTTTCTCCCGGGCTTGGGAGAATTGTGCGTCCCTGGCGGGAACAGCGGGCGGGAGTGTTGGCAAACCGGCCTTTGGAGGCAGCCGGGGAAGTCTTCCAGTGGGAGAGGGCCGGTTGTGCTCAGAGGCCCCACAGGCCAGGGGCAGGACCCAGCAGGGCCCCTGCCCGTGGCCAGCCTTGCCCAGACCTTCCTGGCTTCCGGGGGTACTGCCCCACCAAGGGGCAGGCTGCGTGGACTGGGTCCAGACATGCCCGGGCGCCTCCCCAGGCTCATCCCCGCTGGTGCCTTTCCCCTGGGCCTAGGCCTCGGTTGAGGCCTCCTTGGAGAGGAGGTTGCTGGCAGGGGCTGTCTACACACTGCAAGGTGCTGGAGCTCAGAGGGCCTCGTCAGAGGGAAGGGACAAGCAAGGGGCTGGATGCCCAAGATCTCTTTGACCCAGCAGCCTCAGGGCATCAGGGAGAGCAAGAGGCCCAACTTGCCCCTAGGTCGGCTCTGCCCCTTCCCGCACAGGCGGCCAGCCCAGCAGCTGCCTGACAGACTTTGGCTCCCCCGAGCTCTCTGCCGGTGCATGGGGCAGGAACAGACGTGTGCATGTCGTTCTGCCTTGGCCTGGGAGTGTGGACACCCTGCCTGGCCCACAGGCTCAGGGGAAAGGGCCCGGAGAGAGCACCACCCCGAGGCGATTTTCTCCCGGGCTTGGGAGCGTTGTGCGCCCTTGGTTGGAACAGTGGGCGGGAGTGCTTGCAAACCGGCCTTTGGAGGCAGCCGGGGACGTCTTCCAGTGGGAGAGGGCCGGTTGTGCTCAGAGGCCCCACAGGCCAGGGGCAGGACCCAGCAGGTCCCCTGCCCCTGGCCAGCCTTTCCCAGACCTTCCTCGCCTCCGGGGGTACTGCCCCACCAAGGGGCAGGCTGCGGGGACTGGGTCCATACATGCCCGGGCGCCTCCCCAGGCTCATCCCCGCTGGTGCCTTTCCCCTGTGCCTAGGCCTCGGTTTAGGCCTCCTTGGAGAGGAGGTTGCTGGCAGGGGCTGTCTCCACACTGCAAGGTGCTGGAGCTCAGAGGGCCTCGTCAGAGGGAAGGGACCAGCAAGGGGTTGGATGCCCAAGACCTCTTTGGCCCAGCAGCCTCAGGGCAGCAGGGAGGGCAAGAGGCCCAACTTGCCCCTAGGTCGGCTCTGCCACTTCCCACACAGGCGGCCAGCCCAGCAGCTGCCTGACAGACTCTGGCTCCCCCGAGCTCTCTGCCGGTGCAGGGGGCAGGAACAGACGTGTGCATGTGGTTCTGACTTGGCCTGGGAGTGTGGACACCGTGCCTTGACCCCAGGCTCAGGGGCAAGGGCCCGGAGAGAGCACCACCCCGAAGCGCTTTTCTCCCGGGCTTGGGAGAATTGTGCGTGCCTGGCGGGAACAGCGGGCGGGAGTGTTGGCAAACCGGCCTTTGGAGGCAGCCGGGGAAGTCTTCCAGTGGGAGAGGGCCGGTTGTGCTCAGAGGCCCCACAGGCCAGGGGCAGGACCCAGCAGGGCCCCTGCCCGTGGCCAGCCTTGCCCAGACCTTCCTGGCTTCCGGGGGTACTGCCCCACCAAGGGGCAGGCTGCGTGGACTGGGTCCAGACATGCCCGGGCGCCTCCCCAGGCTCATCCCCGCTGGTGCCTTTCCCCTGGGCCTAGGCCTCGGTTGAGGCCTCCTTGGAGAGGAGGTTGCTGGCAGGGGCTGTCTCCACACTGCAAGGTGCTGGAGCTCAGAGGGCCTCGTCAGAGGGAAGGGACCAGTAAGGGGCTGGATGCCCAAGACGTCTTTGGCCCAGCAGCCTCAGGGCAGCAGGGAGAGCAAGAGGCCCAACTTGCCCCTAGGTCGGCTCTGCCCCTTCCCACACAGGCGGCCAACCCAGCAGCTGCCTGTCAGACTCTGGCTCCCCCAAGCTCTCTGCCGGTGCAGGGGACAGGAACAGACGTGGGCATGTGGTTCTGCCTTGGCCAGGGAGTGTGTTCCCCGTGCCTTGCCCCCAGGCTCAGGGGCAAGGGCCCGGAGAGAGAACCACCCCAATGCGCTTTTCTCCCGGGCTTGGGAGCTTTGTGCGAGCCTGGCGTGAACAGCGGGCGGGAGTGTTAGCAAACAGGACTTTGGAGGCAGCCGGGGAGGTCTTCCAGTGGGAGAGGGCCGGTTGTGCTCAGAGGCCCCACAGGCCAGGGGCAGGACCCAGCAGGGCCCCTGACCCTGGCCAGCCTTGCCCAGACCTTCCTGGCCTCCGGGGATACTGCCCCACCAAGGGGCAGGCTGCGGGGACTGGGTCCAGACATCCCCGGGCGCCTCCCCAGGCTCATCCCCGCTGGTGCCTTTCCCCTGGGCCTAGGCCTCGGTTGAGGCCTCCTTGGAGAGGAGGTTGCTGGCAGGGGCTGTCTCCACACTGCAAGGTGCTGGAGATCAGAGGGCCTCGTCAGAGGGAAGGGACCAGCAAAGGGCTGGATGCCCAAGACCTCTTTGACCCAGCAGCCTCAGGGCAGCAGGGAGAGCAAGAGGCCCAACTTGCCCCTAGGTCGGCTCTGCCCCGTCCCACACAGGCGGCCAGCCCAGCAGCAGCCTGGCAGTCTCTGGCTCCCCCGAGCTCTCTGCCGGTGTAGGGGGCAGGAACAGACGTGTGCATGTCGTTCTGCCTTGGCCTGGGAGTGTGTTCCCCCTGCCTGGCCCCCAGGCTCAGGGGCAAGGGCCCGGTGAGAGCACCACCCCGAAGCGCTTTTCTCCCGGGCTTGGGAGCATTGTGCGTGCCTGGCGGGAACAGCGGGCGGGAGTGCTTGCAAACCGGCCTTTCGAGGCAGACGGGGAGGTCTTCCAGTGGGAGAGGGCCGGTTGTGCTCAGAGGCCCCACAGGCCAGGGGCAGGACCCAGCAGGTCCCCTGCCCCTGGTCAGACTTGCCCAGACCTTCCTGGCCTCCAGGGGTACTGCCCCACCAAGGGGCAGGCTGCGGGGACTGGGTCCAGACATGCCCGGGCGCCTCCCCAGGCTCATCCCCGCTGGTGCTTTTCCCCTGGGCCTAGGCCTCGGTTGAGGCCTCCTTGGAGAGGAGATTGCTGGCAGGTGCTGTCTCCACACTGCAAGGTGCTGGAGCTCAGAGGGCCTCGTCCGAGGGAAGGGACCAGCTAGGGCTGGATGCCCAAGACGTCTTTGGCCCAGCAGCCTCAGGGCAGCAGGGAGAGCAAGAGGCCCAACTTGCCCCTAGGTCGGCTCTGCCCCTTCCCACACAGGCGGCCAGCCCAGCACCTGCCTGAGAGACTCTGGCTCCCCCGAGCTCTCTGCCGGTGTAGGGGGCAGGAACAGACGTGTTCATGTCGTTCTGTCTTGGCCTGGGAGTGTGTTCCCCCTGCCTGGCCCGCAGGCTTAGGGGCAAGGGCCCGGAGAGAGCACCACCCCGAAGCGCTTTTCTCCCGGGCTTGGGAGCATTGTGCGTGCCTGGCGGGAACAGCGGGCATGAGTTCTTGCAAACTGTCCTTTGGAGGCAGCCGGGGAGGTCTTCCAAGGGCCCAGACTGATCACCACCCCAAAATGCTTTTCTCCCGGGCTTGGGAGCATTGTGTGCGGCTGTCGGGAACAGCGGACATGAGTGCTTGCAAACCGGCCTTTGGAGGCCGCCCGGGAGGTCTTCCAAGCGCCCGGAGAGAACACTACCCCAAAATGCTTTTCTTCCGGGCTTGGGAGCATTGTGCGCGCGTGGCGGGAACAGCAGGCAGGAGTGCTTGCAAACCGGCCTTTGGAGGCAGCCGGGGAGGTCTTCCAAGGGCCCGGAGAGAGCACCACCTCGAAGCGCTTTTCTCTCGGGTTTTGGAGCATTGTGTGCGGCTGGTGGGACAGCGGGAGGGAATTCTTGCAAACCGGCATTTGGCGGCAGCCAGAGAAGTCTTCCAAGGGCGCGGAGAGAGCACCACCCCGAAGCGCTTTTCTCCGGGGTTTTGGAACATTGTGTGTGCCTGGCGGGAACAGCGAGTGGGAATGCTTGCAAACCGGCCTTTGGGGGCAGCCGGTGAGGTCCTCCATGGTCCCTGAGAGAACACCACCCCGAAGCGCTTTTCTCACGGTCTTGGGAGCATTGTGCGTGGCTGGCGGGAACAGCGGGCATGAGTGCTTGCAAACTGTCCTTTGGAGGCAGCCGGGGAGGTCTTCCAAGGGCCGGACTGATCACCACCCCAAAATGCTTTTCTCTCGGGCTTGGGAGCATTGTGCGCGGCTGTCGGGAACAACGGACATGAATGCTTGCAAACCGGCCTTTGGAGGCAGCCCGGGAGGTCTTCCAAGGGCCCGGAGTGAGCACCACCCCAAAATGCTTTTCTCCCGGGCTTGGGAGCATTGTGCGCGGCTGGTGGGAACAACGGGCATGAGTGCTTGCAAACCGGCCTTTGGAGGCAGCCGGGGACGTCTTCCAAGGGCCCGGAGAGAGCACCACCCCGAAGCGCTTTTCTCCCGGGCTTGGGAGCATTGTGCGCGGCTGGCGGGAACAGCAGGCAGGACTGCTTGCAAACTGGCCTTTGGAGGCAGCCGGGGAGGTCTTCCAAGGGCCCGGAGTGAGCACCACCCCAAAATGCTTTTCTCCCGGGCTTGGGAGCATTGTGCGCGGCTGGTGGGAACAACGGGCATGAGTGCTTGCAAACCGGCCTTTGGAGGCAGCCGGGGACGACTTCCAAGGGCCCGGAGAGATCACCACCCCGAAGCACTTTTCTCCCGGGCTTGGGAGCATTGTGCGTGGCTGGCGGGAACAGCAGGAAGGAGTCCTTGCAAACCGGCCTTTGGAGGCAGCGGGGGAGGTCTTCCAAGGGCCTGTAGAGAGCACCACCCCGAAGCGCTTTTCTCCCGGGCTTGGGAGTATTGTGCGCGGGTGGCGGGAACAGCAGGCAGGAGTGCTTGAAAACCGGCCTTTGCAGGCAGCCGGGGAGGTCTTCCAGGGCCCGGTGTGAGCACCACCCCAAAAAGCTTTTCTCCCGGGCTTGGGAGCATTGTGCGCGGCTGGTGGGAACAGCGGGCATGAGTGCTTGCAAACTGGCCACTGGAGGCAGCCGGGGAGGTCTTCCAAGGGCCTGTAGAGAGCACCACCCCAAAATGCTTCTCTCCCGGGCTTGGGAGCTTTGTGCGTGGCTGGCGGGAACAGCAGGAAGGAGTCCTTGCAAACCGGCCTTTGGAGGCAGCCGGGGAGGTCTTCCAAGGGCCTGTAGAGAGCACCACCCCGAAGCGCTTTTCTCCCGGGCTTAGGAGCATTGTGCGCAGGTGGCGGGAACAGCAGGCAGGAGTGCTTGAAAACTGGCCTTTGGAGGCAGCCGGGGAGGTCTTCCAGGGCCCGGTGTGAGCACCACCCCAAAAAGCTTTTCTCCCGGGCTTGGGAGCATTGTGCGCGGCTGGTGGGAACAGCGGACATGAGTGCTTGCAAACCGGCCATTGGAGGCAGCCGGGGAGGTCTTCCAAGGGCCCGGAGTGGGCACCACCCCAAAATGCTTTTCTCCCGGGCTTGGGAGCATTGTGCGTGGCTGGCGGGAACAGCAGGAAGGAGTCCTTGCAAACCGGCCTTTGGAGGCAGCCGGGGAGGTCTTCCAGGGCCCGGTGTGAGCACCACCCCAAAAAGCTTTTCTCCCGGGCTTGGGAGCATTGTGCGCGGCTGGTGGGAACAGCGGACATGAGTGCTTGCAAACCGGCCATTGGAGGCAGCCGGGGAGGTCTTCCAAGGGCCCGGAGTGGGCACCACCCCAAAATGCTTTTCTCCCGGGCTTGGGAGCATTGTGCGTGGCTGGCGGGAACAGCAGGAAGGAGTCCTTGCAAACCGGCCTTTGGAGGCAGCCGGGGAGGTCTTCCAAGGGCCTGTAGAGAGCACCACCCCGAAGCGCTTTTCTCCCGCGCTTGGGAGCATTCTGCGCGGGTGGCGGGAACAGCAGGCAGGAGTGCTTGAAAACCGTCCTTTGGAGGCAGCCGGGGAGGTCTTCCAGGGCCCGGTGTGAGCACCACCCCAAAATGCTTTTCTCCCGGGCTTGGGAGCATTGTGCGCGGATGGCGGGAACAGCAGGAAGGAGTCCTTGCAAACCGGCCTTTGGAGGCAGCCGGGGAGGTCTTCCAAGGGCCTGTAGAGAGCACCACCCCGAAGCGCTTTTCTCCCGGGCTTGGGAGCATTGTGCGCGGGTGGCGGGAACAGCAGGCAGGAGTGCTTGAAAACCGTCCTTTGGAGGCAGCCGGGGAGGTCTTCCAGGGCCCGGTGTGAGCACCACCCCAAAATGCTTTTCTCCCGGGCTTGGGAGCATTGTGCGCGGATGGCGGGAACAGCGAGTCGGAGTGCTTCCAAACCGGCCTTTGGGGGCACCCCGGGAGGTCTTCCATGGGCACGGAGAGAACACCACCCCGAAGCGCTTTTCTCCGGGGTTTTGGAGGATTGTGCGTGGCTGGCGGGAACAGCGAGTGGGAGTGCTTGCAAACCGGCCTTTGGGGGCAGCCAGGGAGGTCCTCCATTGGCACGGAGAGAACACCACCCCGAAGCGCTTTTCTCCCGGGCTTGGGAGCATTGTGCGAGGCTGGCGGGAACAGCGGGCGGGAGTGCTTGCAAACCGGCCTTTGGAGGCAGCTTGGGAGGTCTTCCAAGGGCCCGGAGAGAGGACCATCCCGAAGCACTTTTCTCACGGAATTGGGAGCATTGTTCGCGGCTGTCGGGAACAGAGGACATGAGTGCTTGCAAACCGGCCTTTAGAGGCAGCCGGGGAGTCTTCCAAGGGCCCGGAGAGAGACCACCCCAAAATGCTTTTCTCCCGGGCTTGGGAGCATTGTGTGCGGCTGGCGGGTCAGCGGGAGGGAGTTCTCGAAAACCAGCCTTTGGAGGCAGCCGGGGAGGTCTTCCAAGGGCCAGGAGAGAGCACCACCCCGAAGCGCTTTTCTCCCGGGCTTGGGAGCATTGTGCGCGGCTGGCGGGAACAGCGGGATTGAGTGCTTGCAAACCGGCCTTTGGAGGCAGCCGGGGAGGTCTTCCAAGGGCCGGGAGAGAGCACCACCCCGAAGCGCTTTTCTCCTAGGCTTGGGAGCATTGTGCGCGGCTGACGGGAACAGCGGGCATGAGTGCTTGCAAACCGGCCTTTGGAGACAAACGGGGAGGTCTTCCAAGGGCCCGTAGAGAGCACCACCCCGAAGCGCTTTTCTCCCGTGATTGGGAGCATTGTGTGCAGCTGGCGGGACAGCGGGAGGGAGTACTTGAAATCCAGCCTTTGGAGGCAGCCGGGGAGGTCTTCCAAGGGCCGGGAGAGAGCACCACCCTGAAGGGCTTTTCTCCTGGGCTTGGAGCATTTGCACGGATGGCGGGAACAGCGAGTGGGAGTGCTTGCAAACCGGCATTTGGGGGCAGCCCGGGAGGTCTTTCTTGGGCCCAGAGAGAACACCACCCCGAAACGCTTTTCTCCCAGGCTTGGGAGCATTGTGCGCGGGTGGCGGGAACAGCAGGCAGAAGTGCTTGCAAACCGGCCTTGGAGGCAGCCGGGGAGGTCTTCCAAAGCCCGGAGTGAGCACCACCCGAAAATGCTTTTCTCCCGGGCTTGGGAGCATTGTGCGCAGCTGGCGTGAACAGCGGGATTGAGTGCTTGCAAACCAGCCTTTGGAGGCAGCCGGGGAGGTCTTCCAGCGGGAGAGTGCCAGTTGTTCTCAGACGCCCCACAGGCCAGGGGCAGGACCCAGCAGTGTCCCTGCCTCTGGCAGCCTTGCCCAGACCTTCCTGGCCTCCGGGGGTACTGCCCCACCAAGGGGCAGGCTGCGGGGACTGGGTCCAGACATGGCCGGGCGCCTCCCCAGGCTCATCCCCGCTGGTGCCTTTCCCCTGGGCCTAGGCCTCGGTTGAGGCCTCCTTGGAGAGGAGGTTGCTGGCAGGGGCTGTCTCCACACTGCAAGGTGCTGGAGCTCAGAGGGCCTCGTCAGAGGGAAGGGACCAGTAAGGGACTGGATGCCCAAGACGTCTTTGGCCCAGCAGCCTCAGGGCAGCAGGGAGAGCAAGAGGCCCAACTTGCCCCTAGGGCGGCTCTGCCCCTTCCCACACAGGCGGCCAACCCAGCAGCTGCCTGACAGACTCTGGCTCCCCCAAGCTCTCTGCCGGTGCAGGAGACAGGAACAGACGTGGGCATGTGGTTCTGCCTTGGCCTGGGAGTGTGTTCCCCATGCCTTGCCCCCAGGCTCAGGGGCAAGGGCCCGGAGAGAGCACCACCCCGAAGCGCTTTTCTCCCGGGCTTGGGAGAATTGTGCGTCCCTGGCGGGAACAGCGGGCGGGAGTGTTGGCAAACCGGCCTTTGGAGGCAGCCGGGGAAGTCTTCCAGTGGGAGAGGGCCGGTTGTGCTCAGAGGCCCCACAGGCCAGGGGCAGGACCCAGCAGGGCCCCTGCCCGTGGCCAGCCTTGCCCAGACCTTCCTGGCTTCCGGGGGTACTGCCCCACCAAGGGGCAGGCTGCGTGGACTGGGTCCAGACATGCCCGGGCGCCTCCCCAGGCTCATCCCCGCTGGTGCCTTTCCCCTGGGCCTAGGCCTCGGTTGAGGCCTCCTTGGAGAGGAGGTTGCTGGCAGGGGCTGTCTACACACTGCAAGGTGCTGGAGCTCAGAGGGCCTCGTCAGAGGGAAGGGACAAGCAAGGGGCTGGATGCCCAAGATCTCTTTGACCCAGCAGCCTCAGGGCATCAGGGAGAGCAAGAGGCCCAACTTGCCCCTAGGTCGGCTCTGCCCCTTCCCACACAGGCGGCCAGCCCAGCAGCTGCCTGACAGACTTTGGCTCCCCCGAGCTCTCTGCCGGTGCATGGGGCAGGAACAGACGTGTGCATGTCGTTCTGCCTTGGCCTGGGAGTGTGGACACCCTGCCTGGCCCACAGGCTCAGGGGAAAGGGCCCGGAGAGAGCACCACCCCGAGGCGATTTTCTCCCGGGCTTGGGAGCGTTGTGCGCCCTTGGTTGGAACAGTGGGCGGGAGTGCTTGCAAACCGGCCTTTGGAGGCAGCCGGGGACGTCTTCCAGTGGGAGAGGGCCGGTTGTGCTCAGAGGCCCCACAGGCCAGGGGCAGGACCCAGCAGGTCCCCTGCCCCTGGCCAGCCTTTCCCAGACCTTCCTCGCCTCCGGGGGTACTGCCCCACCAAGGGGCAGGCTGCGGGGACTGGGTCCATACATGCCCGGGCGCCTCCCCAGGCTCATCCCCGCTGGTGCCTTTCCCCTGTGCCTAGGCCTCGGTTTAGGCCTCCTTGGAGAGGAGGTTGCTGGCAGGGGCTGTCTCCACACTGCAAGGTGCTGGAGCTCAGAGGGCCTCGTCAGAGGGAAGGGACCAGCAAGGGGTTGGATGCCCAAGACCTCTTTGGCCCAGCAGCCTCAGGGCAGCAGGGAGGGCAAGAGGCCCAACTTGCCCCTAGGTCGGCTCTGCCACTTCCCACACAGGCGGCCAGCCCAGCAGCTGCCTGACAGACTCTGGCTCCCCCGAGCTCTCTGCCGGTGCAGGGGGCAGGAACAGACGTGTGCATGTGGTTCTGACTTGGCCTGGGAGTGTGGACACCGTGCCTTGACCCCAGGCTCAGGGGCAAGGGCCCGGAGAGAGCACCACCCCGAAGCGCTTTTCTCCCGGGCTTGGGAGAATTGTGCGTGCCTGGCGGGAACAGCGGGCGGGAGTGTTGGCAAACCGGCCTTTGGAGGCAGCCGGGGAAGTCTTCCAGTGGGAGAGGGCCGGTTGTGCTCAGAGGCCCCACAGGCCAGGGGCAGGACCCAGCAGGGCCCCTGCCCGTGGCCAGCCTTGCCCAGACCTTCCTGGCTTCCGGGGGTACTGCCCCACCAAGGGGCAGGCTGCGTGGACTGGGTCCAGACATGCCCGGGCGCCTCCCCAGGCTCATCCCCGCTGGTGCCTTTCCCCTGGGCCTAGGCCTCGGTTGAGGCCTCCTTGGAGAGGAGGTTGCTGGCAGGGGCTGTCTCCACACTGCAAGGTGCTGGAGCTCAGAGGGCCTCGTCAGAGGGAAGGGACCAGTAAGGGGCTGGATGCCCAAGACGTCTTTGGCCCAGCAGCCTCAGGGCAGCAGGGAGAGCAAGAGGCCCAACTTGCCCCTAGGTCGGCTCTGCCCCTTCCCACACAGGCGGCCAACCCAGCAGCTGCCTGTCAGACTCTGGCTCCCCCAAGCTCTCTGCCGGTGCAGGGGACAGGAACAGACGTGGGCATGTGGTTCTGCCTTGGCCAGGGAGTGTGTTCCCCGTGCCTTGCCCCCAGGCTCAGGGGCAAGGGCCCGGAGAGAGAACCACCCCAATGCGCTTTTCTCCCGGGCTTGGGAGCTTTGTGCGAGCCTGGCGTGAACAGCGGGCGGGAGTGTTAGCAAACAGGACTTTGGAGGCAGCCGGGGAGGTCTTCCAGTGGGAGAGGGCCGGTTGTGCTCAGAGGCCCCACAGGCCAGGGGCAGGACCCAGCAGGGCCCCTGACCCTGGCCAGCCTTGCCCAGACCTTCCTGGCCTCCGGGGATACTGCCCCACCAAGGGGCAGGCTGCGGGGACTGGGTCCAGACATCCCCGGGCGCCTCCCCAGGCTCATCCCCGCTGGTGCCTTTCCCCTGGGCCTAGGCCTCGGTTGAGGCCTCCTTGGAGAGGAGGTTGCTGGCAGGGGCTGTCTCCACACTGCAAGGTGCTGGAGATCAGAGGGCCTCGTCAGAGGGAAGGGACCAGCAAAGGGCTGGATGCCCAAGACCTCTTTGACCCAGCAGCCTCAGGGCAGCAGGGAGAGCAAGAGGCCCAACTTGCCCCTAGGTCGGCTCTGCCCCGTCCCACACAGGCGGCCAGCCCAGCAGCAGCCTGGCAGTCTCTGGCTCCCCCGAGCTCTCTGCCGGTGTAGGGGGCAGGAACAGACGTGTGCATGTCGTTCTGCCTTGGCCTGGGAGTGTGTTCCCCCTGCCTGGCCCCCAGGCTCAGGGGCAAGGGCCCGGTGAGAGCACCACCCCGAAGCGCTTTTCTCCCGGGCTTGGGAGCATTGTGCGTGCCTGGCGGGAACAGCGGGCGGGAGTGCTTGCAAACCGGCCTTTCGAGGCAGACGGGGAGGTCTTCCAGCGGGAGAGTGCCGGTTGTGCTCAGACGCCCCACAGGCCAGGGGCAGGACCCAGCAGTGTCCCTGCCCCTGGCAGCCTTGCCCAGACCTTCCTGGCCTCCGGGGGTACTGCCCCACCAAGGGGCAGGCTGCGGGGACTGGATCCAGACATGCCCGGACGCCTCCCCAGGTTCATCCCCGCTGGTGCCTTTCCCCTGGGCCTAGGCCTCGGTTGAGGACTCCTTGGAGAGGAGGTTGCTGGCAGGGGCTGTCTCCACACTGCAAGGTGCTGGAGCTCAGAGGGCCTCGTCAGAGGGAAGGGACCAGCAAGGGGCTGGATGCCCAAGACCTCTTTGGCCCAGGAGCCTCAGGGCAGCAGGGAGAGCAAGAGGCCCAACTTGCCCCTAGGTCGGCTCTGCCCCTTCCCACACAGGCGGCCAGCCCAGCAGCTGCCTGACAGACTCTGGCTCCCCCGAGCTCTCTGCCGGTGCAGGGGGCAGATCAGACGTGTGCATGTGGTTCTGCCTTGTCCTGGGAGTGTGGACACCCTGCCTTGCCCCCAGGCTCAGGGGCAAGGGCCCGGAGAGAGCACCACCCTGAAGCGCTTTTCTCCCGGGCTTGGGAGCATTGTGCACGCCTGCTGGGAACAGTGGGCGGGAGCGCTTGCAAACCGGCCTTTGGAGGCAGCCGGGGAGGTCTTCCAGTGGGAGAGGGCCGGTTGTGCTCAGAGGCCCCACAGGCCAGGGGCAGGACGCAGCAGGGCCCCTGCCCCTGGCCAGCCTTGCCCAGACCTTCCCGGCCTCCGGGGGTACTGCCCCACCAAGGGGCAGGCTGCGGGGCCTGTGTCCAGACATGCCCGGGCGCCTCCCCAGGCTCATCCCCGCTGGTGCCTTTCCCCTGGGCCTAGGCCTCGGTTGAGGCCTCCTTGGAGAGGAGGTTGCTGGCAGGGGCTGTCTCCACACTGCAAGGTGCTGGAGCTCAGAGGGCCTCGTCAGAGGGAAGGGACCAGTAAGGGGCTGGATGCCCAAGACGTCTTTGGCCCAGCAGCCTCAGGGCAGCAGGGAGAGCAAGAGGCCCAACTTGCCCCTAGGGCGGCTCTGCCCCTTCCCACACAGGCGGCCAACTCAGCAGCTGCCTGACAGACTCTGGCTCCCCCAAGCTCTCTGCCGGTGCAGGGGACAGGAACAGACGTGGGCATGTGGTTCTGCCTTGGCCTGGGAGTGTGTTCCCCCTGCCTTGCCCCCAGGCTCAGGGGCAAGGGCCCGGAGAGAGCACCACCCCGAAGCGCTTTTCTCCCGGGCTTGGGAGCATTGTGCGAGCCTGGCGTGAACAGCGGGCGGGAGTGTTTGTAAACAGGACTTTGGAGGCAGCCGTGGAGGTCTTCCAGTGGGAGAGGGCCGGTTGTGCTCAGAGGCCTCACAGGCCAGGGGCAGGACCCAGCAGGTCCCCTGCCCCTGGCCAGCCTTGCCCAGACCTTCCTGGCCTCCGGGGGTACTGCCCCACCAAGGGGCAGGCTGCGGGGACTGGGTTCAGACATGCCTGGGCGCCTCCCCAGGCTCATCCCCGCTGGTGCCTTTCCCCTGGGCATAGGCCTCGGTTGATGCCTCCTTGGAGAGGAGGTTGCTGGCAGGGGCTGTCTCCACACTGCAAGGTGCTGGAGCTCAGAGGGCCTCGTCAGCGGGAAGGGACCAGCAAGGGGCTGGATGCCCAAGACCTCTTTGGCCCAGCAGCCTCAGGGCAGCAGGGAGAGCAAGAGGCCCAACTTGCCCCTAGGTCGGCTCTGCCCCTTCCCACACAGGCAGCCAACCCAGCAGCTGCCTGATAGACTCTGGCTCCCCCGAGCTCTCTGCCGGTTCAGGGGTCAGGAACAGACGTGTGCATGTGGTTCTGCCTTGGTCTGGGAGTGTGGACCCACTGCCTGGACCCCAGGCTCTGGGGCAAGGGCCCGGAGAGAGCAACACCCCGAAGCGCTTTTCTCCTGGCCTTGGGAGCGTTGTGTGTGCCTGGCGGGAACAGCGGGCGGGAGTGTTGGCAAACCCGCCTTTGAAGGCAGCCGGGGAGGTCTTCCAGTGGGAGAGGGCCGGTTGTGCTCAGAGGCCCCACAGGCCAGGGGCAGGACCCAGCAGGGACCCTGCCCCTGGCCAGCCTTGCCCAGACCTTCCTGGCCTCCGGGGGTACTGCCCCACCAAGGGGCAGGCTGCGGGGACTGGGTCCAGACATGCCCGGGCCCCTCCACTGGCTCATCCCCGCTGGTGCCTTTCCCCTGGGCCTAGGCCTCGGTTGAGGCCTCCTTGGAGAGGAGGTTGCTGGCAGGGTCTGTCTCAACACTGCAAGGTGCTGGAGCTCAGAGGGCCTCGTCAGAGGGAAGGGACCAGCAAGGGGCTGGATGCTCAAGACCTCTTTGGCCCAGCAGCCTCAGGGCAGCAGGGAGAGCAAGAGGCCCAACTTGCCCCTAGGTCGGCTCTGCCCCTTCCCACACAGGCGGCCAGCCCAGCAGCTGCCTGACAGACTCTGGCTCCCCCCAGCTCTCTGCCGGTGGAGGGGGCAGGAACAGACGTGTGCATGTTGTTGTGCCTTGGCCTGGGACTGTGGATCCCCTGCCTGGCCCCCAGGCTCAGGGGCAAGGGCCCGGAGAGACTACCACCCCGAAGCGCTTTTCTCCCGGGCTTGGGAGCATTGTGCGCGCCTGGCGGGAACAGTGGGCGGGAGTGCTTCCAAACCGGCCTTTGGAGGCAGCCGGGGAGGTCTTCCAGTGGGAGAGGGCCGGTTGTGCTCAGAGGCCCCACAGGCCAGGGGCAGGACCCAGCAGAGCCCCTGCCCCTGGCCAGCCTTGCCCAGACCTTCCTGGCCTCCGGGGGTACTGCCCCACCAAGGGGCAGGCTGCGGGGACAGGGTCCAGACATGCCCGGGCGCCTCCCCAGGCTCATCCCCGCTGGTGCCTTTCCCCTGGGCCTAGGCCTCGGTTGAGGCCTCCTTGGAGAGGAGGTTGCTGGCAGGGGCTGTCTCCACACTGCAAGGTGCTGGAGCTCAGAGGGCCTCGTCAGAGGGAAAGGACCAGTAAGGGGCTGCATGCCCAAGACGTCTTTGGCCCTGCAGCCTCAGGGCAGCAGGGAGAGCAAGAGGCCCAACTTGCCCCTAGGTCGGCTCTGCCCCTTCCCACACAGGCGGCCAGCCCAGCACCTGCCTGAGAGACTCTGGCTCCCCCGAGCTCTCTTCCGGTGCAGGGGACAGGAACAGACGTGTGCATGTGTTTCTGCCTTGGTCTGGGAGTGTGTTCCCCCTGCCTTGCCCACAGGCTCAGGGGCAAGGGCCCGGAGAGAGCACCACCCCGAAGCGCTTTTCTCCCGGGCTTGGGAGCATTGTGCGCGCCTGGCGGGAACAGTGGGCGGGAGTGCTTGCAAACCGGCCTTTGGAGGCAGCCGGGGAGGTCTTCCAGTGGGAGAGGGCCGGTTGTGCTCAGAGGCCCCACAGGCCATGGGGAGGACACAGCAGGGCCCCTGCCCCTGGCCAGCCTTGCCCAGATCTTCCTGGCCTCCGGGGGTACTGCCCCACCAAGGGGCAGGCTGCGGGGACTGGGTCCAGACATGCCCGGGCGCCTCCCCAGGCTCATCCCCGCTGGTGCCTTTCCCCTGGGCCTAGGCCTCGGTTGAGGCCTCCTTGGAGAGGATGTTGCTGGCAGGGGCTGTCTCCACACTGCAAGGTGCTGGAGCTCAGAGGGCCTCGTCAGAGGGAAGGGACCAGCAAGGGGCTGGATGCCCAAGACGTCTTTGGACCAGCAGCCTCAGGGCAGCAGGGAGAGGAAGAGGCCCAACTTGCCCCTAGGTCGGCTCTGCCCCTTCCCACACAGGCGGCCAGCCCAGCAGCTGCCTGACAGACTCTGGCTCCCCCGAACTGTCTGCCGGTGCAGGGGTCAGGAACAGACGTGTGCATGTGGTTCTGCCTTGGTCTGGGAGTGTGGACCAACTGCCTGGACCCCAGGCTCAGGGGCAAGGGCCCGAGGAGAGCACCACCCCGAAGCGCTTTTCTCCCGGGCTTGGGAGCATTGTGCGTGCCTGGCGGGAACAGCGGGCGGGAGTGTTGGCAAACTGGCCTTTGGAGCGAGCCGGGGAGTTCTTCCAGTGGGAGAGGGCCGGTTGTGCTCAGAGGCCCCACAGGCCAGGGGCAGGACGCAGCAGGGCCCCTGCCCCTGGCCAGCCTTGCCCAGACCTTCCTGGCCTCCGGGGGTACTTCCCCACCAAGGGGCAGGCTGCGGGGACTGGGTCCAGACATGCCCGGGCGCCTCCCCAGGCTCATCCCCGCTGGTGCCTTTCCCCTGTGCCTAGGCCTCGGTTGAGGCCTCCTTGGAGAGGAGGTTGCTGGCAGGGGCTGTCTCCACACTGCAAGGTGCTGGAGCTCAGAGGGCCTCGTCAGAGGGAAGGGACCAGCAAGGGGCTGGATGCCCAAGACCTCTATGGCCCAGCAGCCTCAGGGCAGCAGGGAGAGCAAGAGGCCCAACTTGCCCCTAGGTCGGCTCTGCCACTTCCCACACAGGCGGCCAGCCCAGCAGCTGCCTGACAGACTCTGGCTCCCCCGAGCTCTCTGCCGGTGCAGGGGGCAGATCAGACGTGTGCATGTGGTTCTGCCTTGGCCTGGGAGTGTGGACACCCTGCCTTGCCCCCAGGCTCAGGGGCAAGGGCCCAGAGAGAGCACCACCCTGAAGCGCTTTTCTTCCGGGCTTAGGCGCATTGTGCCCGCCTGCTGGTAACAGTGGCCGGGAGCGCTTGCAAACCGGCCTTTGGAGGCAGCCGGGGAGGTCTTCCAGTGGGAGAGGGCCGGTTGTGCTCAGAGGCCCCACAGGCCAGGGGCAGGACCCAGCAGGGCCCCTGCCCCTGGCCAGCCTTACCCAGACCTTCCTGGCCTCCGGGGGTACTGCCCCACCAAGGGGCAGGCTGCGGGGACTGGGTCCAGACATGCTCGGGCGCCTCCCCTGGCTCATCCCCGCTGGTGCCTTTCCCCTGGGCCTAGGCCTCGGTTGAGGCCTCCTTGGAGAGGAGGTTGCTGGCAGGGGCTGTCTCCACACTGCAAGGTGCTGGAGCTCAGAGGGCCTCGTCAGAGGGAAGGGACCAGTAAGGGGCTGGATGCCCAAGACGTCTTTGGCCCAGCAGCCTCAGGGCAGCAGGGAGAGCAAGAGGCCCAACTTGCCCCTAGGGCGGCTCTGCCCCTTCCCACACAGGCGGCCAACCCAGCAGCTGCCTGACAGACTCTGGCTCCCCCAAGCTCTCTGCCGGTGCAGGGGACAGGAACAGACGTGGGCATGTGGTTCTGCCTTGGCCTGGGAGTGTGTTCCCCATGCCTTGCCCCCAGGCTCAGGGGCAAGGGCCCGGAGAGAGCACCACCCCGAAGCGCTTTTCTCCCGGGCTTGGGAGCATTGTGCAAGTCTGGCGTGAACAGCGGGTGGGAGTGTTGGCAAACAGGACTTTGGAGGCAGCCGGGGAGGTCTTCCAGTGGGAGAGGGCCGGTTGTGCTCAGAGGCCCCACAGGCCAGGGGCAGGACCCAGTAGGTCCCCTGCCCCTGGCCAGCCTTTCCCAGACCTTCCTGGCCTCCGGGGGTACTGCCCCACCAAGGGGCAGGCTGCGGGGACTGGGTCCAGACATGCCCGGGCGCCTCCCCAGGCTCATCCCCGCTGGTGCCTTTCCCCTGGGCCTAGGCCTCGGTTGAGGCCTCCTTGGAGAGGAGGTTGCTGGCAGGGGCTGTCTCCACACTGCAAGGTGCTGGAGCGCAGAGGGCCTCGTCAGAGGGAAGGGACAAGCAAAGGGCTGGATGTCCAAGACCTCTTTGGCCCAGCAGCCTCAGGGCAGCAGGGAGAGCAAGAGGCCCAACTTGCCCCTAGGTCGGCTCTGCCCCTTCCCACAAAGGCGGCCAGCCCAGCAGCTGCCTGACAGACTCTGGCTCCCCCGAGCTCTCTGCCGGTGCAGGGGTCAGGAACAGACGTGTGCATGTGGTTCTGACTTGGCCTGGGAGTGTGTTCCCCCTGCCTGGCCCCCAGGCTCAGGGGCAAGGACCCGGAAAGAGCACCACCCCGAAGCGCTTTTCTCCCGGGCTTGGGAGCATTGTGCGCACTTGGTGGGAACAGTGGGCGGGAGTGCGTGCAAAACGGCCTTTGGAGGCAGCCGGGGAGGTCTTCCAGTGGGAGAGGGCCGGTTGTGCTCAGAGGCCCCACAGGCCAGGGGCAGGACCCAGCAGGTCCCCTGCCCCTGGTCAGACTTGCCCAGACCTTCCTGGCCTCCAGGGGTACTGCCCCACCAAGGGGCAGGCTGCGGGGACTGGGTCCAGACATGCCCGGGCGCCTCCCCAGGCTCATCCCCGCTGGTGCTTTTCCCCTGGGCCTAGGCCTCGGTTGAGGCCTCCTTGGAGAGGAGATTGCTGGCAGGTGCTGTCTCCACACTGCAAGGTGCTGGAGCTCAGAGGGCCTCGTCAGAGGGAAGGGACCAGCAAAGGGCTGGATGCCCAAGACGTCTTTGGCCCAGCAGCCTCAGGGCAGCAGGGAGAGCAAGAGGCCCAACTTGCCCCTAGGTCGGCTCTGCCCCTTCCCACACAGGCGGCCAGCCCAGCAGCTGCCTGACAGACTTTGGCTCCCCCGAGCTCTCTGCCGGTGCATGGGGCAGGAACAGACGAGTGCATGTCGTTCTGCCTTGGCCTGGGAGTGTGGACACCCTGCCTGGCCCCCAGGCTCAGGGGAAAGGGCCCGGAGAGAGCACCACCCCGAGGCGATTTTCTCCCGGGCTTGGGAGCGTTGTGCGCCCTTGGTTGGAACAGTGGGCGGGAGTGCTTGCAAACCGGCCTTTGGAGGCAGCCGGGGACGTCTTCCAGTGGGAGAGGGCCGGTTGTGCTCAGAGGCCCCACAGGCCAGGGGCAGGACCCAGCAGGTCCCCTGCCCCTGGCCAGCCTTTCCCAGACCTTCCTCGCCTCCGGGGGTACTGCGCCACCAAGGGGCAGGCTGCGGGGACTGGGTCCATACATGCCCGGGCGCCTCCCCAGGCTCATCCCCGCTGGTGCCTTTCCCCTGTGCCTAGGCCTCGGTTTAGGCCTCCTTGGAGAGGAGGTTGCTGGCAGGGGCTGTCTCCACACTGCAAGGTGCTGGAGCTCAGAGGGCCTCGTCAGAGGGAAGGGACCAGCAAGGGGTTGGATGCCCAAGACCTCTTTGGCCAAGCAGCCTCAGGGCAGCAGGGAGGGCAAGAGGCCCAACTTGCCCCTAGGTCGGCTCTGCCACTTCCCACACAGGCGGCCAGCCCAGCAGCTGCCTGACAGACTCTGGCTCCCCCGAGCTCTCTGCCGGTGCAGGGGGCAGGAACAGACGTGTGCATGTGGTTCTGACTTGGCCTGGGAGTGTGGACACCGTGCCTTGCCCCCAGGCTCAGGGGCAAGGGCCCGGAGAGAGCACCACCCCGAAGCGCTTTTCTCCCGGGCTTGGGAGCATTGTGCAAGTCTGGCGTGAACAGCGGGTGGGAGTGTTGGCAAACAGGACTTTGGAGGCAGCCGGGGAGGTCTTCCAGTGGGAGAGGGCCGGTTGTGCTCAGAGGCCCCACAGGCCAGGGGCAGGACCCAGTAGGTCCCCTGCCCCTGGCCAGCCTTTCCCAGACCTTCCTGGCCTCCGGGGGTACTGCCCCACCAAGGGGCAGGCTGCGGGGACTGGGTCCAGACATGCCCGGGCGCCTCCCCAGGCTCATCCCCGCTGGTGCCTTTCCCCTGGTCCTAGGTCTCGGTTGAGGCCTCCTTGGAGAGGAGGTTGCTGGCAGGGGCTGTCTCCACACTGCAAGGTGCTGGAGCTCAGAGGGCCTCGTCAGAGGGAAGGGACAAGCAAAGGGCTGGATGTCCAAGACCTCTTTGGCCCAGCAGCCTCAGGGCAGCAGGGAGAGCAAGAGGCCCAACTTGCCCCTAGGTCGGCTCTGCCCCTTCCCACAAAGGCGGCCAGCCCAGCAGCTGCCTGACAGACTCTGGCTCCCCCGAGCTCTCTGCCGGTGCAGGGGTCAGGAACAGACGTGTGCATGTGGTTCTGCCTTGGCCTGGGAGTGTGTTCCCCCTGCCTGGCCCCCAGGCTCAGGGGCAAGGACCCGGAAAGAGCACCACCCCGAAGCGCTTTTCTCCCGGGCTTGGGAGCATTGTGCGCACTTGGTGGGAACAGTGGGCGGGAGTGCGTGCAAAACGGCCTTTGGAGGCAGCCGGGGAGGTCTTCCAGTGGGAGAGGGCCGGTTGTGCTCAGAGGCCCCACAGGCCAGGGGCAGGACCCAGCAGGTCCCCTGCCCCTGGTCAGACTTGCCCAGACCTTCCTGGCCTCCAGGGGTACTGCCCCACCAAGGGGCAGGCTGCGGGGACTGGGTCCAGACATGCCCGGGCGCCTCCCCAGGCTCATCCCCGCTGGTGCTTTTCCCCTGGGCCTAGGCCTCGGTTGAGGCCTCCTTGGAGAGGAGATTGCTGGCAGGTGCTGTCTCCACACTGCAAGGTGCTGGAGCTCAGAGGGCCTCGTCAGAGGGAAGGGACCAGCAAGGGGCTGGATGCCCAAGACCTCTTTGGCCCAGCAGCCTCAGGGCAGCAGGGAGAGGAAGAGGCCCAACTTGCCCCTAGGTCGGCTCTGCCCCTTCCCACACAGGCGGCCAGCCCAGCAGCTGCCTGACAGACTTTGGCTCCCCCGAGCTCTCTGCCGGTGCATGGGGCAGGAACAGACGTGTGCATGTCGTTCTGCCTTGGCCTGGGAGTGTGGACCCACTGCCTGGCCCCCAGGCTCAGGGGAAAGGGCCCGGAGAGAGCACCACCCCGAGGCGATTTTCTCCCGGGCTTGGGAGCGTTGTGCGCCCTTGGTTGGAACAGTGGGCGGGAGTGCTTGCAAACCGGCCTTTGGAGGCAGCCGGGGACGTCTTCCAGTGGGAGAGGGCCGGTTGTGCTCAGAGGCCCCACAGGCCAGGGGCAGGACCCAGCAGGTCCCCTGCCCCTGGCCAGCCTTTCCCAGACCTTCCTCGCCTCCGGGGGTACTGCCCCACCAAGGGGCAGGCTGCGGGGACTGGGTCCATACATGCCCGGGCGCCTCCCCAGGCTCATCCCCGCTGGTGCCTTTCCCCTGTGCCTAGGCCTCGGTTTAGGCCTCCTTGGAGAGGAGGTTGCTGGCAGGGGCTGTCTCCACACTGCAAGGTGCTGGAGCTCAGAGGGCCTCGTCAGAGGGAAGGGACCAGCAAGGGGTTGGATGCCCAAGACCTCTTTGGCCAAGCAGCCTCAGGGCAGCAGGGAGGGCAAGAGGCCCAACTTGCCCCTAGGTCGGCTCTGCCACTTCCCACACAGGCGGCCAGCCCAGCAGCTGCCTGACAGACTCTGGCTCCCCCGAGCTCTCTGCCGGTGCAGGGGGCAGGAACAGACGTGTGCATGTGGTTCTGACTTGGCCTGGGAGTGTGGACACCGTGCCTTGCCCCCAGGCTCAGGGGCAAGGGCCCGGAGAGAGCATCACCCTGAAGCGCTTTTCTCCCGGGCTTGGGAGCATTGTGCACGCCTGCTGGGAACAGTGGGCGGGAGCGCTTGCAAACCGGCCTTTGGAGGCAGCCGGGGATGTCTTCCAGTGGGAGAGGGCCGGTTGTGCTCAGAGGCCCCACAGGCCAGGGGCAGGACGCAGCAGGGCCCCTGCCCCTGGCCAGCCTTGCCCAGACCTTCCTGGCCTCCGGGGGTACTGCCCCACCAAGGGGCAGGCTGCGGGGACTGGGTCCAGACATGCTCGGGCGCCTCCCCTGGCTCATCCCCGCTGGTGCCTTTCCCCTGGGCCTAGGCCTCGGTTGAGGCCTCCTTGGAGAGGAGGTTGCTGGCAGGGGCTGTCTCCACACTGCAAGGTGCTGGAGATCAGAGGGCCTCGTCAGAGGGAAGGGACCAGCAAAGGGCTGGATGCCCAAGACCTCTTTGACCCAGCAGCCTCAGGGCAGCAGGGAGAGCAAGAGGCCCAACTTGCCCCTAGGTCGGCTCTGCCCCGTCCCACACAGGCGGCCAGCCCAGCAGCAGCCTGGCAGTCTCTGGCTCCCCCGAGCTCTCTGCCGGTGTAGGGGGCAGGAACAGACGTTTGCATGTCGTTCTGCCTTGGCCTGGGAGTGTGTTCCCCCTGCCTTGCCCCCAGGCTCAGGGGCAAGGGCCCGGAGAGAGCACGACCCCGAAGCGCTTTTCTCCCGGGCTTGGGAGCATTGTGCGAGCCTGGCGTGAACAGCGGGCGGGAGTGTTTGCAAACAGGACTTTGGAGGCAGCCGTGGAGGTCTTCCAGTGGGAGAGGGCCGGTTGTGCTCAGAGGCCTCACAGGCCAGGGGCAGGACCCAGCAGGTCCCCTGCCCCTGGCCAGCCTTGCCCAGACCTTCCTGGCCTCCGGGGGTACTGCCCCACCAAGGGGCAGGCTGCGGGGACTGGGTCCAGACATGCCTGGGCGCCTCCCCAGGCTCATCCCCGCTGGTGCCTTTCCCCTGGGCATAGGCCTCGGTTGAGGCCTCCTTGGAGAGGAGATTGCTGGCAGGGGCTGTCTCCACACTGCAAGGTGCTGGAGCTCAGAGGGCCTCGTCAGCGGGAAGGGAACAGCAAGGGGCTGGATGCCCAAGACCTCTTTGGCCCAGCAGCCTCAGGGCAGCAGGGAGAGCAAGAGGCCCAACTTGCCCCTAGGTCGGCTCTGCCCCTTCCCACACAGGCAGCCAACCCAGCAGCTGCCTGACAGACTCTGGCTCCCCCGAGCTCTCTGCCGGTGCAGGGGTCAGGAACAGACGTGTGCATGTGGTTCTGCCTTGGTCTGGGAGTGTGGACCCACTGCCTGGACCCCAGGCTCAGGGGCAAGGGCCCGGAGAGAGCAACACCCCGAAGCGCTTTTCTCCTGGCCTTGGGAGCGTTGTGCGTGCCTGGCTGGAACATCGGGCGGGAGTGCTTGCAAACCGGCCTTTCGAGGCAGACGGGGAGGTCTTCCAGCGGGAGAGTGCCGGTTGTGCTCAGACGCCCCACAGACCAGGGGCAGGACCCAGCAGTGTCCCTGCCCCTGGCAGCCTTGCCGAGACCTTCCTGGCCTCCGGGGGTACTGCCCCACCAAGGGGCAGGCTGCGGGGACTGGGTCCAGACATGCCCGGGCGCCTCCCCAGGCTCATCCCCGCTGGTGCCTTTCCCCTGGGCCTAGGCCTCGGTTGAGGCCTCCTTGGAGAGGAGGTTGCTGGCAGGAGCTGTCTCCACACTGCAAGGTGCTGGAGCTCAGAGGGCCTCGTCAGAGGGAAGGGACCAGCAAGGGGCTGGATGCCCAAGACCTCTTTGGCCCAGCAGCCTCAGGGCAGCAGGGAGAGCAAGAGGCCCAACTTGCCCCTAGGTTGGCTCTGCCCCTTCCCACACAGGCGGCCAGCCCAGCAGCTGCCTGACAGACTCTGGCTCCCCCGAGCTCTCTGCCGGTGCAGGGGGCAGATCAGACGTGTGCATGTGGTTCTGCCTTGTCCTGGGAGTGTGGACACCCTGCCTTGCCCCCAGGCTCAGGGGCAAGGGCCCGGAGAGAGCACCACCCTGAAGCGCTTTCCTCACGGGCTTGGGAGCATTGTGCGAGCCTGGCGGGAAGAGCGGGCAGGAGTGTTGGCAAACTGGCCTTTGGAGGCAGCCGGGGAGGTCTTCCAGTGGGAGAGGGCCGGTTGTGCTCAGAGGCCCCACAGGCCATGGGGAGGACCCAGCAGGGCCCCTGCCCCTGGCCAGCCTTGCCCAGACCTTCCTGGCCTCCGGGGGTACTGCCCCACCAAGGGGCAGGCTGCGGGGACTGGGTCCAGACATGCCCGGGCGCCTCCCCAGGCTCAACCCCGCTGGTGCCTTTCCCCTGGGCCTAGGCCTCGGTTGAGGCCTCCTTGGAGAGGATGTTGCTGGCAGGGGCTGTCTCCACACTGCAAGGTGCTGGAGCTCAGAGGGCCTCGTCAGAGGGAAGGGACCAGCAAGTGGCTGGATGCCCAAGACCTCTTTGGCCCAGCAGCCTCAGGGCAGCAGGGAGAGGAAGAGGCCCAACTTGCCCCTAGGTCGGCTCTGCCCCTTCCCACACAGGCGGCCAGCCCAGCAGCTGCCTGACAGATTCTGGCTCCCCCGAGCTCTCTGCCGGTGCAGGGGTCAGGAACAGACGTGTGCATGTGGTTCTGCCTTGGTCTGGGAGTGTGGACCAACTGCCTGGCACCCAGGCTCAGGGGCAAGGGCCCGAGGAGAGCACCACCCCGAAGCGCTTTTCTCTCGGGCTTGGGAGCATTGTGCGTGCCTGGCGGGAACAGCGGGCGGGAGTGTTGGCAAACTGGCCTTTGGAGGCAGCCGGGGAGTTCTTCCAGTGGGAGAGGGCCGGTTGTGCTCAGAGACCCCACAGGCCAGGGGCAGGACCCAGCAGGGACCCTGCCCCTGGCCAGCCTTGCCCAGACCTTCCTGGCCTCTGGGGGTACTGCCCCACCAAGGGGCAGGCTGCGGGGACTGGGTCCAGACATGCCCGGGCGCCTCCCCAGGCTCATCCCCGCTGGTGCCTTTCCCCTGGGCCTAGGCCTCGGTTGAGGCCTCCTTGGAGAGGAGGTTGCTGGCAGGGGCTGTCTCCACACTGCAAGGTGCTGGAGCTCAGAGGGCCTCGTCAGAGGGAAGGGACCAGCAAGGGGCTGGATGCCCAAGACCTCTTTGGCCCAGCAGCCTCAGGGCAGCAGGGAGAGCAAGAGGCCCAACTTGCCCCTAGGTCGGCTCTGCCACTTCCCACACAGGCGGCCAGCCCAGCAGCTGCCTGACAGACTCTGGCTCCCCCGAGCTCTCTGCCGGTGCAGGGGGCAGGTCAGACGTGTGCATGTGGTTCTGCCTTGGCCTGGGAGTGTGGACACCCTGCCTTGCCCCCAGGCTCAGGGGCAAGGGCCCAGAGAGAGCACCACCCTGAAGCGCTTTTCTTCCGGGCTTAGGAGCATTGTGCCCGCCTGCTGGTAACAGTGGCCGGGAGCGCTTGCAAACCGGCCTTTGGAGGCAGCCGTGGAGGTCTTCCAGTGGGAGAGGGCCGGTTGTGCTCAGAGGCCCCACAGGCCAGGGGCAGGACCCAGCAGGGCCCCTGCCCCTGGCCAGTCTTACCCAGAGCTTCCTGGCCTCCGGGGGTACTGCCCCACCAAGGGGCAGGCTGCGGGGACTGGGTCCAGACATGCCTGGGCGCCTCCCCAGGCTCATCCCCGCTGGTGCCTTTCCCCTGGGCATAGGCCTCGGTTGATGCCTCCTTGGAGAGGAGGTTGCTGGCAGGGGCTGTCTCCACACTGCAAGGTGCTGGAGCTCAGAGGGCCTCGTCAGCGGGAAGGGACCAGCAAGGGGCTGGATGCCCAAGACCTCTTTGGCCCAGCAGCCTCAGGGCAGCAGGGAGAGCAAGAGGCCCAACTTGCCCCTAGGTCGGCTCTGCCCCTTCCCACACAGGCAGCCAACCCAGCAGCTGCCTGACAGACTCTGGCTCCCCCGAGCTCTCTGCCGGTGCAGGGGTCAGGAACAGACGTGTGCATGTGGTTCTGCCTTGGTCTGGGAGTGTGGACCCACTGCCTGGACCCCAGGCTCAGGGGCAAGGGCCCGGAGAGAGCAACACCCCGAAGCGCTTTTCTCCTGGCCTTGGGAGCGTTGTGCGTGCCTGGCGGAACAGCGGGCGGGAGTGTTGGCAAACCCGCCTTTGGAGGCAGCCGGGGAGGTCTTCCAGTGGGAGAGGGCCGGTTGTGCTCAGAGGCCCCACAGGCCAGGGGCAGGACCCAGCAGGGACCCTGCCCCTGGCCAGCCTTGCCCAGACCTTCCTGGCCTCCGGGGGTACTGCCCCACCAAGGGGCAGGCTGCAGGGACTGGGTCCTGATATGCCCGTGCGCCTCCACTGGCTCATCCCCGCTGGTGCCTTTCCCCTGGGCCTAGGCCTCGGTTGAGGCCTCCTTGGAGAGGAGGTTGCTGGCAGGGGCTGTCTCCACACTGCAAGGTGCTGGAGCTCAGAGGGCCTCGTCAGAGGGAAGGGACCAGCAAGGGGCTGGATGCCCAAGACCTCTTTGGCCCAGCAGCCTCAGGGCAGCAGGGAGAGCAAGAGGCCCAACTTGCCCCTAGGTCGGCTCTGCCCCTTCCCACACAGGCGGCCAGCCCAGCAGCTGCCTGACAGACTCTGGCTCCCCCCAGCTCTCTGCCGGTGGAGGGGGCAGGAACAGACGTGTGCATGTTGTTGTGCCTTGGCCTGGGACTGTGGATCCCCTGCCTGGCCCCCAGGCTCAGGGGCAAGGGCCCGGAGAGACCACCACCCCGAAGCGCTTTTCTCCCGGGCTTGGGAGCATTGTGCGCGCCTGGCGGGAACAGTGGGCGGGAGTGCTTGCAAACAGGACTTTGGAGGCAGCCGGGGAGGTCTTCCAGTGGGAGAGGGCCGGTTGTGCTCAGAGGCCCCACAGGCCAGGGGCAGGACCCAGCAGGGCCCCTGCCCCTGGCCAGCCTTGCCCAGACCTTCCTGGCCTCCGGGGGTACTGCCCCACCAAGGGGCAGGCTGCGGGGACAGGGTTCAGACATGCCCGGGCGCCTCCCCTGGCTCAACCCCGCTGGTGCCTTTCCCCTGGGCCTAGGCCTCGGTTGAGGCCTCCTTGGAGAGGAGATTGCTGGCAGGGGCTGTCTCCACACTGCAAGGTGCTGGAGCTCAGAGGGCCTCGTCAGAGGGAAGGGACCAGTAAGGGGCTGGATGCCCAAGACGTCTTTGGCCCTGCAGCCTCAGGGCAGCAGGGAGAGCAAGAGGCCCAACTTGCCCCTAGGTCGGCTCTGCCCCTTCCCACACAGGCGACCAGCCCAGCACCTGCCTGAGAGACTCTGGCTCCCCCGAGCTCTCTGCCGGTGCAGGGGACAGGAACAGACGTGTGCATGTGTTTCTGCCTTGGTCTGGGAGTGTGTTCCCCCTGCCTTGCCCACAGGCTCAGGGGCAAGGACCCGGAGAGAGCACCACCCCGAAGCGCTTTTCTCCCGGGCTTGGGAGCATTGTGCGTGCCTGGCGGGAAGAGCGGGCAGGAGTGTTGGCAAACTGGCCTTTGGAGGCAGCCGGGGAGGTCTTCCAGTGGGAGAGGGCCGGTTGTGCTCAGAGGCCCCACAGGCCATGGGGAGGACCCAGCAGGGCCCCTGCCCCTGGCCAGCCTTGCCCAGATCTCCCTGGCCTCCGGGGGTACTGCCCCACCAAGGGGCAGGCTGCGGGGACTGGGTCCAGACATGCCCGGGCGCCTCCCCAGGCTCATCCCCGCTGGTGCCTTTCCCCTGGGCCTAGGCCTCGGTTGAGGCCTCCTTGGAGAGGATGTTGCTGGCAGGGGCTGTCTCCACACTGCAAGGTGCTAGAGCTCAGAGGGACTCGTCAGAGGGAAGGGACCAGCAAGGGGCTGGATGCCCAAGACCTCTTTGGCCCAGCAGCCTCAGGGCAGCAGGGAGAGCAAGAGGCCCAACTTGCCCCTAGGTCGGCTCTGCCCCTTCCCACACAGGCGGCCAGCCCAGCAGCTGCCTGACAGACTCTGGCTCCCCCGAGCTCTCTGCCGGTGCAGGGGTCAGGGACAGACGTGTGCATGTGGTTCTGCCTTGGTCTGGGAGTGTGGACCAACTGCCTGGCCCCCAGGCTCAGGGGAAAGGGCCCGAGGAGAACACCACCCCGAAGTGCTTTTCTCCCGGGCTTGGGAGCATTGTGCGTGCCTGGCGGGAACAGCGGGCGGGAGTGTTGGCAAACTGGCCCTTGGAGTCAGCCGGGGAGTTCTTCCAGTGGGAGAGGGCCGGTTATGCTCAGAGGCCCCACAGGCCAGGGGCAGGACCCAGCAGGGCCCCTGCCCCTGGCCAGCCTTGCCCAGACCTTCCTGGCCTCCGGGGGTACTGCCCCACCGAGGGGCAGGCTGCGGGGACTGGGTCCAGACATGCCTGGGCACCTCCCCAGGCTCATCCCCGCTGGTGCCTTTCCCCTGGGCATAGGCCTCGGTTGATGCCTCCTTGGAGAGGAGGTTGCTGGCAGGGGCTGTCTCCACACTGCAAGGTGCTGGAGCTCAGAGGGCCTCGTCAGAGGGAAGGGACCAGCAAGGGGCTGGATGCCCAAGACCTCTTTGGCCCAGCAGCCTCAGGGCAGCAGGGAGAGCAAGAGGCCCAACTTGCCCCTAGGTCGGCTCTGCCCCTTCCCACACAGGCGGCCAGCCCACCAGCTGCCTGACAGACTCTGGCTCCCCCCAGCTCTCTGCCGGTGGAGGGGGCAGGAACAGACGTGTGCATGTTGTTGTGCCTTGGCCTGGGACTGTGGATCCCCTGCCTGGCCCCCAGGATCAGGGGCAAGGGCCCGGAGAGACCACCACCCCGAAGCGCTTTTCTCCCGGGCTTGGGAGCATTGTGCGTGCCTGGCGGGAAGAGCGGGCAGGAGTGTTGGCAAACTGGCCTTTGGAGGCAGCCGGGGAGGTCTTCCAGTGGGAGAGGGCCGGTTGTGCTCAGAGGCCCCACAGGCCATGGGGAGGACCCAGCAGGGCCCCTGCCCCTGGCCAGCCTTGCCCAGACCTTCCTGGCCTCCGGGGGTACTGCCCCACCAAGGGGCAGGCTGCGGGGACTGGGTCCAGACATGCCCGGGCGCCTCCCCAGGCTCATCCCCGCTGGTGCCTTTCCCCTGGGCCTAGGCCTCGGTTGAGGCCTCCTTGGAGAGGATGTTGCTGGCAGGGGCTGTCTCCACACTGCAAGGTGCTGGAGCTCAGAGGGCCTCGTCAGAGGGAAGGGACCAGCAAGTGGCTGGATGCCCAAGACCTCTTTGGCCCAGCAGCCTCAGGGCAGCAGGGAGAGGAAGAGGCCCAACTTGCCCCTAGGTCGGCTCTGCCCCTTCCCACACAGGCGGCCAGCCCAGCAGCTGCCTGACAGATTCTGGCTCCCCCGAGCTCTCTGCCGGTGCAGGGGTCAGGAACAGACGTGTGCATGTGGTTCTGCCTTGGTCTGGGAGTGTGGACCAACTGCCTGGCCCCCAGGCTCAGGGGCAAGGGCCCGAGGAGAGCACCACCCCGAAGCGCTTTTCTCCCGGGCTTGGGAGCATTGTGCGTGCCTGGCGGGAACAGCGGGCGGGAGTGTTGGCAAACTGGCCTTTGGAGGCATCCGGGGAGTTCTTCCAGTGGGAGAGGGCCGGTTGTGCTCAGAGACCCCACAGGCCAGGGGCAGGACCCAGCAGGGCCCCTGCCCCTGGCCAGCCTTGCCCAGACCTTCCTGGCCTCCGGGGGTACTGCCCCACCAAGGGGCAGGCTGCGGGGACTGGGTCCAGACATGCCCGGGCGCCTCCCCAGGCTCATCCCCGCTGGTGCCTTTCCCCTGGGCCTAGGCCTCGGTTGAGGCCTCCTTGGAGAGGAGGTTGCTGGCAGGGGCTGTCTCCACACTGCAAGGTGCTGGAGCTCAGAGGGCCTCGTCAGAGGGAAGGGACCAGCAAGGGGCTGGATGCCCAAGACCTCTTTGGCCCAGCAGCCTCAGGGCAGCAGGGAGAGCAAGAGGCCCAACTTGCCCCTAGGTCGGCTCTGCCACTTCCCACACAGGCGGCCAGCCCAGCAGCTGCCTGACAGACTCTGGCTCCCCCGAGCTCTCTGCCGGTGCAGGGGGCAGGTCAGACGTGTGCATGTGGTTCTGCCTTGGCCTGGGAGTGTGGACACCCTGCCTTGCCCCCAGGCTCAGGGGCAAGGGCCCAGAGAGAGCACCACCCTGAAGCGCTTTTCTTCCGGGCTTAGGAGCATTGTGCCCGCCTGCTGGTAACAGTGGCCGGGAGCGCTTGCAAACCGGCCTTTGGAGGCAGCCGGGGAGGTCTTCTAGTGGGAGAGGGCCGGTTGTGCTCAGAGGCCGCACAGGCCAGGGGCAGGACCCAGCAGGGCCCCTGCCCCTGGCCAGTCTTACCCAGACCTTCCTGGCCTCCGGGGGTACTGCCCCACCAAGGGGCAGGCTGCGGGGACTGGGTCCAGACATGCTCGGGCGCCTCCCCTGGCTCATCCCCGCTGGTGCCTTTCCCCTGGGCCTAGGCCTCGGTTGAGGCCTCCTTGGAGAGGAGGTTGCTGGCAGGGGCTGTCTCCACACTGCAAGGTGCTGGAGCTCAGAGGGCCTCGTCAGAGGGAAGGGACCAGTAAGGGGCTGGATGCCCAAGACGTCTTTGGCCCAGCAGCCTCAGGGCAGCAGGGAGAGCAAGAGGCCCAACTTGCCCCTAGGGCGGCTCTGCCCCTTCCCACACAGGCGGCCAACCCAGCAGCTGCCTGACAGACTCTGGCTCCCCCAAGCTCTCTGCCGGTGCAGGGGACAGGAACAGACGTGGGCATGTGGTTCTGCCTTGGCCTGGGAGTGTGTTCCCCATGCCTTGCCCCCAGGCTCAGGGGCAAGGGCCCGGAGAGAGCACCACCCCGAAGCGCTTTTCTCCCGGGCTTGGGAGCATTGTGCGTGCCTGGCGGGAACAGCGCGCACGAGTGCTTGCAAACCGGCCTTTCGAGGCAGACGGGGAGGTCTTCCAGCGGGAGAGTGCCGGTTGTGCTCAGACGCCCCACAGGCCAGGGGCAGGACCCAGCAGTGTCCCTGCCCCTGGCAGCCTTGCCCAAACCTTCCTGGCCTCCGGGGGTACTGCCCCACCAAGGGGCAGGCTGCGGGGACTGGGTCCAGACATGCCCGGGCGCCTCCCCAGGCTCATCCCCGGTGGTGCCTTTCCCCTGGGCCTAGGCCTCGGTTGAGGCCTCCTTGGAGAGGAGGTTGCTGGCAGGGGCTGTCTCCACACTGAAAGGTGCTGGAGCTCAGAGGGCCTCGTCAGAGGGACGGGACCAGCAAGGGGCTGGATGCCCAAGACCTCTTTGGCCCAGCAGCCTCAGGGCAGCAGGGAGAGCAAGAGGCCCAACTTGCCCCTAGGTCGGCTCTGCCCCTTCCCACACAGGCGGCCAGCCCAGCAGCTGCCTGACAGACTCTGGCTCCCCCGAGCTCTCTGCCGGTGCAGGGGGCAGATCAGACGTGTGCATGTGGTTCTGCCTTGTCCTGGGAGTGTGGACACCCTGCCTTGCCCCCAGGCTCAGGGGCAAGGGCCCGGAGAGAGCACCACCCTGAAGCGCTTTTTTCCCGGGCTTGGGAGCATTGTGCACGCCTGCTGGGAACAGTGGGCGGGAGCGCTTGCAAACCGGCCTTGGAGGCAGCCGGGGAGGTCTTCCAGTGGGAGAGGGCCGGTTGTGCTCAGAGGCCCCACAGGCCAGGGGCAGGACCCAGCAGTGTCCCTGCCCCTGGCAGCCTTGCCCAGACCTTCCTGGCCTCCGGGGGTACTGCCCCACTAAGGGGCAGGCTGCGGGGCCTGGGTCCAGAGATGCCCGGGCGCCTCCCCAGGCTCATCCCCGCTGGTGCCTTTCCCCTGGGCCTAGGCCTCGGTTGAGGCCTCCTTGGAGAGGAGGTTGCTGGCAGGGGCTGTCTCCACACTGCAAGGTGCTGGAGCTCAGAGGGCCTCGTCAGCGGGAAGGGACCAGCAAGGGGCTGGATGCCCAAGACCTCTTTGGCCCAGCAGCCTCAGGGCAGCAGGGAGAGCAAGAGGCCCAACTTGCCCCTAGGTCGGCTCTGCCCCTTCCCACACAGGCAGCCAACCCAGCAGCTGCCTGACAGACTCTGGCTCCCCCGAGCTCTCTGCCGGTGCAGGGGTCAGGAACAGACGTGTGCATGTGGTTCTGCCTTGGTCTGGGAGTGTGGACCCACTGCCTGGACCCCAGGCTCAGGGGCAAGTGCCCGGAGAGAGCAACACCCCGAAGCGCTTTTCTCCTGGCCTTGGGAGCGTTGTGCGTGCTTGGCGGGAACAGCGGGCGGGAGTGTTGGCAAACCCGCCTTTGGAGGCAGCCGGGGAGGTCTTCCAGTGGGAGAGGGCCGGTTGTGCTCAGAGGCCCCACAGGCCAGGGGCAGGACCCAGCAGGGACCCTGCCCCTGGCCAGCCTTGCCCAGACCTTCCTGGCCTCCGGGGGTACTGCCCCACCAAGGGGCAGGCTGCAGGGACTGGGTCCTGATATGCCCGTGCGCCTCCACTGGCTCATCCCCGCTGGTGCCTTTCCCCTGTGCCTAGGCCTCGGTTGAGGCCTCCTTGGAGAGGAGGTTGCTGGCAGGGGCTGTCTCCACACTGCAAGGTGCTGGAGCTCAGAGGGCCTCGTCAGAGGGAAGGGACCAGCAAGGGGCTGGATGCCCAAGACCTCTTTGGCCCAGCAGCCTCAGGACAGCAGGGAGAGCAAGAGGCCCAACTTGCCCCTAGGTCGGCTCTGCCCCTTCCCACACAGGCGGCCAGCCCAGCAGCTGCCTGACAGACTCTGGCTCCCCCGAGCTCTCTGCCGGTGCAGGGGTCAGGGACAGACGTGTGCATGTGGTTCTGCCTTGGTCTGGGAGTGTGGACCAACTGCCTGGCCCCCAGGCTCAGGGGAAAGGGCCCGAGGAGAACACCACCCCGAAGTGCTTTTCTCCCGGGCTTAGGAGCATTGTGCGTGCCTGGCGGGAACAGCGGGCGGGAGTGTTGGCAAACTGGCCCTTGGAGTCAGCCGGGGAGTTCCTCCAGTGGGAGAGGGCCGGTTGTGCTCAGAGGCCCCACAGGCCAGGGGCAGGACCCAGCAGGGCCCCTGCCCCTGGCCAGCCTTGCCCAGACCTTCCTGGCCTCCGGGGGTACTGCCCCACCGAGGGGCAGGCTGCGGGGACTGGGTCCAGACATGCCTGGGCACCTCCCCAGGCTCATCCCCGCTGGTGCCTTTCCCCTGGGCATAGGCCTCGGTTGAGGCCTCCTTGGAGAGGAGGTTGCTGGCAGGGGCTGTCTCCACACTGCAAGGTGCTGGAGCTCAGAGGGCCTCGTCAGCGGGAAGGGACCAGCAAGGGGCTGGATGCCCAAGACCTCTTTGGCCCAGCAGCCTCAGGGCAGCAGGGAGAGCAAGAGGCCCAACTTGCCCCTAGGTCGGCTCTGCCCCTTCCCACACAGGCGGCCAGCCCAGCAGCTGCCTGACAGACTCTGGCTCCCCCCAGCTCTCTGCCGGTGGAGGGGGCAGGAACAGACGTGTGCATGTTGTTGTGCCTTGGCCTGGGACTGTGGATCCCCTGCCTGGCCCCCAGGATCAGGGGCAAGGGCCCGGAGAGACCACCACCCCGAAGCGCTTTTCTCCCGGGCTTGGGAGCATTGTGCGTGCCTGGCGGGAAGAGCGGGCAGGAGTGTTGGCAAACTGGCCTTTGGAGGCAGCCGGGGAGGTCTTCCAGTGGGAGAGGGCCGGTTGTGCTCAGAGGCCCCACAGGCCATGGGGAGGACCCAGCAGGGCCCCTGCCCCTGGCCAGCCTTGCCCAGACCTTCCTGGCCTCCGGGGGTACTGCCCCACCAAGGGGCAGGCTGCGGGGACTGGGTCCAGACATGCCCGGGCGCCTCCCCAGGCTCATCCCCGCTGGTGCCTTTCCCCTGGGCCTAGGCCTCGGTTGAGGCCTCCTTGGAGAGGATGTTGCTGGCAGGGGCTGTCTCCACACTGCAAGGTGCTGGAGCTCAGAGGGCCTCGTCAGAGGGAAGGGACCAGCAAGTGGCTGGATGCCCAAGACCTCTTTGGCCCAGCAGCCTCAGGGCAGCAGGGAGAGGAAGAGGCCCAACTTGCCCCTAGGTCGGCTCTGACCCTTCCCACACAGGCGGCCAGCCCAGCAGCTGCCTGACAGATTCTGGCTCCCCCGAGCTCTCTGCCGGTGCAGGGGTCAGGAACAGACGTGTGCATGTGGTTCTGCCTTGGTCTGGGAGTGTGGACCAACTGCCTGGCCCCCAGGCTCAGGGGCAAGGGCCCGAGGAGAGCACCACCCCGAAGCGCTTTTCTCCCGGGCTTGGGAGCATTGTGCGTGCCTGGCGGGAACAGCGGGCGGGAGTGTTGGCAAACTGGCATTTGGAGGCATCCGGGGAGTTCTTCCAGTGGGAGAGGGCCGGTTGTGCTCAGAGACCCCACAGGCCAGGGGCAGGACCCAGCAGGGCCCCTGCCCCTGGCCAGCCTTGCCCAGACCTTCCTGGCCTCCGGGGGTACTGCCCCACCAAGGGGCAGGCTGCGGGGACTGGGTCCAGACATGCCCGGGCGCCTCCCCAGGCTCATCCCCGCTGGTGCCTTTCCCCTGGGCCTAGGCCTCGGTTGAGGCCTCCTTGGAGAGGAGGTTGCTGGCAGGGGCTGTCTCCACACTGCAAGGTGCTGGAGCTCAGAGGGCCTCGTCAGAGGGAAGGGACCAGCAAGGGGCTGGATGCCCAAGACCTCTTTGGCCCAGCAGCCTCAGGGCAGCAGGGAGAGCAAGAGGCCCAACTTGCCCCTAGGTCGGCTCTGCCACTTCCCACACAGGCGGCCAGCCCAGCAGCTGCCTGACAGACTCTGGCTCCCCCGAGCTCTCTGCCGGTGCAGGGGGCAGGTCAGATGTGTGCATGTGGTTCTGCCTTGGCCTGGGAGTGTGGACACCCTGCCTTGCCCCCAGGCTCAGGGGCAAGGGCCCAGAGAGAGCACCACCCTGAAGCGCTTTTCTTCCGGGCTTAGGAGCATTGTGCCCGCCTGCTGGTAACAGTGGCCGGGAGCGCTTGCAAACCGGCCTTTGGAGGCAGCCGGGGAGGTCTTCTAGTGGGAGAGGGCCGGTTGTGCTCAGAGGCCCCACAGGCCAGGGGCAGGACCCAGCAGGGCCCCTGCCCCTGGCCAGTCTTACCCAGACCTTCCTGGCCTCCGGGGGTACTGCCCCACCAAGGGGCAGGCTGCGGGGACTGGGTCCAGACATGCTCGGGCGCCACCCCTGGCTCATCCCCGCTGGTGCCTTTCCCCTGGGCCTAGGCCTCGGTTGAGGCCTCCTTGGAGAGGAGGTTGCTGGCAGGGGCTGTCTCCACACTGCAAGGTGCTGGAGCTCAGAGGGCCTCGTCAGAGGGAAGGGACCAGTAAGGGGCTGGATGCCCAAGACGTCTTTGGCCCAGCAGCCTCAGGGCAGCAGGGAGAGCAAGAGGCCCAACTTGCCCCTAGGGCGGCTCTGCCCCTTCCCACACAGGCGGCCAACCCAGCAGCTGCCTGACAGACTCTGGCTCCCCCAAGCTCTCTGCCGGTGCAGGGGACAGGAACAGACGTGGGCATGTGGTTCTGCCTTGGCCTGGGAGTGTGTTCCCCATGCCTTGCCCCCAGGCTCAGGGGCAAGGGCCCAGAGAGAGCACCACCCCGAAGCGCTTTTCTCCCGGGCTTGGGAGCATTGTGCGTGCCTGGCGGGAACAGCGCGCGCGAGTGCTTGCAAACCGGCCTTTCGAGGCAGACGGGGAGGTCTTCCAGCGGGAGAGTGCCGGTTGTGCTCAGACGCCCCACAGGCCAGGGGCAGGACCCAGCAGTGTCCCTGCCCCTGGCAGCCTTGCCCAGACCTTCCTGGCCTCCGGGGGTACTGCCCCACCAAGGGGCAGGCTGCGGGGACTGGGTCCAGACATGCCCGGGCGCCTCCCCAGGCTCATCCCCGGTGGTGCCTTTCCCCTGGGCCTAGGCCTCGGTTGAGGCCTCCTTGGAGAGGAGGTTGCTGGCAGGGGCTGTCTCCACACTGAAAGGTGCTGGAGCTCAGAGGGCCTCGTCAGAGGGAAGGGACCAGCAAGGGGCTGGATGCCCAAGACCTCTTTGGCCCAGCAGCCTCAGGGCAGCAGGGAGAGCAAGAGGCCCAACTTGCCCCTAGATCGGCTCTGCCCCTTCCCACACAGGCGGCCAGCCCAGCAGCTGCCTGACAGACTCTGGCTCCCCCGAGCTCTCTGCCGGTGCAGGGGGCAGATCAGACGTGTGCATGTGGTTCTGCCTTGTCCTGGGAGTGTGGACACCCTGCCTTGCCCCCAGGCTCAGGGGCAAGGGCCCGGAGAGAGCACCACCCTGAAGCGCTTTTCTCCCGGGCTTGGGAGCATTGTGCACGCCTGCTGGGAACAGTGGGCGGGAGCGCTTGCAAACCGGCCTTGGAGGCAGCCGGGGAGGTCTTCCAGTGGGAGAGGGCCGGTTGTGCTCAGAGGCCCCACAGGCCAGGGGCAGGACGCAGCAGGGCCCCTGCCCCTGGCCAGCCTTGCCCAGACCTTCCTGGCCTCCGTGGGTACTGCCCCACTAAGGGGCAGGCTGCGGGGCCTGGGTCCAGAGATGCCCGGGCGCCTCCCCAGGCTCATCCCCGCTGGTGCCTTTCCCCTGGGCCTAGGCCTCGGTTGAGGCCTCCTTGGAGAGGAGGTTGCTGGCAGGGGCTGTCTCCACACTGCAAGGTGCTGGAGCTCAGAGGGCCTCGTCAGCGGGAAGGGACCAGCAAGGGGCTGGATGCCCAAGACCTCTTTGGCCCAGCAGCCTCAGGGCAGCAGGGAGAGCAAGAGGCCCAACTTGCCCCTAGGGCGGCTCTGCCCCTTCCCACACCGGCGGCCAGCCCAGCACCTGCCTGACAGACTCTGGCTCCCCAGAGCTCTCTGCCGGTGCAGGGGTCAGGAACAGACGTGTGCATGTGGTTCTGCCTTGGTCTGGGAGTGTGGACCCACTGCCTGGCCCCCAGGCTCAGGGGCAAGGGCCCGGAGAGAGCACCACCCCGAAGCGCTTTTCTCCCGGGCTTGGGAGCATTGTGCGAGCCTGGCGTGAACAGCGGGCGGGAGTGTTTGCAAACAGGACTTTGGAGGCAGCTGGGGAGGTCTTCCAGTGGGAGAGGGCCGGTTGTGCTCAGAGGCCTCACAGGGCAGGGGCAGGACCCAGCAGGGCCCCTGCCCCTGGCCAGCCTTGCCCAGACCTTCCTGGCCTCCGGGGGTACTGCCCCACCAAGGGGCAGGCTGCGGGGACTGGGTCCAGACATGTCCGTGCGCCTCCCCAGGATCATCCCTGCTGGTGCTTTTCCCCTGGGCGTAGGCCTCGGTTGAGGCCTCTTTGGAGAGGAGGTTGCTGGCAGGGGCTGTCTCCACACTGCAAGGTGCTGGAGCTCAGAGGGCCTCGTCAGAGGGAAGGGACCAGCAAAGGGCTGGATACCCAAGACCTCTTTGACCCAGCAGCCTCAGGGCAGCAGGGAGAGCAAGAGGCCCAACTTGCCCCTAGGTCGGCTCTGCCCCGTCCCACACAGGCAGCCAGCCCAGCAGCAGCCTGGCAGTCTCTGGCTCCCCCGAGCTCTCTGCCGGTGTAGGGGGCAGGAACAGACGTGTGCATGTCGTTCTGCATTGGCCTGGGAGTGTGTTCCAACTGCCTGGCCCCCAGGCTCAGGGGCAAGGGCCCGGAGAGAGCACCACCCCGAAGCGCTTTTCTCCCGGGCTTGGGAGCATTGTGCGTGCCTGGCGGGAACAGCGGGCGGGAGTGCTTGCAAACCGGCCTTTGGAGGCAGACGGGGAGGTCTTCCAGCGGGAGAGTGCCGGTTGCGCTCAGACGCCCCACAGGCCAGGGGCACGACCCAGCAGGGCCCCTGCCCCTCGCAGCCTTGCCCAGACCTTCCTGGCCTCCGGGGGTACTGCCCCACCAAGGGGCAGGCTGCGGGGACTGGGTCCAGACATGCCCGGGCGCCTCCACTGGCTCATCTCCGCTGGTGCCTTTCCCCTGGGCCTAGGCCTCGGTTGAGGCCTCCTTGGAGAGGAGGTTGCTGGCAGGGGCTGTCTCCACACTGCAAGGTGCTGGAGCTCAGAGGGCCTCGTCAGAGGGAAGGGACCAGCAAGGGGCTGGATGCCCAAGACCTCTTTGGCCCAGCAGCCTCAGGGCAGCAGGGAGAGCAAGAGGCCCAACTTGCCCCTAGGTCGGCTCTGCCCCTTCCCACACAGGCGGCCAGCCCAGCAGCTGCCTGACAGACTCTGGCTCCCCCCAGCTCTCTGCCGGTGGAGGGGGCAGGAACAGACGTGTGCATGTGGTTCTGCCTTGGCCTGGGACTGTGGATCCCCTGCCTGGCCCCCAGGCTCAGGGGCAGGGGCCCGGAGAGACCACCACCCCGAAGCGCTTTTCTCCGGGGTTTTGGAACATTGTGTGTGCCTGGCGGGAACAGCGAGTGGGTATGCTTGGAAACCGGCCTTTGGGGGCAGCCGGGGAGGTCCTCCATGGTCCCTGAGAGAACACCACCCCGAAGCGCTTTTCTCACGGTCTTGGGAGCATTGTGCGCGGCTGGCGGGAACAGCGGGCATGAGTGCTTGCAAACTGTCCTTTGGAGGCAGCCGGGGAGGTCTTCCAAGGGCCGGACTGATCACCACCCCAAAATGCTTTTCTCTCGGGCTTGGGAGCATTGTGCACGGCTGTCGGGAACAACGGACATGAATGCTTGCAAACCGGCCTTTGGAGGTAGCCCGGGAGGTCTTCCAAGGGCCCGGAGAGAGCACCACCCCAAAATGCTTTTCTCCCGGGCTTGGGAGCATTGTGCGTGGCTGGCGGAAGCAGCGGGAATGAGTACTTACAAACCGGCCTTTGGAGGCAGCCGGGGAGGTCTTGAAAGTGCCCGGAGAGAGCACCACCCCGAAGCGCTTTTCTCCCGGGCTTGGGAACATTGTGCGCGGCTGGCGGGAACAGCAGGCAGGACTGCTTGCAAACTGGCCTTTGGAGGCAGCCGGGGAGGTCTTCCAAGGGCCCGGAGTGAGCACCACCCCAAAATGCTTTTCTCCCGGGCTTGGGAGCATTGTGCGCGGCTGGTGGGAACAACGGGCATGAGTGCTTGCAAACCGGCCTTTGGAGGCAGCCGGGGACGTCTTCCAAGGGCCCGGAGAGAGCACCACCCCGAAGCGCTTTTCTCCCGGGCTTGGGAGCATTGTGCGCGGCTGGCGGGAACAGCAGGCAGGACTGCTTGCAAACTGGCCTTTGGAGGCAGCCGGGGAGGTCTTCCAAGGGCCCGGAGTGAGCACCACCCCAAAATGCTTTTCTCCCGGGCTTGGGAGCATTGTGCGCGGCTGGTGGGAACAACGGGCATGAGTGCTTGCAAACCGGCCTTTGGAGGCAGCCGGGGACGACTTCCAAGGGCCCGGAGAGATCACCACCCCGAAGCACTTTTCTCCCGGGCTTGGGAGCATTGTGCGTGGCTGGCGGGAACAGCAGGAAGGAGTCCTTGCAAACCGGCCTTTGGAGGCAGCGGGGGAGGTCTTCCAAGGGCCTGTAGAGAGCACCACCCCGAAGCGCTTTTCTCCCGGGCTTGGGAGTATTGTGCGCGGGTGGCGGGAACAGCAGGCAGGAGTGCTTGAAAACCGGCCTTTGCAGGCAGCCGGGGAGGTCTTCCAGGGCCCGGTGTGAGCACCACCCCAAAAAGCTTTTCTCCCGGGCTTGGGAGCATTGTGCGCGGCTGGTGGGAACAGCGGGCATGAGTGCTTGCAAACTGGCCACTGGAGGCAGCCGGGGAGGTCTTCCAAGGGCCTGTAGAGAGCACCACCCCAAAATGCTTCTCTCCCGGGCTTGGGAGCTTTGTGCGTGGCTGGCGGGAACAGCAGGAAGGAGTCCTTGCAAACCGGCCTTTGGAGGCAGCCGGGGAGGTCTTCCAAGGGCCTGTAGAGAGCACCACCCCGAAGCGCTTTTCTCCCGGGCTTAGGAGCATTGTGCGCAGGTGGCGGGAACAGCAGGCAGGAGTGCTTGAAAACTGGCCTTTGGAGGCAGCCGGGGAGGTCTTCCAGGGCCCGGTGTGAGCACCACCCCAAAAAGCTTTTCTCTCGGGCTTGGGAGCATTGTGCGCGGCTGGTGGGAACAGCGGACATGAGTGCTTGCAAACCGGCCATTGGAGGCAGCCGGGGAGGTCTTCCAAGGGCCCGGAGTGAGCACCACCCCAAAATGCTTTTCTCCCGGGCTTGGGAGCATTGTGCGTGGCTGGCGGGAACAGCAGGAAGGAGTCCTTGCAAACCGGCCTTTGGAGGCAGCCGGGGAGGTCTTCCAAGGGCCTGTAGAGAGCACCACCCCGAAGCGCTTTTCTCCCGCGCTTGGGAGCATTCTGCGCGGGTGGCGGGAACAGCAGGCAGGAGTGCTTGAAAACCGTCCTTTGGAGGCAGCCGGGGAGGTCTTCCAGGGCCCGGTGTGAGCACCACCCCAAAATGCTTTTCTCCCGGGCTTGGGAGCATTGTGCGTGGCTGGCGGGAACAGCAGGAAGGAGTCCTTGCAAACCGGCCTTTGGAGGCAGCCGGGGAGGTCTTCCAAGGGCCTGTAGAGAGCACCACCCCGAAGCGCTTTTCTCCCGCGCTTGGGAGCATTCTGCGCGGGTGGCGGGAACAGCAGGCAGGAGTGCTTGAAAACCGTCCTTTGGAGGCAGCCGGGGAGGTCTTCCAGGGCCCGGTGTGAGCACCACCCCAAAATGCTTTTCTCCCGGGCTTGGGAGCATTGTGCGCGGATGGCGGGAACAGCGAGTGGGAGTGCTTGCAAACCGGCCTTTGGGGGCACCCCGGGAGGTCTTCCATGGGCACGGAGAGAACACCACCCCGAAGCGCTTTTCTCCGGGGTTTTGGAGGATTGTGCGTGGCTGGCGGGAACAGCGAGTGGGAGTGCTTGCAAACCGGCCTTTGGGGGCAGCCAGGGAGGTCCTCCATTGGCACGGAGAGAACACCACCCCGAAGCGCTTTTCTCCCGGGCTTGGGAGCATTGTGCGAGGCTGGCGGGAACAGCGGGCGGGAGTGCTTGCAAACCGGCCTTTGGAGGCAGCTTGGGAGGTCTTCCAAGGGCCCGGAGAGAGCACCATCCCGAAGCACTTTTCTCACGGAATTGGGAGCATTGTTCGCGGCTGTCGGGAACAGAGGACATGAGTGCTTGCAAACCGGCCTTTAGAGGCAGCCGGGGAGTCTTCCAAGGGCCCGGAGAGAGACCACCCCAAAATGCTTTTCTCCCGGGCTTGGGAGCATTGTGTGCGGCTGGCGGGTCAGCGGGAGGGAGTTCTCGAAAACCAGCCTTTGGAGGCAGCCGGGGAGGTCTTCCAAGGGCCAGGAGAGAGCACCACCCCGAAGCGCTTTTCTCCCGGGCTTGGGAGCATTGTGCGCGGCTGGCGGGAACAGCGGGATTGAGTGCTTGCAAACCGGCCTTTGGAGGCAGCCGGGGAGGTCTTCCAAGGGCCGGGAGAGAGCACCACCCCGAAGCGCTTTTCTCCTAGGCTTGGGAGCATTGTGCGCGGCTGACGGGAACAGCGGGCATGAGTGCTTGCAAACCGGCCTTTGGAGACAAACGGGGAGGTCTTCCAAGGGCCCGTAGAGAGCACCACCCCGAAGCGCTTTTCTCCCGTGATTGGGAGCATTGTGTGCAGCTGGCGGGACAGCGGGAGGGAGTACTTGAAATCCAGCCTTTGGAGGCAGCCGGGGAGGTCTTCCAAGGGCCGGGAGAGAGCACCACCCTGAAGGGCTTTTCTCCTGGGCTTGGAGCATTTGCACGGATGGCGGGAACAGTGAGTGGGAGTGCTTGCAAACCGGCATTTGGGGGCAGCCCGGGAGGTCTTTCTTGGGCCCAGAGAGAACACCACCCCGAAACGCTTTTCTCCCAGGCTTGGGAGCATTGTGCGCGGGTGGCGGGAACAGCAGGCAGAAGTGCTTGCAAACCGGCATTGGAGGCAGCCGGGGAGGTCTTCCAAAGCCCGGAGTGAGCACCACCGGAAAATGCTTTTCTCCCGGGCTTGGGAGCATTGTGCGCAGCTGGAGTGAACAGCGGGATTGAGTGCTTGCAAACCAGCCTTTGGAGGCAGCCGGGGAGGTCTTCCAGCGGGAGAGTGCCAGTTGTTCTCAGAGGCCCCACAGGCCAGGGGCAGGACCCAGCAGTGTCCCTGCCTCTGGCAGCCTTGCCCAGACCTTCCTGGCCTCCGGGGGTACTACCCCACCAAGGGGCAGGCTGCGGGGCCTGGGTCCAGACATGCCCGGGCGCCTCCCCAGGCTCATCCCCGCTGGTGCCTTTCCCCTGGGCCTAGGCCTCGGTTGAGGCCTCCTTGGAGAGGAGGTTGCCGGCAGGGGCTGTCTGCACACTGCAAGGTGCTGGAGCTCAGAGGGCCTCGTCAGAGGGAAAGGACCAGCAAAGGGCTGGATGCCCAAGACCTCTTTGACCCAGCAGCCTCAGGGCAGCAGGGAGAGCAAGAGGCCCAACTTGCCCCTAGGTCGGCTCTACCCCGTCCCACACAGGCAGCCAGCCCAGCAGCAGCCTGGCAGTCTCTGGCTCCCCCGAACTCTCTGCCGGTGTAGGGGGCAGGAACAGACGTGTGCATGTCGTTCTGCCTTGGCCTGGGAGTGTGTTCCCCCTGCCTGTCCCCCAGGCTCAGGGGCAAGGGCCCGGAGAGAGCACCACCCCGAAGCGCTTTTCTCCCGGGCTTGGGAGCATTGTGCGTGCCTGGCGGGAACAGCGGGCGGGAGTGCTTGCAAACCGGCCTTTGGAGGCAGCCGGGGAGGTCTTCCAGCGGGAGAGTGCCGGTTGTGCTCAGACGCCCCACAGGCCAGGGGCAGGACCCAGCAGTGTCCCTGCCCCTGGCAGCCTTGCCCAGACCCTCCTGGCCTCCGGGGGTACTGCCCCACCAAGGGGCAGGCTGCGGGGACTGGGTCCAGACATGGCCGGGCGCCTCCCCAGGCTCATCCCCGCTGGTGCCTTTCCCCTGGGCCTAGGCCTCGGTTGAGGCCTCCTTGGAGAGGAGGTTGCTGGCAGGGGCTGTCTCCACACTGCAAGGTGCTGGAGCTCAGAGGGCCTCGTCAGAGGGAAGGGACCAGTAAGGGGCTGGATGCCCAAGACGTCTTTGGCCCAGCAGCCTCAGGGCAGCAGGGAGAGCAAGAGGCCCAACTTGCCCCTAGGGCGGCTCTGCCCCTTCCCACACAGGCGGCCAACCCAGCAGCTGCCTGACAGACTCTGGCTCCCCCAAGCTCTCTGCCGGTGCAGGAGACAGGAACAGACGTGGGCATGTGGTTCTGCCTTGGCCTGGGAGTGTGTTCCCCATGCCTTGCCCCCAGGCTCAGGGGCAAGGGCCCGGAGAGAGCACCACCCCGAAGCGCTTTTCTCCCGGGCTTGGGAGAATTGTGCGTGCCTGGCGGGAACAGCGGGCGGGAGTGTTGGCAAACCGGCCTTTGGAGGCAGCCGGGGTAGTCTTCCAGTGGGAGAGGGCCGGTTGTGCTCAGAGGCCCCACAGGCCAGGGGCAGGACCCAGCAGGGCCCCTGCCCGTGGCCAGCCTTGCCCAGACCTTCCTGGCTTCCGGGGGTACTGCCCCACCAAGGGGCAGGCTGCGTGGACTGGGTCCAGACATGCCTGGGCGCCTCCCCAGGCTCATCCCCGCTGGTGCCTTTCCCCTGGGCCTAGGCCTCGGTTGAGGCCTCCTTGGAGAGGAGGTTGCTGGCAGGGGCTGTCTCCACACTGCAAGGTGCTGGAGCTCAGAGGGCCTCGTCAGAGGGAAGGGACAAGCAAGGGGCTGGATGCCCAAGATCTCTTTGACCCAGCAGCCTCAGGGCATCAGGGAGAGCAAGAGGCCCAACTTGCCCCTAGGTCGGCTCTGCCCCTTCCCACACAGGCGGCCAGCCCAGCAGCTGCCTGACAGACTTTGGCTCCCCCGAGCTCTCTGCCGGTGCATGGGGCAGGAACAGACGTGTGCATGTCGTTCTGCCTTGGCCTGGGAGTGTGGACACCCTGCCTGGCCCACAGGCTCAGGGGAAAGGGCCCGGAGAGAGCACCACCCCGAGGCGATTTTCTCCCGGGCTTGGGAGCGTTGTGCGCCCTTGGTTGGAACAGTGGGCGGGAGTGCTTGCAAACCGGCCTTTGGAGGCAGCCGGGGACGTCTTCCAGTGGGAGAGGGCCGGTTGTGCTCAGAGGCCCCACAGGCCAGGGGCAGGACCCAGCAGGTCCCCTGCCCCTGGCCAGCCTTTCCCAGACCTTCCTCGCCTCCGGGGGTACTGCCCCACCAAGGGGCAGGCTGCGGGGACTGGGTCCATACATGCCCGGGCGCCTCCCCAGGCTCATCCCCGCTGGTGCCTTTCCCCTGGGCCTAGGCCTCGGTTGAGGCCTCCTTGGAGAGGAGGTTGCTGGCAGGGGCTGTCTCCACACTGCAAGGTGCTGGAGCTCAGAGGGCCTCGTCAGAGGGAAGGGACCAGCAAGGGGTTGGATGCCCAAGACCTCTTTGGCCCAGCAGCCTCAGGGCAGCAGGGAGGGCAAGAGGCCCAACTTGCCCCTAGGTCGGCTCTGCCACTTCCCACACAGGCGGCCAGCCCAGCAGCTGCCTGACAGACTCTGGCTCCCCCGAGCTCTCTGCCGGTGCAGGGGGCAGGAACAGACGTGTGCATGTGGTTCTGACTTGGCCTGGGAGTGTGGACACCGTGCCTTGACCCCAGGCTCAGGGGCAAGGGCCCGGAGAGAGCACCACCCTGAAGCGCTTTTCTCCCGGGCTTGGGAGCATTGTGCACGCCTGCTGGGAACAGTGGGCGGGAGCGCTTGCAAACCGGCCTTTGGAGGCAGCCGGGGAGGTCTTCCAGTGGGAGAGGGCCGGTTGTGCTCAGAGGCCCCACAGGCCAGGGGCAGGACGCAGCAGGGCCCCTGCCCCTGGCCAGCCTTGCCCAGACCTTCCTGGCCTCCGGGGGTACTGCCCCACCAAGGGGCAGGCTGCGGGGACTGGGTCCAGACATGCTCGGGCGCCTCCCCTGGCTCATCCCCGCTGGTGCCTTTCCCCTGGGCCTAGGCCTCGGTTGAGGCCTCCTTGGAGAGGAGGTTGCTGGCAGGGGCTGTCTCCACACTGCAAGGTGCTGGAGCTCAGAGGGCCTCGTCAGAGGGAAGGGACCAGTAAGGGGCTGGATGCCCAAGACGTCTTTGGCCCAGCAGCCTCAGGGCAGCAGGGAGAGCAAGAGGCCCAACTTGCCCCTAGGTCGGCTCTGCCCCTTCCCACACAGGCGGCCAACCCAGCAGCTGCCTGTCAGACTCTGGCTCCCCCAAGCTCTCTGCCGGTGCAGGGGACAGGAACAGACGTGGGCATGTGGTTCTGCCTTGGCCAGGGAGTGTGTTCCCCGTGCCTTGCCCCCAGGCTCAGGGGCAAGGGCCCGGAGAGAGAACCACCCCAATGCGCTTTTCTCCCGGGCTTGGGAGCTTTGTGCGAGCCTGGCGTGAACAGCGGGCGGGAGTGTTAGCAAACAGGACTTTGGAGGCAGCCGGGGAGGTCTTCCAGTGGGAGAGGGCCGGTTGTGCTCAGAGGCCCCACAGGCCAGGGGCAGGACCCAGCAGGGCCCCTGACCCTGGCCAGCCTTGCCCAGACCTTCCTGGCCTCCGGGGGTACTGCCCCACCAAGGGGCAGGCTGCGGGGACTGGGTCCAGACATCCCCGGGCGCCTCCCCAGGCTCATCCCCGCTGGTGCCTTTCCCCTGGGCCTAGGCCTCGGTTGAGGCCTCCTTGGAGAGGAGGTTGCTGGCAGGGGCTGTCTCCACACTGCAAGGTGCTGGAGATCAGAGGGCCTCGTCAGAGGGAAGGGACCAGCAAAGGGCTGGATGCCCAAGACCTCTTTGACCCAGCAGCCTCAGGGCAGCAGGGAGAGCAAGAGGCCCAACTTGCCCCTAGGTCGGCTCTGCCCCGTCCCACACAGGCGGCCAGCACAGCAGCAGCCTGGCAGTCTCTGGCTCCCCCGAGCTCTCTGCCGGTGTAGGGGGCAGGAACAGACGTGTGCATGTCGTTCTGCCTTGGCCTGGGAGTGTGTTCCCCCTGCCTGGCCCCCAGGCTCAGGGGCAAGGGCCCGGTGAGAGCACCACCCCGAAGCGCTTTTCTCCCGGGCTTGGGAGCATTGTGCGTGCCTGGCGGGAACAGCGGGCGGGAGTGTTTGCAAACCGGCCTTTCGAGGCAGACGGGGAGGTCTTCCAGCGGGAGAGTGCCGGTTGTGCTCAGACGCCCCACAGGCCAGGGGCAGGACCCAGCAGTGTCCCTGCCCCTGGCAGCCTTGCCCAGACCTTCCTGGCCTCCGGGGGTACTGCCCCACCAAGGGGCAGGCTGTGGGGACTGGGTCCAGACATGACCGGGCGCCTCCCCTGGCTCAACCCCGCTGGTGCCTTTCCCCTGGGCCTAGGCCTCGGTTGAGGCCTCCTTGGAGAGGAGATTGCTGGCAGGGGCTGTCTCCACACTGCAAGGTGCTGGAGCTCAGAGGGCCTCGTCAGAGGGAAGGGACCAGTAAGGGGCTGCATGCCCAAGACGTCTTTGGCCCAGCAGCCTCAGGGCAGCAGGGAGAGCAAGAGGCCCAACTTGCCCCTAGGTCGGCTCTGCCCCTTCCCACACAGGCGGCCAGCCCAGCACCTGCCTGAGAGACTCTGGCTCCCCCGAGCTCTCTGCCGGTATAGGGGGCAGGAACAGACGTGTTCATGTCGTTCTGTCTTGGCCTGGGAGTGTGTTCCCCCTGCCTGGCCCGCAGGCTTAGGGGCAAGGGCCCGGAGAGAGCACCACCCCGAAGCGCTTTTCTCCCGGGCTTGGGAGCATTGTGCGAGCCTGGCGTGAACAGCGGGCGGGAGTGTTTGCAAACAGGACTTTGGAGGCAGCTGGGGAGGTCTTCCAGTGGGAGAGGGCCGGTTGTGCTCAGAGGCCTCACAGGCCAGGGGCAGGACCCAGTAGGGCCCCTGCCCCTGGCCAGCCTTGCCCAGACCTTCCTGGCCTCCGGGGGTACTGCCCCACCAAGGGGCAGGCTGCGGGGACTGTGTCCAGACATGTCCGTGCGCCTCCCCAGGATCATCCCCGCTGGTGCTTTTCCCCTGGGCGTAGGCCTCGGTTGAGGCCTCTTTGGAGAGGAGGTTGCTGGCAGGGGCTGTCTCCACACTGCAAGGTGCTGGAGCTCAGAGGGCCTCGTCAGAGGGAAGGGACCAGCAAAGGGCTGGATGCCCAAGATCTCTTTGGCCCAGGAGCCTCAGGGCAGCAGGGAGAGCAAGAGGCCCAACTTGCCCCTAGGTCGGCTCTGCCCCTTCCCACACAGGCGGCCAGCCCAGCAGCTGCCTGACAGACTTTGGCTCCCCCGAGCTCTCTGCCGGTGCATGGGGCAGGAACAGACGTGTGCATGTCGTTCTGCCTTGGCCTGGGAGTGTGGACACCCTGCCTGGCCCCCAGGCTCAGGGGAAAGGGCCCGGAGAGAGCACCACCCCGAGGCGATTTTCTCCCGGGCTTGGGAGCGTTGTGCGCCCTTGGTTGGAACAGTGGGCGGGAGTGCTTGCAAACCGGCCTTTGGAGGCAGCCGGGGACGTCTTCCAGTGGGAGAGGGCCGGTTGTGCTCAGAGGCCTCACAGGCCAGGGGCAGGACCCAGCAGGTCCCCTGCCCCTGGTCAGCCTTTCCCAGACCTTCCTCGCCTCCGGGGGTACTGCCCCACCAAGGGGCAGGCTGCGGGGACTGGGTCCATACATGCCCGGGCGCCTCCCCAGGCTCATCCCCGCTGGTGCCTTTCCCCTGTGCCTAGGCCTCGGTTTAGGCCTCCTTGGAGAGGAGGTTGCTGGCAGGGGCTGTCTCCACACTGCAAGGTGCTGGAGCTCAGAGGGCCTCGTCAGAGGGAAGGGACCAGCAAGGGGTTGGATGCCCAAGACCTCTTTGGCCAAGCAGCCTCAGGGCAGCAGGGAGGGCAAGAGGCCCAACTTGCCCCTAGGTCGGCTCTGCCACTTCCCACACAGGCGGCCAGCCCAGCAGCTGCCTGACAGACTCTGGCTCCCCCGAGCTCTCTGCCGGTGCAGGGGGCAGGAACAGACGTGTGCATGTGGTTCTGACTTGGCCTGGGAGTGTGGACACCGTGCCTTGCCCCCAGGCTCAGGGGCAAGGGCCCGGAGTGAGCACCACCCCGAAGCGCTTTTCTCCCGGGCTTGGGAGCATTGTGCAAGTCTGGCGTGAACAGCGGGTGGGAGTGTTGGCAAACAGGACTTTGGAGGCAGCCGGGGAGGTCTTCCAGTGGGAGAGGGCCGGTTGTGCTCAGAGGCCCCACAGGTCAGGGGCAGGACCCAGTAGGTCCCCTGCCCCTGGCCAGCCTTTCCCAGACCTTCCTGGCCTCCGGGGGTACTGCCCCACCAAGGGGCAGGCTGCGGGGACTGGGTCCAGACATGCCCGGGCGCCTCCCCAGGCTCATCCCCGCTGGTGCCTTTCCCCTGGTCCTAGGTCTCGGTTGAGGCCTCCTTGGAGAGGAGGTTGCTGGCAGGGGCTGTCTCCACACTGCAAGGTGCTGGAGCTCAGAGGGCCTCGTCAGAGGGAAGGGACAAGCAAAGGGCTGGATGTCCAAGACCTCTTTGGCCCAGCAGCCTCAGGGCAGCAGGGAGAGCAAGAGGCCCAACTTGCCCCTAGGTCGGCTCTGCCCCTTCCCACAAAGGCGGCCAGCCCAGCAGCTGCCTGACAGACTCTGGCTCCCCCGAGCTCTCTGCCGGTGCAGGGGTCAGGAACAGACGTGTGCATGTGGTTCTGCCTTGGCCTGGGAGTGTGTTCCCCCTGCCTGGCCCCCAGGCTCAGGGGCAAGGACCCGGAAAGAGCACCACCCCGAAGCGCTTTTCTCCCGGGCTTGGGAGCATTGTGCGCACTTGGTGGGAACAGTGGGCGGGAGTGCGTGCAAAACGGCCTTTGGAGGCAGCCGGGGAGGTCTTCCAGTGGGAGAGGGCCGGTTGTGCTCAGAGGCCCCACAGGCCAGGGGCAGGACCCAGCAGGTCCCCTGCCCCTGGTCAGACTTGCCCAGACCTTCCTGGCCTCCAGGGGTACTGCCCCACCAAGGGGCAGGCTGCGGGGACTGGGTCCAGACATGCCCGGGCGCCTCCCCAGGCTCATCCCCGCTGGTGCTTTTCCCCTGGGCCTAGGCCTCGGTTGAGGCCTCCTTGGAGAGGAGATTGCTGGCAGGTGCTGTCTCCACACTGCAAGGTGCTGGAGCTCAGAGGGCCTCGTCCGAGGGAAGGGACCAGCTAGGGCTGGATGCCCAAGACGTCTTTGGCCCAGCAGCCTCAGGGCAGCAGGGAGAGCAAGAGGCCCAACTTGCCCCTAGGTCGGCTCTGCCCCTTCCCACACAGGCGGCCAGCCCAGCACCTGCCTGAGAGACTCTGGCTCCCCCGAGCTCTCTGCCGGTGTAGGGGGCAGGAACAGACGTGTTCATGTCGTTCTGTCTTGGCCTGGGAGTGTGTTCCCCCTGCCTGGCCCGCAGGCTTAGGGGCAAGGGCCCGGAGAGAGCACCACCCCGAAGCGCTTTTCTCCCGGGCTTGGGAGCATTGTGCGTGCCTGGCGGGAACAGCGGGCATGAGTTCTTGCAAACTGTCCTTTGGAGGCAGCCGGGGAGGTCTTCCAAGGGCCCGGACTGATCACCACCCCAAAATGCTTTTCTCCCGGGCTTGGGAGCATTGTGTGCGGCTGTCGGGAACAGCGGACATGAGTGCTTGCAAACCGGCCTTTGGAGGCCGCCCGGGAGGTCTTCCAAGCGCCCGGAGAGAACACTACCCCAAAATGCTTTTCTTCCGGGCTTGGGAGCATTGTGCGCGCGTGGCGGGAACAGCAGGCAGGAGTGCTTGCAAACCGGCCTTTGGAGGCAGCCGGGGAGGTCTTCCAAGGGCCCGGAGAGAGCACCACCTCGAAGCGCTTTTCTCTCGGGTTTTGGAGCATTGTGTGCGGCTGGTGGGACAGCGGGAGGGAATTCTTGCAAACCGGCATTTGGCGGCAGCCAGAGAAGTCTTCCAAGGGCGCGGAGAGAGCACCACCCCGAAGCGCTTTTCTCCGGGGTTTTGGAACATTGTGTGTGCCTGGCGGGAACAGCGAGTGGGAATGCTTGCAAACCGGCCTTTGGGGGCAGCCGGTGAGGTCCTCCATGGTCCCTGAGAGAACACCACCCCGAAGCGCTTTTCTCACGGTCTTGGGAGCATTGTGCGTGGCTGGCGGGAACAGCGGGCATGAGTGCTTGCAAACTGTCCTTTGGAGGCAGCCGGGGAGGTCTTCCAAGGGCCGGACTGATCACCACCCCAAAATGCTTTTCTCTCGGGCTTGGGAGCATTGTGCGCGGCTGTCGGGAACAACGGACATGAATGCTTGCAAACCGGCCTTTGGAGGCAGCCCGGGAGGTCTTCCAAGGGCCCGGAGAGAGCACCACCCCAAAATGCTTTTCTCCCGGGCTTGGGAGCATTGTGCGTGGCTGGCGGAAGCAGCGGGAATGAGTACTTACAAACCGGCCTTTGGGGGCAGCCGGGGAGGTCTTGAAAGTGCCCGGAGAGAGCACCACCCCGAAGCGCTTTTCTCCCGGGCTTGGGAACATTGTGCGCGGCTGGCGGGAACAGCAGGCAGGACTGCTTGCAAACTGGCCTTTGGAGGCAGCCGGGGAGGTCTTCCAAGGGCCCGGAGTGAGCACCACCCCAAAATGCTTTTCTCCCGGGCTTGGGAGCATTGTGCGCGGCTGGTGGGAACAACGGGCATGAGTGCTTGCAAACCGGCCTTTGGAGGCAGCCGGGGACGTCTTCCAAGGGCCCGGAGAGAGCACCACCCCGAAGCGCTTTTCTCCCGGGCTTGGGAGCATTGTGCGCGGCTGGCGGGAACAGCAGGCAGGACTGCTTGCAAACTGGCCTTTGGAGGCAGCCGGGGAGGTCTTCCAAGGGCCTGGAGTGAGCACCACCCCAAAATGCTTTTCTCCCGGGCTTGGGAGCATTGTGCGCGGCTGGTGGGAACAACGGGCATGAGTGCTTGCAAACCGGCCTTTGGAGGCAGCCGGGGACGACTTCCAAGGGCCCGGAGAGATCACCACCCCGAAGCACTTTTCTCCCGGGCTTGGGAGCATTGTGCGTGGCTGGCGGGAACAGCAGGAAGGAGTCCTTGCAAACCGGCCTTTGGAGGCAGCGGGGGAGGTCTTCCAAGGGCCTGTAGAGAGCACCACCCCGAAGCGCTTTTCTCCCGGGCTTGGGAGTATTGTGCGCGGGTGGCGGGAACAGCAGGCAGGAGTGCTTGAAAACCGGCCTTTGCAGGCAGCCGGGGAGGTCTTCCAGGGCCCGGTGTGAGCACCACCCCAAAAAGCTTTTCTCCCGGGCTTGGGAGCATTGTGCGCGGCTGGTGGGAACAGCGGGCATGAGTGCTTGCAAACTGGCCACTGGAGGCAGCCGGGGAGGTCTTCCAAGGGCCTGTAGAGAGCACCACCCCAAAATGCTTCTCTCCCGGGCTTGGGAGCTTTGTGCGTGGCTGGCGGGAACAGCAGGAAGGAGTCCTTGCAAACCGGCCTTTGGAGGCAGCCGGGGAGGTCTTCCAAGGGCCTGTAGAGAGCACCACCCCGAAGCGCTTTTCTCCCGGGCTTAGGAGCATTGTGCGCAGGTGGCGGGAACAGCAGGCAGGAGTGCTTGAAAACTGGCCTTTGGAGGCAGCCGGGGAGGTCTTCCAGGGCCCGGTGTGAGCACCACCCCAAAAAGCTTTTCTCCCGGGCTTGGGAGCATTGTGCGCGGCTGGTGGGAACAGCGGACATGAGTGCTTGCAAACCGGCCATTGGAGGCAGCCGGGGAGGTCTTCCAAGGGCCCGGAGTGGGCACCACCCCAAAATGCTTTTCTCCCGGGCTTGGGAGCATTGTGCGTGGCTGGCGGGAACAGCAGGAAGGAGTCCTTGCAAACCGGCCTTTGGAGGCAGCCGGGGAGGTCTTCCAGGGCCCGGTGTGAGCACCACCCCAAAAAGCTTTTCTCCCGGGCTTGGGAGCATTGTGCGCGGCTGGTGGGAACAGCGGACATGAGTGCTTGCAAACCGGCCATTGGAGGCAGCCGGGGAGGTCTTCCAAGGGCCCGGAGTGGGCACCACCCCAAAATGCTTTTCTCCCGGGCTTGGGAGCATTGTGCATGGCTGGCGGGAACAGCAGGAAGGAGTCCTTGCAAACCGGCCTTTGGAGGCAGCCGGGGAGGTCTTCCAAGGGCCTGTAGAGAGCACCACCCCGAAGCGCTTTTCTCCCGCGCTTGGGAGCATTCTGCGCGGGTGGCGGGAACAGCAGGCAGGAGTGCTTGAAAACCGTCCTTTGGAGGCAGCCGGGGAGGTCTTCCAGGGCCCGGTGTGAGCACCACCCCAAAATGCTTTTCTCCCGGGCTTGGGAGCATTGTGCGCGGATGGCGGGAACAGCAGGAAGGAGTCCTTGCAAACCGGCCTTTGGAGGCAGCCGGGGAGGTCTTCCAAGGGCCTGTAGAGAGCACCACCCCGAAGCGCTTTTCTCCCGGGCTTGGGAGCATTGTGCGCGGGTGGCGGGAACAGCAGGCAGGAGTGCTTGAAAACCGTCCTTTGGAGGCAGCCGGGGAGGTCTTCCAGGGCCCGGTGTGAGCACCACCCCAAAATGCTTTTCTCCCGGGCTTGGGAGCATTGTGCGCGGATGGCGGGAACAGCGAGTCGGAGTGCTTCCAAACCGGCCTTTGGGGGCACCCCGGGAGGTCTTCCATGGGCACGGAGAGAACACCACCCCGAAGCGCTTTTCTCCGGGGTTTTGGAGGATTGTGCGTGGCTGGCGGGAACAGCGAGTGGGAGTGCTTGCAAACCGGCCTTTGGGGGCAGCCAGGGAGGTCCTCCATTGGCACGGAGAGAACACCACCCCGAAGCGCTTTTCTCCCGGGCTTGGGAGCATTGTGCGAGGCTGGCGGGAACAGCGGGCGGGAGTGCTTGCAAACCGGCCTTTGGAGGCAGCTTGGGAGGTCTTCCAAGGGCCCGGAGAGAGGACCATCCCGAAGCACTTTTCTCACGGAATTGGGAGCATTGTTCGCGGCTGTCGGGAACAGAGGACATGAGTGCTTGCAAACCGGCCTTTAGAGGCAGCCGGGGAGTCTTCCAAGGGCCCGGAGAGAGACCACCCCAAAATGCTTTTCTCCCGGGCTTGGGAGCATTGTGTGCGGCTGGCGGGTCAGCGGGAGGGAGTTCTCGAAAACCAGCCTTTGGAGGCAGCCGGGGAGGTCTTCCAGCGGGAGAGTGCCAGTTGTTCTCAGAGGCCCCACAGGCCAGGGGCAGGACCCAGCAGTGTCCCTGCCTCTGGCAGCCTTGCCCAGACCTTCCTGGCCTCCGGGGGTACTACCCCACCAAGGGGCAGGCTGCGGGGCCTGGGTCCAGACATGCCCGGGCGCCTCCCCAGGCTCATCCCCGCTGGTGCCTTTCCCCTGGGCCTAGGCCTCGGTTGAGGCCTCCTTGGAGAGGAGGTTGCCGGCAGGGGCTGTCTGCACACTGCAAGGTGCTGGAGCTCAGAGGGCCTCGTCAGAGGGAAAGGACCAGCAAAGGGCTGGATGCCCAAGACCTCTTTGACCCAGCAGCCTCAGGGCAGCAGGGAGAGCAAGAGGCCCAACTTGCCCCTAGGTCGGCTCTACCCCGTCCCACACAGGCAGCCAGCCCAGCAGCAGCCTGGCAGTCTCTGGCTCCCCCGAACTCTCTGCCGGTGTAGGGGGCAGGAACAGACGTGTGCATGTCGTTCTGCCTTGGCCTGGGAGTGTGTTCCCCCTGCCTGTCCCCCAGGCTCAGGGGCAAGGGCCCGGAGAGAGCACCACCCCGAAGCGCTTTTCTCCCGGGCTTGGGAGCATTGTGCGTGCCTGGCGGGAACAGCGGGCGGGAGTGCTTGCAAACCGGCCTTTGGAGGCAGCCGGGGAGGTCTTCCAGCGGGAGAGTGCCGGTTGTGCTCAGACGCCCCACAGGCCAGGGGCAGGACCCAGCAGTGTCCCTGCCCCTGGCAGCCTTGCCCAGACCCTCCTGGCCTCCGGGGGTACTGCCCCACCAAGGGGCAGGCTGCGGGGACTGGGTCCAGACATGGCCGGGCGCCTCCCCAGGCTCATCCCCGCTGGTGCCTTTCCCCTGGGCCTAGGCCTCGGTTGAGGCCTCCTTGGAGAGGAGGTTGCTGGCAGGGGCTGTCTCCACACTGCAAGGTGCTGGAGCTCAGAGGGCCTCGTCAGAGGGAAGGGACCAGTAAGGGGCTGGATGCCCAAGACGTCTTTGGCCCAGCAGCCTCAGGGCAGCAGGGAGAGCAAGAGGCCCAACTTGCCCCTAGGGCGGCTCTGCCCCTTCCCACACAGGCGGCCAACCCAGCAGCTGCCTGACAGACTCTGGCTCCCCCAAGCTCTCTGCCGGTGCAGGAGACAGGAACAGACGTGGGCATGTGGTTCTGCCTTGGCCTGGGAGTGTGTTCCCCATGCCTTGCCCCCAGGCTCAGGGGCAAGGGCCCGGAGAGAGCACCACCCCGAAGCGCTTTTCTCCCGGGCTTGGGAGAATTGTGCGTGCCTGGCGGGAACAGCGGGCGGGAGTGTTGGCAAACCGGCCTTTGGAGGCAGCCGGGGTAGTCTTCCAGTGGGAGAGGGCCGGTTGTGCTCAGAGGCCCCACAGGCCAGGGGCAGGACCCAGCAGGGCCCCTGCCCGTGGCCAGCCTTGCCCAGACCTTCCTGGCTTCCGGGGGTACTGCCCCACCAAGGGGCAGGCTGCGTGGACTGGGTCCAGACATGCCTGGGCGCCTCCCCAGGCTCATCCCCGCTGGTGCCTTTCCCCTGGGCCTAGGCCTCGGTTGAGGCCTCCTTGGAGAGGAGGTTGCTGGCAGGGGCTGTCTCCACACTGCAAGGTGCTGGAGCTCAGAGGGCCTCGTCAGAGGGAAGGGACAAGCAAGGGGCTGGATGCCCAAGATCTCTTTGACCCAGCAGCCTCAGGGCATCAGGGAGAGCAAGAGGCCCAACTTGCCCCTAGGTCGGCTCTGCCCCGTCCCACACAGGCGGCCAGCACAGCAGCTGCCTGACAGACTTTGGCTCCCCCGAGCTCTCTGCCGGTGTAGGGGGCAGGAACAGACGTGTGCATGTCGTTCTGCCTTGGCCTGGGAGTGTGTTCCCCCTGCCTGGCCCCCAGGCTCAGGGGCAAGGGCCCGGTGAGAGCACCACCCCGAAGCGCTTTTCTCCCGGGCTTGGGAGCATTGTGCGTGCCTGGCGGGAACAGCGGGCGGGAGTGTTTGCAAACCGGCCTTTCGAGGCAGACGGGGAGGTCTTCCAGCGGGAGAGTGCCGGTTGTGCTCAGACGCCCCACAGGCCAGGGGCAGGACCCAGCAGTGTCCCTGCCCCTGGCAGCCTTGCCCAGACCTTCCTGGCCTCCGGGGGTACTGCCCCACCAAGGGGCAGGCTGTGGGGACTGGGTCCAGACATGCCCGGGCGCCTCCCCAGGCTCATCCCTGCTGGTGCCTTTCCCCTGGGCCTAGGCCTCGGTTGAGGACTCCTTGGAGAGGAGGTTGCTGGCAGGGGCTGTCTCCACACTGCAAGGTGCTGGAGCTCAGAGGGCCTCGTCAGAGGGAAGGGACCAGCAAGGGGCTGGATGCCCAAGACCTCTTTGGCCCAGGAGCCTCAGGGCAGCAGGGAGAGCAAGAGGCCCAACTTGCCCCTAGGTCGGCTCTGCCCCTTCCCACACAGGCGGCCAGCCCAGCAGCTGCCTGACAGACTCTGGCTCCCCCGAGCTCTCTGCCGGTGCAGGGGGCAGATCAGACGTGTGCATGTGGTTCTGCCTTGTCCTGGGAGTGTGGACACCCTGCCTTGCCCCCAGGCTCAGGGGCAAGGGCCCGGAGAGAGCACCACCCTGAAGCGCTTTTCTCCCGGGCTTGGGAGCATTGTGCACGCCTGCTGGGAACAGTGGGCGGGAGCGCTTGCAAACCGGCCTTTGGAGGCAGCCGGGGAGGTCTTCCAGTGGGAGAGGGCCGGTTGTGCTCAGAGGCCCCACAGGCCAGGGGCAGGACGCAGCAGGGCCCCTGCCCCTGGCCAGCCTTGCCCAGACCTTCCTGGCCTCCGGGGGTACTGCCCCACCAAGGGGCAGGCTGCGGGGCCTGTGTCCAGACATGCCCGGGCGCCTCCCCAGGCTCATCCCCGCTGGTGCCTTTCCCCTCGGCCTAGGCCTCGGTTGAGGCCTCCTTGGAGAGGAGGTTGCTGGCAGGGGCTGTCTCCACACTGCAAGGTGCTGGAGCTCAGAGGGCCTCGTCAGAGGGAAGGGACCAGTAAGGGGCTGGATGCCCAAGACGTCTTTGGCCCAGCAGCCTCAGGGCAGCAGGGAGAGCAAGAGGCCCAACTTGCCCCTAGGGCGGCTCTGCCCCTTCCCACACAGGCGGCCAACTCAGCAGCTGCCTGACAGACTCTGGCTCCCCCAAGCTCTCTGCCGGTGCAGGGGACAGGAACAGACGTGGGCATGTGGTTCTGCCTTGGCCTGGGAGTGTGTTCCCCCTGCCTTGCCCCCAGGCTCAGGGGCAAGGGCCCGGAGAGAGCACCACCCCGAAGCGCTTTTCTCCCGGGCTTGGGAGCATTGTGCGAGCCTGGCGTGAACAGCGGGCGGGAGTGTTTGTAAACAGGACTTTGGAGGCAGCTGTGGAGGTCTTCCAGTGGGAGAGGGCCGGTTGTGCTCAGAGGCCTCACAGGCCAGGGGCAGGACCCAGCAGGTCCCCTGCCCCTGGCCAGCCTTGCCCAGACCTTCCTGGCCTCCGGGGGTACTGCCCCACCAAGGGGCAGGCTGCGGGGACTGGGTCCAGACATGCCCGGGCGCCTCCCCAGGCTCATCCCCGCTGGTGCCTTTCCCCTGGTCCTAGGTCTCGGTTGAGGCCTCCTTGGAGAGGAGGTTGCTGGCAGGGGCTGTCTCCACACTGCAAGGTGCTGGAGCTCAGAGGGCCTCGTCAGAGGGAAGGGACAAGCAAAGGGCTGGATGTCCAAGACCTCTTTGGCCCAGCAGCCTCAGGGCAGCAGGGAGAGCAAGAGGCCCAACTTGCCCCTAGGTCGGCTCTGCCCCTTCCCACAAAGGCGGCCAGCCCAGCAGCTGCCTGACAGACTCTGGCTCCCCCGAGCTCTCTGCCGGTGCAGGGGTCAGGAACAGACGTGTGCATGTGGTTCTGCCTTGGCCTGGGAGTGTGTTCCCCCTGCCTGGCCCCCAGGCTCAGGGGCAAGGACCCGGAAAGAGCACCACCCCGAAGCGCTTTTCTCCCGGGCTTGGGAGCATTGTGCGCACTTGGTGGGAACAGTGGGCGGGAGTGCGTGCAAAACGGCCTTTGGAGGCAGCCGGGGAGGTCTTCCAGTGGGAGAGGGCCGGTTGTGCTCAGAGGCCCCACAGGCCAGGGGCAGGACCCAGCAGGTCCCCTGCCCCTGGTCAGACTTGCCCAGACCTTCCTGGCCTCCAGGGGTACTGCCCCACCAAGGGGCAGGCTGCGGGGACTGGGTCCAGACATGCCCGGGCGCCTCCCCAGGCTCATCCCCGCTGGTGCTTTTCCCCTGGGCCTAGGCCTCGGTTGAGGCCTCCTTGGAGAGGAGATTGCTGGCAGGTGCTGTCTCCACACTGCAAGGTGCTGGAGCTCAGAGGGCCTCGTCCGAGGGAAGGGACCAGCTAGGGCTGGATGCCCAAGACGTCTTTGGCCCAGCAGCCTCAGGGCAGCAGGGAGAGCAAGAGGCCCAACTTGCCCCTAGGTCGGCTCTGCCCCTTCCCACACAGGCGGCCAGCCCAGCACCTGCCTGAGAGACTCTGGCTCCCCCGAGCTCTCTGCCGGTGTAGGGGGCAGGAACAGACGTGTTCATGTCGTTCTGTCTTGGCCTGGGAGTGTGTTCCCCCTGCCTGGCCCGCAGGCTTAGGGGCAAGGGCCCGGAGAGAGCACCACCCCGAAGCGCTTTTCTCCCGGGCTTGGGAGCATTGTGCGTGCCTGGCGGGAACAGCGGGCATGAGTTCTTGCAAACTGTCCTTTGGAGGCAGCCGGGGAGGTCTTCCAAGGGCCCAGACTGATCACCACCCCAAAATGCTTTTCTCCCGGGCTTGGGAGCATTGTGTGCGGCTGTCGGGAACAGCGGACATGAGTGCTTGCAAACCGGCCTTTGGAGGCCGCCCGGGAGGTCTTCCAAGCGCCCGGAGAGAACACTACCCCAAAATGCTTTTCTTCCGGGCTTGGGAGCATTGTGCGCGCGTGGCGGGAACAGCAGGCAGGAGTGCTTGCAAACCGGCCTTTGGAGGCAGCCGGGGAGGTCTTCCAAGGGCCCGGAGAGAGCACCACCTCGAAGCGCTTTTCTCTCGGGTTTTGGAGCATTGTGTGCGGCTGGTGGGACAGCGGGAGGGAATTCTTGCAAACCGGCATTTGGCGGCAGCCAGAGAAGTCTTCCAAGGGCGCGGAGAGAGCACCACCCCGAAGCGCTTTTCTCCGGGGTTTTGGAACATTGTGTGTGCCTGGCGGGAACAGCGAGTGGGAATGCTTGCAAACCGGCCTTTGGGGGCAGCCGGTGAGGTCCTCCATGGTCCCTGAGAGAACACCACCCCGAAGCGCTTTTCTCACGGTCTTGGGAGCATTGTGCGTGGCTGGCGGGAACAGCGGGCATGAGTGCTTGCAAACTGTCCTTTGGAGGCAGCCGGGGAGGTCTTCCAAGGGCCGGACTGATCACCACCCCAAAATGCTTTTCTCTCGGGCTTGGGAGCATTGTGCGCGGCTGTCGGGAACAACGGACATGAATGCTTGCAAACCGGCCTTTGGAGGCAGCCCGGGAGGTCTTCCAAGGGCCCGGAGAGAGCACCACCCCAAAATGCTTTTCTCCCGGGCTTGGGAGCATTGTGCGTGGCTGGCGGAAGCAGCGGGAATGAGTACTTACAAACCGGCCTTTGGGGGCAGCCGGGGAGGTCTTGAAAGTGCCCGGAGAGAGCACCACCCCGAAGCGCTTTTCTCCCGGGCTTGGGAACATTGTGCGCGGCTGGCGGGAACAGCAGGCAGGACTGCTTGCAAACTGGCCTTTGGAGGCAGCCGGGGAGGTCTTCCAAGGGCCCGGAGTGAGCACCACCCCAAAATGCTTTTCTCCCGGGCTTGGGAGCATTGTGCGCGGCTGGTGGGAACAACGGGCATGAGTGCTTGCAAACCGGCCTTTGGAGGCAGCCGGGGACGTCTTCCAAGGGCCCGGAGAGAGCACCACCCCGAAGCGCTTTTCTCCCGGGCTTGGGAGCATTGTGCGCGGCTGGCGGGAACAGCAGGCAGGACTGCTTGCAAACTGGCCTTTGGAGGCAGCCGGGGAGGTCTTCCAAGGGCCCGGAGTGAGCACCACCCCAAAATGCTTTTCTCCCGGGCTTGGGAGCATTGTGCGCGGCTGGTGGGAACAACGGGCATGAGTGCTTGCAAACCGGCCTTTGGAGGCAGCCGGGGACGACTTCCAAGGGCCCGGAGAGATCACCACCCCGAAGCACTTTTCTCCCGGGCTTGGGAGCATTGTGCGTGGCTGGCGGGAACAGCAGGAAGGAGTCCTTGCAAACCGGCCTTTGGAGGCAGCGGGGGAGGTCTTCCAAGGGCCTGTAGAGAGCACCACCCCGAAGCGCTTTTCTCCCGGGCTTGGGAGTATTGTGCGCGGGTGGCGGGAACAGCAGGCAGGAGTGCTTGAAAACCGGCCTTTGCAGGCAGCCGGGGAGGTCTTCCAGGGCCCGGTGTGAGCACCACCCCAAAAAGCTTTTCTCCCGGGCTTGGGAGCATTGTGCGCGGCTGGTGGGAACAGCGGGCATGAGTGCTTGCAAACTGGCCACTGGAGGCAGCCGGGGAGGTCTTCCAAGGGCCTGTAGAGAGCACCACCCCAAAATGCTTCTCTCCCGGGCTTGGGAGCTTTGTGCGTGGCTGGCGGGAACAGCAGGAAGGAGTCCTTGCAAACCGGCCTTTGGAGGCAGCCGGGGAGGTCTTCCAAGGGCCTGTAGAGAGCACCACCCCGAAGCGCTTTTCTCCCGGGCTTAGGAGCATTGTGCGCAGGTGGCGGGAACAGCAGGCAGGAGTGCTTGAAAACTGGCCTTTGTAGGCAGCCGGGGAGGTCTTCCAGGGCCCGGTGTGAGCACCACCCCAAAAAGCTTTTCTCCCGGGCTTGGGAGCATTGTGCGCGGCTGGTGGGAACAGCGGACATGAGTGCTTGCAAACCGGCCATTGGAGGCAGCCGGGGAGGTCTTCCAAGGGCCCGGAGTGGGCACCACCCCAAAATGCTTTTCTCCCGGGCTTGGGAGCATTGTGCGTGGCTGGCGGGAACAGCAGGAAGGAGTCCTTGCAAACCGGCCTTTGGAGGCAGCCGGGGAGGTCTTCCAGGGCCCGGTGTGAGCACCACCCCAAAAAGCTTTTCTCCCGGGCTTGGGAGCATTGTGCGCGGCTGGTGGGAACAGCGGACATGAGTGCTTGCAAACCGGCCATTGGAGGCAGCCGGGGAGGTCTTCCAAGGGCCCGGAGTGGGCACCACCCCAAAATGCTTTTCTCCCGGGCTTGGGAGCATTGTGCGTGGCTGGCGGGAACCGCAGGAAGGAGTCCTTGCAAACCGGCCTTTGGAGGCAGCCGGGGAGGTCTTCCAAGGGCCTGTAGAGAGCACCACCCCGAAGCGCTTTTCTCCCGCGCTTGGGAGCATTCTGCGCGGGTGGCGGGAACAGCAGGCAGGAGTGCTTGAAAACCGTCCTTTGGAGGCAGCCGGGGAGGTCTTCCAGGGCCCGGTGTGAGCACCACCCCAAAATGCTTTTCTCCCGGGCTTGGGAGCATTGTGCGCGGATGGCGGGAACAGCAGGAAGGAGTCCTTGCAAACCGGCCCTTGGAGGCAGCCGGGGAGGTCTTCCAAGGGCCTGTAGAGAGCACCACCCCGAAGCGCTTTTCTCCCGGGCTTGGGAGCATTGTGCGCGGGTGGCGGGAACAGCAGGCAGGAGTGCTTGAAAACCGTCCTTTGGAGGCAGCCGGGGAGGTCTTCCAGGGCCCGGTGTGAGCACCACCCCAAAATGCTTTTCTCCCGGGCTTGGGAGCATTGTGCGCGGATGGCGGGAACAGCGAGTCGGAGTGCTTCCAAACCGGCCTTTGGGGGCACCCCGGGAGGTCTTCCATGGGCACGGAGAGAACACCACCCCGAAGCGCTTTTCTCCGGGGTTTTGGAGGATTGTGCGTGGCTGGCGGGAACAGCGAGTGGGAGTGCTTGCAAACCGGCCTTTGGGGGCAGCCAGGGAGGTCCTCCATTGGCACGGAGAGAACACCACCCCGAAGCGCTTTTCTCCCGGGCTTGGGAGCATTGTGCGAGGCTGGCGGGAACAGCGGGCGGGAGTGCTTGCAAACCGGCCTTTGGAGGCAGCTTGGGAGGTCTTCCAAGGGCCCGGAGAGAGGACCATCCCGAAGCACTTTTCTCACGGAATTGGGAGCATTGTTCGCGGCTGTCGGGAACAGAGGACATGAGTGCTTGCAAACCGGCCTTTAGAGGCACCCGGGGAGTCTTCCAAGGGCCCGGAGAGAGACCACCCCAAAATGCTTTTCTCCCGGGCTTGGGAGCATTGTGTGCGGCTGGCGGGTCAGCGGGAGGGAGTTCTCGAAAACCAGCCTTTGGAGGCAGCCGGGGAGGTCTTCCAAGGGCCAGGAGAGAGCACCACCCCGAAGCGCTTTTCTCCCGGGCTTGGGAGCATTGTGCGCGGCTGGCGGGAACAGCGGGATTGAGTGCTTGCAAACCGGCCTTTGGAGGCAGCCGGGGAGGTCTTCCAAGGGCCGGGAGAGAGCACCACCCCGAAGCGCTTTTCTCCTAGGCTTGGGAGCATTGTGCGCGGCTGACGGGAACAGCGGGCATGAGTGCTTGCAAACCGGCCTTTGGAGACAAACGGGGAGGTCTTCCAAGGGCCCGTAGAGAGCACCACCCCGAAGCGCTTTTCTCCCGTGATTGGGAGCATTGTGTGCAGCTGGCGGGACAGCGGGAGGGAGTACTTGAAATCCAGCCTTTGGAGGCAGCCGGGGAGGTCTTCCAAGGGCCGGGAGAGAGCACCACCCTGAAGGGCTTTTCTCCTGGGCTTGGAGCATTTGCACGGATGGCGGGAACAGTGAGTGGGAGTGCTTGCAAACCGGCATTTGGGGGCAGCCCGGGAGGTCTTTCTTGGGCCCAGAGAGAACACCACCCCGAAACGCTTTTCTCCCAGGCTTGGGAGCATTGTGCGCGGGTGGCGGGAACAGCAGGCAGAAGTGCTTGCAAACCGGCCTTGGAGGCAGCCGGGGAGGTCTTCCAAAGCCCGGAGTGAGCACCACCCGAAAATGCTTTTCTCCCGGGCTTGGGAGCATTGTGCGCAGCTGGCGTGAACAGCGGGATTGAGTGCTTGCAAACCAGCCTTTGGAGGCAGCCGGGGAGGTCTTCCAGCGGGAGAGTGCCAGTTGTTCTCAGAGGCCCCACAGGCCAGGGGCAGGACCCAGCAGTGTCCCTGCCTCTGGCAGCCTTGCCCAGACCTTCCTGGCCTCCGGGGGTACTGCCCCACCAAGGGGCAGGCTGCGGGGACTGGGTCCAGACATGGCCGGGCGCCTCCCCAGGCTCATCCCCGCTGGTGCCTTTCCCCTGGGCCTAGGCCTCGGTTGAGGCCTCCTTGGAGAGGAGGTTGCTGGCAGGGGCTGTCTCCACACTGCAAGGTGCTGGAGCTCAGAGGGCCTCGTCAGAGGGAAGGGACCAGTAAGGGGCTGGATGCCCAAGACGTCTTTGGCCCAGCAGCCTCAGGGCAGCAGGGAGAGCAAGAGGCCCAACTTGCCCCTAGGGCGGCTCTGCCCCTTCCCACACAGGCGGCCAACCCAGCAGCTGCCTGACAGACTCTGGCTCCCCCAAGCTCTCTGCCGGTGCAGGAGACAGGAACAGACGTGGGCATGTGGTTCTGCCTTGGCCTGGGAGTGTGTTCCCCATGCCTTGCCCCCAGGCTCAGGGGCAAGGGCCCGGAGAGAGCACCACCCCGAAGCGCTTTTCTCCCGGGCTTGGGAGAATTGTGCGTCCCTGGCGGGAACAGCGGGCGGGAGTGTTGGCAAACCGGCCTTTGGAGGCAGCCGGGGAAGTCTTCCAGTGGGAGAGGGCCGGTTGTGCTCAGAGGCCCCACAGGCCAGGGGCAGGACCCAGCAGGGCCCCTGCCCGTGGCCAGCCTTGCCCAGACCTTCCTGGCTTCCGGGGGTACTGCCCCACCAAGGGGCAGGCTGCGTGGACTGGGTCCAGACATGCCCGGGCGCCTCCCCAGGCTCATCCCCGCTGGTGCCTTTCCCCTGGGCCTAGGCCTCGGTTGAGGCCTCCTTGGAGAGGAGGTTGCTGGCAGGGGCTGTCTACACACTGCAAGGTGCTGGAGCTCAGAGGGCCTCGTCAGAGGGAAGGGACAAGCAAGGGGCTGGATGCCCAAGATCTCTTTGACCCAGCAGCCTCAGGGCATCAGGGAGAGCAAGAGGCCCAACTTGCCCCTAGGTCGGCTCTGCCCCTTCCCACACAGGCGGCCAGCCCAGCAGCTGCCTGACAGACTTTGGCTCCCCCGAGCTCTCTGCCGGTGCATGGGGCAGGAACAGACGTGTGCATGTCGTTCTGCCTTGGCCTGGGAGTGTGGACACCCTGCCTGGCCCACAGGCTCAGGGGAAAGGGCCCGGAGAGAGCACCACCCCGAGGCGATTTTCTCCCGGGCTTGGGAGCGTTGTGCGCCCTTGGTTGGAACAGTGGGCGGGAGTGCTTGCAAACCGGCCTTTGGAGGCAGCCGGGGACGTCTTCCAGTGGGAGAGGGCCGGTTGTGCTCAGAGGCCCCACAGGCCAGGGGCAGGACCCAGCAGGTCCCCTGCCCCTGGCCAGCCTTTCCCAGACCTTCCTCGCCTCCGGGGGTACTGCCCCACCAAGGGGCAGGCTGCGGGGACTGGGTCCATACATGCCCGGGCGCCTCCCCAGGCTCATCCCCGCTGGTGCCTTTCCCCTGTGCCTAGGCCTCGGTTTAGGCCTCCTTGGAGAGGAGGTTGCTGGCAGGGGCTGTCTCCACACTGCAAGGTGCTGGAGCTCAGAGGGCCTCGTCAGAGGGAAGGGACCAGCAAGGGGTTGGATGCCCAAGACCTCTTTGGCCCAGCAGCCTCAGGGCAGCAGGGAGGGCAAGAGGCCCAACTTGCCCCTAGGTCGGCTCTGCCACTTCCCACACAGGCGGCCAGCCCAGCAGCTGCCTGACAGACTCTGGCTCCCCCGAGCTCTCTGCCGGTGCAGGGGGCAGGAACAGACGTGTGCATGTGGTTCTGACTTGGCCTGGGAGTGTGGACACCGTGCCTTGACCCCAGGCTCAGGGGCAAGGGCCCGGAGAGAGCACCACCCCGAAGCGCTTTTCTCCCGGGCTTGGGAGAATTGTGCGTGCCTGGCGGGAACAGCGGGCGGGAGTGTTGGCAAACCGGCCTTTGGAGGCAGCCGGGGAAGTCTTCCAGTGGGAGAGGGCCGGTTGTGCTCAGAGGCCCCACAGGCCAGGGGCAGGACCCAGCAGGGCCCCTGCCCGTGGCCAGCCTTGCCCAGACCTTCCTGGCTTCCGGGGGTACTGCCCCACCAAGGGGCAGGCTGCGTGGACTGGGTCCAGACATGCCCGGGCGCCTCCCCAGGCTCATCCCCGCTGGTGCCTTTCCCCTGGGCCTAGGCCTCGGTTGAGGCCTCCTTGGAGAGGAGGTTGCTGGCAGGGGCTGTCTCCACACTGCAAGGTGCTGGAGCTCAGAGGGCCTCGTCAGAGGGAAGGGACCAGTAAGGGGCTGGATGCCCAAGACGTCTTTGGCCCAGCAGCCTCAGGGCAGCAGGGAGAGCAAGAGGCCCAACTTGCCCCTAGGTCGGCTCTGCCCCTTCCCACACAGGCGGCCAACCCAGCAGCTGCCTGTCAGACTCTGGCTCCCCCAAGCTCTCTGCCGGTGCAGGGGACAGGAACAGACGTGGGCATGTGGTTCTGCCTTGGCCAGGGAGTGTGTTCCCCGTGCCTTGCCCCCAGGCTCAGGGGCAAGGGCCCGGAGAGAGAACCACCCCAATGCGCTTTTCTCCCGGGCTTGGGAGCTTTGTGCGAGCCTGGCGTGAACAGCGGGCGGGAGTGTTAGCAAACAGGACTTTGGAGGCAGCCGGGGAGGTCTTCCAGTGGGAGAGGGCCGGTTGTGCTCAGAGGCCCCACAGGCCAGGGGCAGGACCCAGCAGGGCCCCTGACCCTGGCCAGCCTTGCCCAGACCTTCCTGGCCTCCGGGGATACTGCCCCACCAAGGGGCAGGCTGCGGGGACTGGGTCCAGACATCCCCGGGCGCCTCCCCAGGCTCATCCCCGCTGGTGCCTTTCCCCTGGGCCTAGGCCTCGGTTGAGGCCTCCTTGGAGAGGAGGTTGCTGGCAGGGGCTGTCTCCACACTGCAAGGTGCTGGAGATCAGAGGGCCTCGTCAGAGGGAAGGGACCAGCAAAGGGCTGGATGCCCAAGACCTCTTTGACCCAGCAGCCTCAGGGCAGCAGGGAGAGCAAGAGGCCCAACTTGCCCCTAGGTCGGCTCTGCCCCGTCCCACACAGGCGGCCAGCCCAGCAGCAGCCTGGCAGTCTCTGGCTCCCCCGAGCTCTCTGCCGGTGTAGGGGGCAGGAACAGACGTGTGCATGTCGTTCTGCCTTGGCCTGGGAGTGTGTTCCCCCTGCCTGGCCCCCAGGCTCAGGGGCAAGGGCCCGGTGAGAGCACCACCCCGAAGCGCTTTTCTCCCGGGCTTGGGAGCATTGTGCGTGCCTGGCGGGAACAGCGGGCGGGAGTGCTTGCAAACCGGCCTTTCGAGGCAGACGGGGAGGTCTTCCAGCGGGAGAGTGCCGGTTGTGCTCAGACGCCCCACAGGCCAGGGGCAGGACCCAGCAGTGTCCCTGCCCCTGGCAGCCTTGCCCAGACCTTCCTGGCCTCCGGGGGTACTGCCCCACCAAGGGGCAGGCTGCGGGGACTGGATCCAGACATGCCCGGACGCCTCCCCAGGCTCATCCCCGCTGGTGCCTTTCCCCTGGGCCTAGGCCTCGGTTGAGGACTCCTTGGAGAGGAGGTTGCTGGCAGGGGCTGTCTCCACACTGCAAGGTGCTGGAGCTCAGAGGGCCTCGTCAGAGGGAAGGGACCAGCAAGGGGCTGGATGCCCAAGACCTCTTTGGCCCAGGAGCCTCAGGGCAGCAGGGAGAGCAAGAGGCCCAACTTGCCCCTAGGTCGGCTCTGCCCCTTCCCACACAGGCGGCCAGCCCAGCAGCTGCCTGACAGACTCTGGCTCCCCCGAGCTCTCTGCCGGTGCAGGGGGCAGATCAGACGTGTGCATGTGGTTCTGCCTTGTCCTGGGAGTGTGGACACCCTGCCTTGCCCCCAGGCTCAGGGGCAAGGGCCCGGAGAGAGCACCACCCTGAAGCGCTTTTCTCCCGGGCTTGGGAGCATTGTGCACGCCTGCTGGGAACAGTGGGCGGGAGCGCTTGCAAACCGGCCTTTGGAGGCAGCCGGGGAGGTCTTCCAGTGGGAGAGGGCCGGTTGTGCTCAGAGGCCCCACAGGCCAGGGGCAGGACGCAGCAGGGCCCCTGCCCCTGGCCAGCCTTGCCCAGACCTTCCCGGCCTCCGGGGGTACTGCCCCACCAAGGGGCAGGCTGCGGGGCCTGTGTCCAGACATGCCCGGGCGCCTCCCCAGGCTCATCCCCGCTGGTGCCTTTCCCCTGGGCCTAGGCCTCGGTTGAGGCCTCCTTGGAGAGGAGGTTGCTGGCAGGGGCTGTCTCCACACTGCAAGGTGCTGGAGCTCAGAGGGCCTCGTCAGAGGGAAGGGACCAGTAAGGGGCTGGATGCCCAAGACGTCTTTGGCCCAGCAGCCTCAGGGCAGCAGGGAGAGCAAGAGGCCCAACTTGCCCCTAGGGCGGCTCTGCCCCTTCCCACACAGGCGGCCAACTCAGCAGCTGCCTGACAGACTCTGGCTCCCCCAAGCTCTCTGCCGGTGCAGGGGACAGGAACAGACGTGGGCATGTGGTTCTGCCTTGGCCTGGGAGTGTGTTCCCCCTGCCTTGCCCCCAGGCTCAGGGGCAAGGGCCCGGAGAGAGCACCACCCCGAAGCGCTTTTCTCCCGGGCTTGGGAGCATTGTGCGAGCCTGGCGTGAACAGCGGGCGGGAGTGTTTGTAAACAGGACTTTGGAGGCAGCCGTGGAGGTCTTCCAGTGGGAGAGGGCCGGTTGTGCTCAGAGGCCTCACAGGCCAGGGGCAGGACCCAGCAGGTCCCCTGCCCCTGGCCAGCCTTGCCCAGACCTTCCTGGCCTCCGGGGGTACTGCCCCACCAAGGGGCAGGCTGCGGGGACTGGGTTCAGACATGCCTGGGCGCCTCCCCAGGCTCATCCCCGCTGGTGCCTTTCCCCTGGGCATAGGCCTCGGTTGATGCCTCCTTGGAGAGGAGGTTGCTGGCAGGGGCTGTCTCCACACTGCAAGGTGCTGGAGCTCAGAGGGCCTCGTCAGCGGGAAGGGACCAGCAAGGGGCTGGATGCCCAAGACCTCTTTGGCCCAGCAGCCTCAGGGCAGCAGGGAGAGCAAGAGGCCCAACTTGCCCCTAGGTCGGCTCTGCCCCTTCCCACACAGGCAGCCAACCCAGCAGCTGCCTGATAGACTCTGGCTCCCCCGAGCTCTCTGCCGGTTCAGGGGTCAGGAACAGACGTGTGCATGTGGTTCTGCCTTGGTCTGGGAGTGTGGACCCACTGCCTGGACCCCAGGCTCTGGGGCAAGGGCCCGGAGAGAGCAACACCCCGAAGCGCTTTTCTCCTGGCCTTGGGAGCGTTGTGTGTGCCTGGCGGGAACAGCGGGCGGGAGTGTTGGCAAACCCGCCTTTGAAGGCAGCCGGGGAGGTCTTCCAGTGGGAGAGGGCCGGTTGTGCTCAGAGGCCCCACAGGCCAGGGGCAGGACCCAGCAGGGACCCTGCCCCTGGCCAGCCTTGCCCAGACCTTCCTGGCCTCCGGGGGTACTGCCCCACCAAGGGGCAGGCTGCGGGGACTGGGTCCAGACATGCCCGGGCCCCTCCACTGGCTCATCCCCGCTGGTGCCTTTCCCCTGGGCCTAGGCCTCGGTTGAGGCCTCCTTGGAGAGGAGGTTGCTGGCAGGGTCTGTCTCAACACTGCAAGGTGCTGGAGCTCAGAGGGCCTCGTCAGAGGGAAGGGACCAGCAAGGGGCTGGATGCTCAAGACCTCTTTGGCCCAGCAGCCTCAGGGCAGCAGGGAGAGCAAGAGGCCCAACTTGCCCCTAGGTCGGCTCTGCCCCTTCCCACACAGGCGGCCAGCCCAGCAGCTGCCTGACAGACTCTGGCTCCCCCCAGCTCTCTGCCGGTGGAGGGGGCAGGAACAGACGTGTGCATGTTGTTGTGCCTTGGCCTGGGACTGTGGATCCCCTGCCTGGCCCCCAGGCTCAGGGGCAAGGGCCCGGAGAGACTACCACCCCGAAGCGCTTTTCTCCCGGGCTTGGGAGCATTGTGCGCGCCTGGCGGGAACAGTGGGCGGGAGTGCTTCCAAACCGGCCTTTGGAGGCAGCCGGGGAGGTCTTCCAGTGGGAGAGGGCCGGTTGTGCTCAGAGGCCCCACAGGCCAGGGGCAGGACCCAGCAGAGCCCCTGCCCCTGGCCAGCCTTGCCCAGACCTTCCTGGCCTCCGGGGGTACTGCCCCACCAAGGGGCAGGCTGCGGGGACAGGGTCCAGACATGCCCGGGCGCCTCCCCAGGCTCATCCCCGCTGGTGCCTTTCCCCTGGGCCTAGGCCTCGGTTGAGGCCTCCTTGGAGAGGAGGTTGCTGGCAGGGGCTGTCTCCACACTGCAAGGTGCTGGAGCTCAGAGGGCCTCGTCAGAGGGAAGGGACCAGTAAGGGGCTGGATGCCCAAGACGTCTTTGGCCCTGCAGCCTCAGGGCAGCAGGGAGAGCAAGAGGCCCAACTTGCCCCTAGGTCGGCTCTGCCACTTCCCACACAGGCGGCCAGCCCAGCACCTGCCTGAGAGACTCTGGCTCCCCCGAGCTCTCTTCCGGTGCAGGGGACAGGAACAGACGTGTGCATGTGTTTCTGCCTTGGTCTGGGAGTGTGTTCCCCCTGCCTTGCCCACAGGCTCAGGGGCAAGGGCCCGGAGAGAGCACCACCCCGAAGCGCTTTTCTCCCGGGCTTGGGAGCATTGTGCGCGCCTGGCGGGAACAGTGGGCGGGAGTGCTTGCAAACCGGCCTTTGGAGGCAGCCGGGGAGGTCTTCCAGTGGGAGAGGGCCGGTTGTGCTCAGAGGCCCCACAGGCCATGGGGAGGACACAGCAGGGCCCCTGCCCCTGGCCAGCCTTGCCCAGATCTTCCTGGCCTCCGGGGGTACTGCCCCACCAAGGGGCAGGCTGCGGGGACTGGGTCCAGACATGCCCGGGCGCCTCCCCAGGCTCATCCCCGCTGGTGCCTTTCCCCTGGGCCTAGGCCTCGGTTGAGGCCTCCTTGGAGAGGATGTTGCTGGCAGGGGCTGTCTCCACACTGCAAGGTGCTGGAGCTCAGAGGGCCTCGTCAGAGGGAAGGGACCAGCAAGGGGCTGGATGCCCAAGACGTCTTTGGACCAGCAGCCTCAGGGCAGCAGGGAGAGGAAGAGGCCCAACTTGCCCCTAGGTCGGCTCTGCCCCTTCCCACACAGGCGGCCAGCCCAGCAGCTGCCTGACAGACTCTGGCTCCCCCGAACTCTCTGCCGGTGCAGGGGTCAGGAACAGACGTGTGCATGTGGTTCTGCCTTGGTCTGGGAGTGTGGACCAACTGCCTGGACCCCAGGCTCAGGGGCAAGGGCCCGAGGAGAGCACCACCCCGAAGCGCTTTTCTCCCGGGCTTGGGAGCATTGTGCGTGCCTGGCGGGAACAGCGGGCGGGAGTGTTGGCAAACTGGCCTTTGGAGGGAGCCGGGGAGTTCTTCCAGTGGGAGAGGGCCGGTTGTGCTCAGAGGCCCCACAGGCCAGGGGCAGGACGCAGCAGTGTCCCTGCCCCTGGCCAGCCTTGCCCAGACCTTCCTGGCCTCCGGGGGTACTTCCCCACCAAGGGGCAGGCTGCGGGGACTGGGTCCAGACATGCCCGGGCGCCTCCCCAGGCTCATCCCCGCTGGTGCCTTTCCCCTGTGCCTAGGCCTCGGTTGAGGCCTCCTTGGAGAGGAGGTTGCTGGCAGGGGCTGTCTCCACACTGCAAGGTGCTGGAGCTCAGAGGGCCTCGTCAGAGGGAAGGGACCAGCAAGGGGCTGGATGCCCAAGACCTCTATGGCCCAGCAGCCTCAGGGCAGCAGGGAGAGCAAGAGGCCCAACTTGCCCCTAGGTCGGCTCTGCCACTTCCCACACAGGCGGCCAGCCCAGCAGCTGCCTGACAGACTCTGGCTCCCCCGAGCTCTCTGCCGGTGCAGGGGGCAGATCAGACGTGTGCATGTGGTTCTGCCTTGGCCTGGGAGTGTGGACACCCTGCCTTGCCCCCAGGCTCAGGGGCAAGGGCCCAGAGAGAGCACCACCCTGAAGCGCTTTTCTTCCGGGCTTAGGCGCATTGTGCCCGCCTGCTGGTAACAGTGGCCGGGAGCGCTTGCAAACCGGCCTTTGGAGGCAGCCGGGGAGGTCTTCCAGTGGGAGAGGGCCGGTTGTGCTCAGAGGCCCCACAGGCCAGGGGCAGGACCCAGCAGGGCCCCTGCCCCTGGCCAGCCTTACCCAGACCTTCCTGGCCTCCGGGGGTACTGCCCCACCAAGGGGCAGGCTGCGGGGACTGGGTCCAGACATGCTCGGGCGCCTCCCCTGGCTCATCCCCGCTGGTGCCTTTCCCCTG